>NC_089493.1:196559705-196852205 GCF_036850765.1 Saccopteryx bilineata | reverse complement strand
GGGCCGTGGGGACAGGGCCGTGGGACAGGGCCGTGGGGACAGGGCCGTGGGGACAGGGCCGTGGGGTCAGAGCCGTGGGGACAGAGCCGTGGGGACAGGGCCGTGGGGACAGGGCCGTGGGGACAGGGCCGTGGGGTCAGAGCCGTGGGACAGAGCCGTGGGGACAGAGCCGTGGGGACAGGGCCGTGGGGACAGAGCCGTGGGGCAGGCAGGCGGGTTGCTCATGCTTCCGGGATGGAGGGCCGTGGGGAGTGGGGCAGTGAGCAGGGAGAGCTGTGAGGAGGCCAGGACAGGCCGGCTTGGGGTGACCGGGTGGCTAGTGCCCAGGTCTGCGGGTAGAGAGGAGCCCGTCGTCAGAGTGTTGGACAGGCGTGTGGTGCAGTGAGGGCAGCAACACGGTGGGGGGGGGGGTGTTCCAGGAGAGAGTAGACAGGCGGGTCCCGTAGGACAGGTGCAGGGGGAGGTGGGGTCTGGGGGCTCTGAGCAGGAGCCGCAGAGAGTCACTCGTGTGGCACCCAAAGCTGGGTGGAGTGGACTGTGAGAGGCAGAGCAGAGTCCTGGCGCCCGTGAGGACCCACTGCGCCCCCAGGCGGTAGCCCCGGGTGGTGAGAGGTGTTGGGCCTGGGCTGTGCTCAGCAGCAGAAGCAGCAGGACCCACCCTTGGGGTCGCAGGCGGCCGCTGTGCCCTGCCCACTTTGTGCCCCGCCCCTTCTCCTCCTGGGGCCGTCAGCCAGGTGCTCGGGACACTCCCACAGGCCTTGGGAGACAGACGGCCACTGCTCGGTGACTCGGGGGTCACCACTGTCACAGCAGGGCGGCCAGCGGGCTTCTGTCTTTCACGGTCTAACCGGAGGCCATCACCCTTCCCAGAGATTCTTTACCGAATCCTTTAAATCTGGTCATTTTAGCCTAAAAAGTATGAAAGTGTCATATTTGGATAATATCTAGTATTTTTAAAAATTTGCTTTCTCAAGTTTTTTTTGTTTGTTTGTTTTTAAATAATGGAAGCACTTTGTTGCATTTCTGCTGATAAATGTCTCCCTTCATCACTCATCCGGTTCTGACCGGGCGGTGGCGCAGTGGATAGACTGTCAGACTAGGATGCCGAGGACCCAGGTTCAAGGCCCCAAGGTTGCCAGTTTGAGCGCAGGCTCATCTGGTTTGAGCAAAAGGCTCAACAGCTTGGACCCAAGGTCCTTGGCTCCAGCAAGGAGTTACTTGGTCTGCTGAAGGCCTGCGGTCAAGGCACATATGAGAAAGCAATCAATGAACTAAGGTGTCGCAACGAAAAACTAATGATTGATGCTTCTCATCTCTCTGTTCCTGTCTGTCTGTCCCTGTCTATCCCTCTCTCTGACTCTCTGTCTGTAAAAGAAAAAAACCACTCACTCACTCACCCGAGCGGCTCTTCCCGGGGCCGCCCTTTCCGGCGGGTGTCCATGGCCTTCGGAGGGTGTGCTCTCTGCGGGCGGCCAGCAGAGGCGGGCAGCTCCTGGGAGAGGAACCGGGAGGGTTTCGCTGTGTGCAGTCGCCATTGTCCCTGTGGTCCACGCGGAGTCGTCCCCGCCCCCGCAGCCGGTGTCATCGTCGTCGGGATGACACTAACGCGCATTGTCCCCCCCTCTGCTTAGATGTTGCTCCCATCTTCACTGGACTTCCCATGGACACCACGGTGACCGACGGGATGACTGCCACTCTGAGCTGTGAGGTGTCCGGGGCCCCCAAACCCGCCATCACGTGGAGGAGAGGTAGGTACTGGCTTGTCCTGTCACGGGCGGCTGCTGCGCCAGGTGCAGAGAGTGACCCCACCCCCGGGGGGGAGGGGGACGCTGAGGGTGTGCCCTGTCCTCGCCCTCACGCTCTCATTCAGGGAAGATACGGAGCTCACAGTCCCGCCCTTACTTAACCGGATGTGTTTCTGCATTGTGTGCGGATCGCTGGTCTCTGTCCAGAGCCCTTGCTGGGTGCTGCCGGCCGGCCAAGGGCTTCTCTGAGTCCCCGGGGCACTGGGTTTGGATCAGAGCCACCTCAGGGAGCCGGGGCCCGAGGCACTCTCGCCTGAGAAGGAACGTAACGTGCTCCCCACACAGGGCCATTCCCGTCTGCCCCATCGGACACGTCTGATGCCCTTAACTCCCCCTGCATGTCAGTGCCTGTGGAGGGTGGTGTCCGTCCCGGCCTTCTCTGTAGCCCCCTCGGCCCTGCCTCACGCCAGGCACGCACCCCTAACCCAGCCACCCCTGACAAATCCGTGCTGAGCCGCGTCCGTCCACGGTGTCCTGGTCACGCTGGGCGGACTGCGTCTGGGTGGAGGACTTCAAAGCATGGGTCTTTCTCGTGCTACCGGACACCACAGAGGGGGGGCTTCTCGGACCTCAGAGGTGCCGCCATGTGCTCGGACCGCAGCGGACAGACAGGGGACCCGGGAGGCCACAGGCTGACGGGAAGGACAGGGCTCTCCTGTCGGGCGCGTAGCCACTGCTGATGGAGACATTTCTCAGATGCGCACGAGTGTAAAGCAAATTCGGAATCGGTCCCCAAAGATCACCAGCTCCGACATGAATCAGCCCGTCTGATTAAATCTCCCGATACTGGGCAGCGAGGACGTTCTTGCTCCGTCGCTGTGAATCCCGGTAGAGGTGACGGCGTTGGCTGCGTCTGCGCGCACAGCCCCCGCCCCCCTCTGGCAGTTCCCGGTGTCGCCGTGGCCGTGGCTCTGAGCACCAGCTTCGCTCAGCGGCGCTGTGGCCCCAACATCCCCACCCTTCTCTCCTGCTCTCCAGGAAGCCGCGTCCTGGCCAGCGGCTCCGTGCGGACCCCCCGGTTCATGCTGCTGGAGTCCGGGGGCCTGCAGATCGCGCCCGTCTTCATCCAGGATGCCGGCAGCTACACCTGCTACGCCGCCAACACCGAGGGGTCCCTGAACGCCTCGGCCACGCTCACCGTGTGGAGTAAGGAGCCTGGTCCAGGCAGACACCCCCCACCCCCCGCCCTAATCACGGCTTCACCGTCACGTCCTCGGTGCTCAGGGACGTCGGCCAATGCCCCTGGGCTCTCTGACTCGACCAGAAAAGAGAAGGGTTGTTTTTACAACTGATTTATAGGAATCTGTGGAGTCGTTGAGTTTTCAGTTTCCATGAAATAATTAGAAAGTGCGTTCCAAGATTCAAAGGGGCGTTTCGGGAGGGAGGAACGGTTGACTTTGTCAAATCAGTAGGGTAGGCGTACTGTCCCCACGCAGCTCCAGGAACGGAAGTGACAGGTTGGTTAGTTTCGTAATCGTTACGGAAGAAGCCTGAGTCAAGAACTAAAGTCCTAGAGAAAGTATGTTGTTTTCTCTACTGTCATCGTAACCTACTAGAACACTCCTAGCCCACGGAAGGTGAATGTTTCCTCCATACGAGGAGTGAACTGAGAGAGAGAGAGAGAGAGAGAGAGAGAGCTGTTTGTCTCTCCAGCTTTTGTTTCTTCTTCTTTTATGTATAATGTGGGATTCTGGAACGCAGAATGAGTTGTTTTCTGGAGCGTGAGGATTGGTGTACTAACAGAGTTTCACAAACTGTCCCTATGAAGAGGGAGCATGTTAACTTGCATGAGGGAGTCCCGTGTTTCAGTGCCATCCTTGAGGAAAAGCTCACGTGGTTTTATCTGATAGCCACTTCGGTTTGTCTGGTATCGGTGATGTTCCGCCTGGACAAGTGACCCTTTCTAACGTACGAGGCGCTCGAAAAACACCATGAGTTGACGGGAAGCGCGTCCCAGTTCCCCCAGTGTCGTCAGGCACGGCCCGCACAAGACCGCTGTGGGGGTTGAATACAGCAATACCCTAAGTGGGCCGCTCTGCAAAGTCACGAGGCGCTGTGAGGACCGTAGTGGGTACCGGGATGCTGGCTGCCTAGGGAAGGAATCAGACTTCGCCCTAAGAGTGCAGAACGTCACAGGCGTTTGCCCAGGACCTTCCTGTCTCACATTTCCTGAGTGTTTGGAGTTTCAGGGGCGTCCTGGGGGAGGGGAGGGGGGAAACCCAGGTTTATTTCCCGAAAGCCCCCCCCACCTCCGTGCTGTGATTTACCCGGGTTCTGCCAAGATAAGAGGCCGCTTGTAGGTGTTGATGTCAGATGGCCAATCCGTTGCCCTCGAGGGAGGAAACCTTCAAGCATGTCATTTTTCCTGAGCTGCGGCTTGTGTGTTTGCAGATCGAACGTCCATCGTCAGCCCTCCCGAGGACCGCGTGGTGATTAAGGGGACCACGGCCTCCCTGCGCTGCGGAGCCACGCACGACCCCCGCATCTCCCTCCGGTCAGCGCACTCGCCGTGTTTGGGGACCCGTGCGTGTTCTTTCTGTGGGCCCGGGAAGTGGAGTGGAGACCAGAAGGGGGAATTCCAGGGCATTTCCCTGTCATCCGAGACCCCCGTGCCGGCGGCCCGGGGCCGTGGCTCCACCGTCAATCACGCAAGTCCCGCCCCTGCCCCCGCCCCCAGCCTTGCGCGCTATTTACTGGGAGCTGGGTTCCATGTCCCGCCTTCAACACTGCCCGCTCTTCCCGGTCCCTCTGCCGAGGGGAACGCGCTCTCTTTACGTCTCACCTGTCAGAGGCTGGTGCCCAATGAAAGAAATATCCGCAGGGATCAGGTGGGATTTCGCTGTGTTTACACGGGGCTGTGCGTCCCCGAGAGGGGTTTTCCGGGCTCCAGGGACGGCCCGGTGGTGCACAGGCAGGGGACAGGGAGGGAGGAGGGCCCCCAGCACCGTGGAGCGAGGCGAGAGGGGGATTCACAGAGAGGAGGGGACTGGATGACTCGGAGGTGCACGGCAGGAATCGTCACCTGCTCAGACGGGGGACGAGGTGACAGAAATATGACACTCCGGTGAAGGCAGGGCGGCAGGCAGGCGCAGGGGGCCATCGGCTGTGAGATTCCTGCCCAGAAACACCCCCCCACACACACTTTCAGAGTGAGGGTTTTAGTGCTCAGACTCCGACCTGAGCGTCAGTCTAGAGAGAAGGGGACAGCCGAACCCTAGTGTTTGCACTCTGGCCTGAGCCCAGAAGGCACACGGTTAGCCAAACAGGTACAGAATCGGGGTGCCCCTGACTCCGGAGCAGGCACTCCGCGCAGCAGGGGTCGAGGCGGACGCCCAGGCCGGGGACGGCGGGCGGAGACTCGGCTCTTTGCTCGCTCCCCCAGGACCCTCCGTAACGAGGTCTCCCGTCCCTGCCCGGCCCTCTGGAGCCGCCCAGAGCCCAGACACTGCGTCTGGTTACATTACAAGAACGTCGAGTGCCAAACAGAATGAACAAGATGGCGCGACTAGAGATCCCTGGAGGCCGTCTTAGAGAGGGCCACGTCCTGGAGCAGGGTGCCCTCATTCCTGGATGCCGGGATGGGGGGGTGAGGGGGGGCGCTCCGGAGCTGACGAAGGACAGACAGGCTGGCCTGCAGCCACTGAGAGCTCGCCCGGACCCCGGCACCCCTGTGGCTCTCCCCTAAGTCTGCCTGTGATGGAATAGGCAGATCTGGAGCCTCCTTCCCGAGAGGGACTTCGAGGGCTCGCTCTTGGGAGCCCCCTCGTCCCGGCACTTCTCTGCCTGGGGACCACCAGGTCCTCCAGTGACACGGTCACAGCTGACGGCGGCACCCCAAGCGAGCTGTGCCTTGCTCTCCATCTGTGGGGTCAGCCCTGTTCAGTCCCGGGGTCATTTCAGACAGACGAGCCATTGGTGGACGTCTGTGCCTGCCCCTAGCCAGCCTTGGAAGACCGGGGCACATTTAGAAATTCCCGTCGCGGGGTTTGGGACTGACAAGCCGGCAGGTCCGTCCCTGTGGGCTGTGAGGGGGCCCTGCCCCCTGATGCCCAAAGGTAGACAGGCGCTCAGCCGATTCCTATTTGAGAAGAAGAATGGGTGAAGCGGTCGTAAGTACGGTTACACGAGAAGGAAATGCACTCTGAAGGACCATGTGCCGGAGAGGCTGGATTTTGAGAAAACGTGGTGGTGGGCTGTGAGCTGTAATGACCGAGATATCCGGTTGATTTTCTTTTTTCTTTTCCTTCTTTTTTTTTTTTTTATACCTATAACGGACACATGATAGAATTCACCACCCCCCTTTTTTGTATTTTTCTGAAGTTGGAAGCGGGGAGGCAGTCAGACTCCTGCATGCGCCCGACCAGGATCCAGCCGGCATGCCCACCAGGGGGTGATGCTCTGCCCATCTGGGGCATCGCTCTGTTGTAACCAGAGCCATTCTAGCACCTGAGGCAGAGGCCACAGAGCCATCCTAGCACCTGAGGCAGAGGCCACAGAGCCATCCTCAGCGCCCGGGCCAACTTTGCTCCAATGGAGCCTTGGCTGAGGGAGGGGAAGAGAGAGACAGAGAGGAAGGAGAGGGGGAGGGGTGGAGAAGCAGATGGGCGCTTCTCCTGTGTGCCCTGGCCAGGAATCGAACCCGGGACCTCTGCATGCCAGGCCGACGCTCTACCACTGAGCCAGGACCAGAATTCACCCCTTTAAAGAGCAGGATGGCACCCACAGACAGGGAAGGGTGGGTGCCAGGACCCTCACCCGAGATGCTTTCTGACCCGAGACCCTTTGCTTGGCCGCAGCTATGTCTGGAAGAAGGACAACGTGGTCATCACCCCGGCCGGCAGTTCCAGAGTCGTGGTGGAGAAGGACGGGTCCCTCCTCCTCAGCCAGACGTGGTCAGGCGACATCGGAGACTACACCTGCGAGGTCATCTCTGACGGGGGCAACGACTCCCGCACAGCCCGGCTGGAAGTGATGTGAGTGCCGCCCTGTCCCCTGACGGCTGTCCCCCGATGGCCGGCGTCACGAGGCCCCTCACCTCTCTCGTCGGGACTGGCAGGCCATCGGTCGCGTGGGTGACGCCGGCGCTGGCTCTCCAGCCAGCCGCCCGGAGACACTGTCTCCCAGGCGCGCGCACCTAGTGGGTGTCAAGCGCGGTTGAGGCCGTTTGAGGAAGGGCTTCCATCCGTCTCTCGGTCTTGTTCCCCCAGCGACTCCACCCTGGGAGAGGCTGCGGGCACCGTGCCGCACACAGCCGCAGGCCGCTGCTCCGCACAGTGCCCAGCAGAACCTCCGACGGGTGAGACACGGCAGGGTCACCCACAAGGCGAGGCTGGACCGTCAGCGCCAGCCGGGCCGAGTGCGTGACGTAGTGTCAGCCGCCTCTTCGCGGGCCGGGGGACACTTTCCACAAAGTCTTTAGAAATCCTGCCAGCGGCACTCAGCGGCCCTTGGCCTCTAATCTGGGCCTTCTTGGGGGGCCCCAGGGCCCGGGGGCGGAACCTTCCAGCTCCGGGTTTGCTTCTCTCTGCGCCAGGCCCTCTGCTCACGGCCAGGAAGCTGAAACACTTGCTGACAAATACTGTGCATTTGCTTTTTAAAATCGCGGTCCTCCCAGATACCCCTGAGCCGCATGTACAGAAGGGACCCTCCCGAGAAGCAGCGGCGCCAGCGGGGGCGGGGCCCGGGTGGGGGTGGGGGCGGCAGCTCAGAGCTCAGCGCCTCCTCCCACAGGGATACCGCCAGGCTGCGCCGTTAGAAATGGCCATGTCCAGAGGTTTCTCTTACTGGGCGCTGCTCACCTCAACCCAGGAAGGAGTCCTTAGACAAAGTTCATTCCCTAAAAGTAGAGCCTGAGCACCTTGACTCCTCGGTCGGCCACGCCTCCTCCACCCGAGTCCCCGCCCCCGCGAGGGGATTAGATGTGAGGGCCTGCGGAGCGTGGAGCGTGCTCTCGCCTGTGTGTGTGTGGCACTGGCACGCGGACCAGAGAGCAGCTTTGCAGGGGGGCCGGGTCGCACCGCCCAGCGGCCGGCTGGGGGCTGTGCCTCCAGTCCCTGAAATAGCCCCACCCACCCCCTAATGGTCTCACCCCAGGATGACCCACCCGTTGTTCTCTGTAGCGGTTGCGCACATGTTGGGAGCAAAGGTCGCCCTGGTCGGTTGTGAGACAGCAGGTGCCCCCTGCCCTGGGGCGTCCGCTGGGGTCCTGCGCAGATGACCCTCCAGCGCTGTTAGTGCGTGTGCAGGTGCCGGGCTCCCCACCCCCCTTTCACCCTCGGACCCTCCCCCAGGCTCCTTGTGTCCTCCTGTGGCCCCCGCACCCCCACGTGGGGTGCCTCAGCGGGGTGCTGTCTCCACGGCTTAACTGTGCCATCCGTCCGGATCCGCCCCTGGCACGTGACTGTGTCGTCCGTCCGGATCCGCCCCTGGCACGTGACTGTGCCATCGGATCCGCCCCTGGCACGTGACTGTGCCATCGGATCCGCCCCTGGCACGTGACTGTGCTGTCCCTCCATCCGGATCCGTCCGGATCCGCCCCTGGCACGTGACTGTGCCGTCCATCGGATCCGCCCCTGGCACGTGACTGTGCCGTCCATCGGATCCGCCCCTGGCACGTGACTGTGCCATCTGTCCTTCCGGATCCGCCCCTGGCACGTGACTGTGCCGTCCGTCCAGATCCGCCCCTGGCACGTGACTGTGCCGTCCATCGGATCCGCCCCTGGCACGTGACTGTGCCGTCCATCGGATCCGCCCCTGGCACGTGACTGTGCCATCTGTCCGTCTGGATCCGCCCCTGGCACGTGACTGTGCCGTCCATCGGATCCGCCCCTGGCACGTGACTGTGCCATCTGTCCGTCTGGATCCGCCCCTGGCACGTGACTGTGCCATCTGTCTGTCTGGATCCGCCCCTGGCACGTGACTGTGCCGTCCCTCCATCCGGATCCGCCCCTGGCACGTGACTGTGCCATCTGTCCGTCTGGATCCACCCCTGGCACGTGACTGTGCCATCTGTCCGTCTGGATCCGCCCCTGGCACGTGACTGTGCCGTCCCTCCATCCGGATCCGCCCCTGGCACGTGACTGTGCCATCTGTCCGTCTGGATCCACCCCTGGCACGTGACTGTGCCATCCGTCCGTCTGGATCCACCCCTGGCACGTGACTGTGCCATCTGTCCATCTGGATCTGCCCCTGGCACGTGACTGTGCCGTCCCTCTGTCCGGATCCGCCCCTGGTACGTGACTGTGCCATCCGTCCGTCCGGATCCGCCCCTGGGACGCCAAGTGCCTCCCACAGTGCTCGGCTGTTGATCACCTGGGAGGAAGCACCGCTTTTAGGGATCCCTACCCCCCTAAGGTGACCAACATTTTTACAATGAAAAGGAGGACAAAAATAAATCGAAGAAAACAACATCGTGAATGAAAGAAACATCTTATTCATTGCAGCAATAATACACTACAATATGATAATTCCATAATAAATACGAGTGATATTTTCTATTGTCATTAGGCTTACATGCCTACTAATTTTTAATAAGTGTAAGAGAAAAGTACTCATCTAGATACACATACATCACATCACACGCAATGGATCGACTGCATTGATCGAATACGGACATTGACAGATGAGGTCTTCCAATATCAAAAAGGAGGACGTGTAGGAGGACACTTTTTGAGGGGGGACGGAACTTACAAAAGAAGGCCTGTCCTCCCTGAAGGAGGACGATTGGTCACCTTACCCACCCCACCCCCGACCCCCGCGGTAGGACCAGCCCAGGTGGTGCAGCTCTGCACCCTGGGGCCTGACAGTGTCCGGACGCTGTAGGCGCTCAGCAAACGCGTGTCGGGTTGGGCTAACGCACGAACACATGAACGTGGGTATGTCACAGGCCTTGGCCGCCCGCCTCCTGCTTCTGCTCCTGCCCTGACTCCCCTGGGAGCCCACACCCTGGCTTTCCCCCTCCCTGGGGACAAGCACACAGGCTCAGACCGCGTGGCCAGGAGCCTGGGCCCCAGCCAGCCCCGGTCCTGCGTCTCCCCTCCCCTCCCAGCGCCTGTGTGGGATTTTTGTTGGGTTTTTTTTGTTTTGGTTTTTTTGGGGGGTAATAATGGAGTCCAGGACTGGTGAGTGCACACGGTCCGCTGTGCTGTTCGCATCTTTAAACCACCTCCGCGCACGCTCCTGTCGTCCATCACAAGGACCAAGTGAAGAAACATCCGCGTTTCGTCAGGACGCCGTCAGCCGCCACCAAACTGCACTCCTCTAATGGAGCGCACTCCCCCTGTTCCGCTCGGCTCACGCTCTGATTTACATACCTTCCCTGCTATTTGCTTATTTGATTTCCTCTAAGTAAAACACATTTTTCAGCAAACGTTGCCGTCTCGGTAAAATAATAGGCTTCCCGTAATGGTAAAAAAAAAACACCACCACCTCCTCTCTAAATATAGAAATATTTGCAGATTGGTGATTCAAACCAATTTAGGGAACGACTGGGTACAGAGCTGATTTGGGAGACAGTCGCTCCTGGTGAATTGTTGTCAGCCTGTAATGAGCAGAACGCGGCTCTTCCACATCGTCCTTGGAACGGGTTGGGGAAGCGTCAGCTCACGGCGCGGGAGCGTCCCCAGATCCGCATCGGTCTCAACTCCACGGCACCGGCAGTGACGGCCGTGATGACCATGATCATCCCTCATGATTGCGGGGTGTGCTGCGCTCCACCGAGGACTTCCAAATTGAGCTCAGTCGTGTTTCCGCGATGTACTCAGAGGATGACAAAGAAGAAAACGAGGGAAGAGGGAAGTCTGGCCTCGCAGAAGTGACGGAGAGGCGCTCACGGGGCCCAGCCGCGTCCTTCGGAGGAGCCCGAGAGCCGTCTCCCCGCTCGAAGCTGAGAGCCGCTTTGTCAACAGCGGGGATCAGGAGCAGCATTTGGCCCGGGCTCGCGCCTGCGTCAACAGTGGTGTGTGTGTCCCCCACCCCCAGCGAGCCCGGCTGGACGGCACCCTCACATCCAGCTGGGTGGCTGACCGGGGCCTGGCAACACTTCTCAGCTGTGAAGCAGGCCCGTCATTGTGTCCGTCACAGCGTTGGTGTGAGAGCTGCATGTATGCGGAGAGCTGACCTGGAGCCAGCTCGGGGCGGCCCTCGCCCGTCTCAGCTCAGGCTCTGCCCCCTGGTCCCGTGGGCATGCCCTCCTGCGTCCCAAAGGCACCCCGCCCCTCCCCCAGCGCCTGGAAGTCTCTCTCCTTCTCTGTCTTTTCCGTGTTCCACGGCCTGTGTGTGCCCCGTCTGTCTGCTGCTGAGCCCTCGGTGCCCCCCCAGGGCCAGGTGTACCGTGGGTGCCCCGTGAGTCCGGGGGAAGCCCCCCTGCAGGGATGAGGTGGAAGTGGGCGTGCAAGTTCAGTGCCACAGCGGAAGGCTGGCTTAGGAGGGTCTGCCTTCTCCCACTCCCCGTCGGGACAGGCTTCTGCCATTCCAGATGGCCCCATGCTGCGTCCTGCACGTTAACAGCAGGGCAGAGCGACACACCAGTCACTGCTGGGAGGCGTGTCTCTCCTGCGAGGTGACCGGTGCCTGAAGGTGAGGGCCATCGGGGCGAGGTCACACCTGCACAGGGGTGGTGCTGTGCCTGCCGGGGGGACCGGCCGGCTCCCCAGGCTCTGCGGACTGATGGTTCCTCTGTAGTAGCCCAGTTAGGATTGCATCTTCCCTCCCGAGATCAGAGACAAACTCCCGGGAGCAGAGAAAACCCAGTTTACGCCCCCCACCCCACCCCGCCCCCGCCCGTGGATGCGGAGGCAGCGGGAGAGCCTCTCACGTGAGCGCTGCTGGCCACAAACCCGTGATGAGGAGTGAACGACCTCACACCGTTCCTCCAGAAGGATCAGGCCGACCTCTCTGTCCGCGGCGTGAAGCTCAGGACTGGTCTGACCCAAGTTATCGTTGGTGCAATTAAGGGGCGAGGCTCTTACAGAAAAGTACTTCTCTGAGCCCCCAGCCCATCCCCACCCCCCACGCCCCACCCGAGCCGTCCCCTGTGGGCACCGTTTAGACAACTGCTTCCTGCTGAGTCCTTTCCAAAGCCGTTTCTCTCTCTAAAACACACGTGGCTTCATCTCCGCACGCGGCCTGGCTCCTGGCTGCCGATTCCGGATGTCGTTGTGGTGTAAAGGCTGGACCGTGGCCCCCCTCGGCCTCCCCCCCACCAAGCTTCTCTTTAAATTACAAAGTGACTCAGCACTGGGCTCCCTTTCCACGGCTCCATCTGTCACCCTGTCTGCATGTCACCGTCGGTGAGTCACTGGGCTGATCATTTATCTCCTTTCAAAGTTGGCAGGAAAAAAAAAAAACCCGCCAAGATGTAATCTTTTTCTATTAGATACGATCCCCCGAAAACGGATTCAGAATACATTAAGGCCGCATTTATCGGTTATTGATGGGCTAGTCAAGTGTTTCACGGAGCTTCGTTCTCCAGATAACCGGAATTTATTGCTCAGAGAAATAGTTTGTCTCCAGTGGACGTTTCAGAGCCCCTGGGCCGCGAGGCACAGGCACGACTGAACACAGAGGTTTTTCGAGGGGGATGGGGGGGTTGTACCCTGTAGACTTAACTTCCTCCCGACTCTCAGTCCTGTGATGGGCGTGAAAATCCCACTTCGCACCAGGCCCTCGTCCTGGGCGTGACTGGGAGCCGAGGAGGTGGGCTTCGTTGGGCCGGGGTGGACGGGGGCCTGTTTCTCAACGCGTCACGGACGTGGTGTCCTCGGCCGTTGTGGGCTGCGCACACCTCGGTTCCTTCAAAGGCAGCGTCGCCTTTGAAGTTGCTAAGTCCTTTTCCCCCCTCAGTCTTCTTCCGGAATCTTTCTCCGCCCCCCCCCCCATGTCTCAGGCTCTTGACGGCCGGTTTTTGCGAGCCTGCCGGTGGCCAGCCCACCCCCTTCTTGCTGGTGGCTCCTGAGCTGCTCGGAGGAGAGAGCTCGGAAACGACGCTTCCTAGAACCGCGTCCTGAGTGAGGACCGGCGGGCTCTGAGGACGGGCGTGGGGGGGGGGGGCTGAACACGAGTGTGTTCCAGACTCTATACGCCAACATCTGGACGGGGGGGGGGGGTGCCTAACGTGTGCCCCCCCCCGTGTACGTAGCAAGAGTGACACGACCTGGAGAGCACACCGGCCCCAGGGAGCAGGCGTCTGCGCACCTGTCAGACGGGCGTTCTGAGTGCGCTCTCGGCATAGGCTAAGAGCCACACAACGTCATCCGTGTGGGAAAACCTCACGTTTTCCCGGCCGTGGGAAAGACCCACGGGCTCCAGCCCTGTCCCCTCCGCTCCTGGAGGTCAGACGGTGCGGCCACTGTCACCAGCTCTATGCCTCAACCCTCAGATCACCTGGTTGGTCTCCCCAGCGTGAATGACCCACTCCTGGGACTATGTAGGGCGTGGCCATGAGTGACCTCCTGAGGAAAACCTCAGGGCAGTCTGAGGGGCCATCAGAAAGAGCAAAGACAGCCCCATCGCTCAGGAAGTCCCATCCCAGGAATCTGGGGACGAGGAACCAGGCGACCTCTCGCTCGGACCACAGCCTTCTTTGGGTGCATGCGTCCACGTTCGTGCTGAGTTTGTTCCCGGGTGGGACGGGGTCACCGGCATCAGTGTGGTTTCAGAGCAAACCGATTCCAGCAGGAGTTACGTGGGCAGGAGTGGACCAGCTCCTTCCACTGTGGAGTGTCCTCGTGCTGGTGGTCTGCCCTGGAGACCTCAGGGCGGTCTGGTGACGGGGGAGCTCACCTAGAAATAGCAGCTCCTTTTCAAATTTAAAACTCATTTCACAATAAAGACAGCGGGTGTGGGGGGTGTGGGGAGTAAGCTAACGTTCCAGGCCCTGCTTGACTCTTCTCTGGACTCCAAGGCGCAGTCTCCCTCAGAAACACTTGTTGATAATCGGCGTGCAACGGTTAGAGAGAGCTCAGTATCTTAGGTCGCCGCCAGCACAGAACAGCTTCGGAAATTTCAAAGGTTAATGAGCACATTTTTTTTAAATTAAACAGATCAGGTATAATTATGGCTCTTCGTGCCGACCTACGCGGGTCAGCAGTCCTTGAGGTCTGCAGGAGACCAGAAGTAGTTCGTGGGTGAAATAGGTCACCCTGGGCTCCTGCTGTCCCCGGCACGCCTGGGAGGGGGGGGTTTGGAGGGCGGGGGACGTTCATCAGGGCAGAAGCCGTCCTCAGGGAGGTCCAGCTCCCAGACCGGAGAGGTATGAAGGTTCAATGCAGGGTGCGGGCAGCTCAGGACGAAGGTGGCGGGCGTGGTGGGCGTGGCCGGGAAAGACCGCGGTGCTGGATGGGAGGCTCTGTCCCCAGGAGTCCCCTTGCTGGCCCGCCCCGCCGGTAACTTCAGACCTGCTGGCTTTGACAGCGTCTCCACCGGGCGGCCTCGCCGTCGTCCTCCTTACCCTCCCATGGCGTCTGTCTCCACCGCCGTCCCCTCTCGAGGCTGCTCCCAAACCCCCCAGCACCCAGCAGGACCGACCGACCGGGCGGGCGGCAGGGTGACCTCACGCTGTGTATCGTGGGGCGACCGTGTCGTCAGAGAACGCACATGGGCGTCCTAGCTGGACGCTCCGAAGGCCCCGGCGCCAGGAACCCGGATGAAGTCACGCACCCCCCCCCCCCCGCCTTGCCGTGGTCGTCTGGCTCGCCGCGTCTTCGTGAACTTCCCGCCATCAAAACAAATCACTGTCCGGCTTTTCTCAGTGAAATATAGAGTCCAGCAGCTTGGCTGGCACCCCCCGCCCGCGTTAAGTTACGGAGGCGCTAGCTGTGGCAGTTCCTCCCGGGAGAGTTGCGGCAACTCGTGTCCGGAGAACAAAACAGCCGTGAACGGTGGAGGAGGGGGTTTCTGTGTGTGTGTGTGGAGGGGCGGTAGTGAGTGAGTGTGTGTGGGGGTGGCGTATCTTCTGTTCTCCGTTTCCAAAACCTGGCGCTCAGGCAGGACGGCGCCATGCAGACCCCAGGCTGACCGCCGGTGCTGACCTGTTCCTCCTCCTTCTTGTCCCTCCGTGTCCCCAGCGAGCTGCCGCACCCCCCGCAGAACCTCCTGGCTGGCCTCAACTCCTCCCACGGCCACGCCGTGCAGCTGTCCTGGGTCCGCCCCTTCGACGGGAACAGCCCGGTCCTGTACTACATCGTGGAGCTGTCCGAGAACAGTGAGTAGCTGAACCGGGTGGGGCGGGGCGGGGCTGGTCGGGGAGGGACGGTCATCAGATTTCTCTCCCTCTGTGCTCTAATGTCATTGACCTTTACTTACCTCTGGGCTCAGGCGCAAAACAGCCGCTAAAACGTCACGGTGCTTTTCGTAGCTGCAGTGGAAAAACAGCAGCTCTGGCTTCTCTGGGGAAGAGAAGAGGCGAACGGGAGGCCCATGGGGGCGAAATAGGGGTGGGCCGAGCCTCCTGGGGGGAGTCTGGAGGTGCGCTGAGGCCCCCCATGGTGGCTGTGCGCACGGGCTGCCCGGAGCCAGGCACCCCAGAGGAAACGGTCAGTCTGAGCTCACTAGCGTCACAGGGATGGTCACACACGTCAACACATCTGGCTGCATCAGGAGCAGCTGGCGAGGGATGGACAGGGCGTGGCAGGAGCACAGTGACCGAGGGACGGACAGGGCGGGGCAGGAGCACGGTGACCGAGGGACGGACAGGGCGCGGCAGGAACACGGTGACCGAGGGACGGACAGGGCGGGGCAGGAGCACGGTGACCGAGGGACGGACAGGGCGGGGCAGGAGCACGGTGACCGAGGGACGGACAGGGCGCTGCAGGAGCACGGTGACCGAGGGCCGGACAGGGCGGGGCAGGAGCACGGTGACCGAGGGCCGGACAGGGCGGGGCAGGAGCACGGTGACCGAGGGACGGACAGGGCGCTGCGGGAGCACGGTGACCGAGGGCCGGACAGGGCGCTGCGGGAGCACGGTGACCGAGGGCCGGACAGGGCGGGGCGGGAGCACGGTGACCGAGGGACGGACAGGGCGGGGCGGGAGCACGGTGACCGAGGGACGGACAGGGCGGGGCGGGAGCACGGTGACCGAGGGACGGACAGGGCGGGGCAGGAGCACAGTGACCGAGGGCCGGGGTGTGGGGCGTCAGAGCATCTTCAGCAGGGACGTGACGTGAGACCAGAGCCTCCGCACGCACAGCCCGCAGGGGGGGGCTTGGCAGGCGTCGCAGCAGCCAGCTCCTAAAGCGACAATACTGGGGGGGGAGGGGGGATAGGACGTGGCTGGGGTGGGGGCAGGGTCTGCTGGGAACATGCTCCCTTGTCCCCAAGGCCAGCCTGGGACTGCTCTCCTACCACCCTTCTCCTTGACCCCAGCCCCACTCGTGCCAGGCCGGGTTTGTGTCCCTCCCTGAGTGCCCTCTGTGTGTTGAGTGCTCCGTGCCGCGGTCACTGTCTAGATGGCGTAGACACTGGTCTCCCAGCAAGACCGTGAGCCCCAAGGGCAGGCCGGGTCCACGTGCCGTCCCCCTGTACCTGTGGTGCCTGCAGAGCGCCCGGCGCCCCCTGGACAGCCCTGTCGGTGTTCTGTCACTTCGGGTCACTCACAGTGACCGAGAGCGTCGCCGGTCCCTCTTGAGCCTCTGGCTCTCCGACTGAACCAGCTGAGCTGCTCAGACCCTCTGATGTAGAGGAACCCAGACAACTGTCATTGTCACTGCACGAACGACCTACGGAGGATGAGATGCTCGTCTGAGACCGACCCTGGGCTCCGCTGCCCAGCAAGTCCGTGGTCTCTGCTGCCGTCTGCGGACCAGCGCCACCCTCTGCCCCGGCAGGTGCAGAGACCAGCGCTGTCCTCTGGGCCCGTGACCATTGTTGTCCGAGTTCAGAGCCCTTACAAAGCAGCTGAGCGTGCGAGCGGATTGTGGCCGGGAAGACCGGTGTCGCTGCAAAGACGCTGGCGTGGAAATCACACGTGGCCTGCACTCGGCGCTGTGCACGTGGACAGTCCCACAGAACCCCTCCAGCAGTCCGTCTGTCCAGTGACGTGGGCACACTCTGCAGCCAGCTCCTCCCGTGGGCTGGCTAGGACACCGTTCCCCTGGGAACCATGGCTCCTGCAGGGACCGAGCCAGCTCACATCCATGGCAGAGGCAGGCAGGTCCCGGCACCCGCCCTCACTGCGGGCCGGCCCTGGCGGAGGGGCCTCCTTGGGGCCGCTACGGAGGCCGTGCTCGGAGCACTGGCTGGAATGCCTTGAATCCCGTCTCTCTTCATTCTAGAGCAGTGGTGGTCAACCTGGTCCCTACCGCCCCCTACTGGTGGTCAACCCGGTCCCTACCGCCCCCTAGCGGTGGTCAACCCGGTCCCTACCGCCCCCTACTGGTGGTCAACCTGGTCCCTACCGCCCACTAGTGGGCGCTCCAGCTTTCATGGTGGGCGGTAGCGGAGCAACCAAAGTATAAATAAAAAGATAGATTGAACTAGGCCCTGGCCAGTTGGCTCAGCGGTAGAGCATCGGCCTGGCGTGCGGGGGACCCGGGTTCGATTCCCAGCCAGGGCACACAGGAAAGGCGCCCATTTGCTTCTCCACCCCCACCCCCTCCTTCCTCTCTGTCTCTCTCTTCCCCTCCCGCAGCCAAGGCTCCATTGGAGCAAAGATGGCCCCGGGCGCTGGGGATGGCTCCTTGGCCTCTGCCCCAGGCGCTAGAGTGGCTCTGGTCGCGGCAGAGCGACACCCCGGAGGGGCAGGGCATCGCCCCCTGGTGGGCAGAGTGTTACCCCTGATGGGCGTGCCGGGTGGATCCCTGTCGGGTGCATGCCGGAGTCTGTCTCTCCCCGTTTCCAGCTTCAGAAAAATACAAAAAAAAAAAAAAAAAAAAAAGATAGATTGAACTAGAGTAAGTTGTTTTATAAAGATTTATCCTGCCAAACTTAGTGAAAATCCGACATAAAGTTCTTGGTAAATAATTATTATTATATGCTTTAACTGCTGTGACTCTGCTTTATAAATTATATAAAGTTACTTCCTACTTTACAAATCACCATGACCGTGGAACGGGTGGGCGGTTAGAAAATTTTACTACTAACAAGAGATACAAAAGTGGGCGGTAGGAATAAAAAGGTTGACCACCCCTGTTCTAGATTCTTCTTCCTCTTTGACCATTTTCTCTGACTCATCTGAGGCTTTCCTTTCCAGTCCTGCCCCTAAAACGTCAGCTGTCTGTGGACGCGCGTGCTCCGTGCTCCGGTCCCTTCACCCTCCGTGCGTCCCCAGTGACGACCCCCCGTGCCCCGTGCCCACCTGTCCCTTGCTGACGCCGCCCCCTCGGAGCTGGTCCCAGCCTGGAGCCATCCCCGGAGACCCAGATGCACGTGACCGTCTACACACCGCGATGTCCCCCAGGCTGGACAAACTCCAGCTGTCAAAATAGGACTCACTGTTCTCGCCCCGGAGTGGTCACTCCTTTGCCAGGTTGGAAACATGGACGTCGTTTTTGAATCCCGGGCCGTTTCCTGTCCCTCACCCATAACTTGGGAAGCTCTGTTGGTTTTGCTTATCAACTTCTCACCGAGTCCCTGCCCCTCTGCATTCCGGCAAGCCCTGTCCCTGACCGGCGGCTGGCCCGTCGCCCTGACCCCTCCCTCCGGCCTCCCCATATCCCCCGTCAGGCAGAAGTTCTCAGCGACGTCGGGCTGAGTCGGTGCCCGGAGGAGGTGCCCCAGCGGGGCTGGGCGGGGCACCCCGACTCCTCAGGAGTCACCTCTGACTCCCCGCCCCCAGTGTGCTCACAATTTAAACACGGCCCACGGCTGCGTCCCCTAACCCGTCTTCTAGCCAGATGGCTAGCCCCATTGCCTGCCCGCGCAGGAGTCCCCACTGCTGAAGAACAGGTGGTGGCACGTCAGCCTGGCCCAGCGCGCCGTCCCTCCTCGGACCCCGCCCGCCACTCCACGCCCCTGTTGCTCTGCGTGTCCAGAGCCACTGCCCCGTCCTCGTCCTCGTCCTCGTCCTCGTCCTCCTGCGTTGGGAGTGCTCTCCCATCCCCGCCTTGCCTTTGGTCAGCTCTGCCCCTGGGGGGGCAGCCGCTGTCTCAACATCCTGCTCAGGCATCCCTGCCCCCCCACACATAGACAAACGAGACCCTCAGGGCACCGATCAGAGGCAGGACACCCACAGCAATGAAAACGCCTAGGAGGAAACCATCGTTGTGCCGTTCAGGTCCCGGAGCTGTTTCCTGGTGCCTTCCCAGGGACCCCTGAACATTCCATGTGGGGCGGCTTCTGCTGCTGGGATGTGTCTGTCCCTGTCCTCTTCCCCTGTTTCCATAGCGAAGCCTCCAGTGGGGTTTTTGTGGGGGGGGGGGGTTTTCTGTCACCTGTGACAAGTATGTTTTCAACTCGCTTTTTTTTTACCCTTTATTTTTGTGTACTGCTTTTTTGAGGGGCAGACCGAAGCGTTTGATTTTTATGTACTTAAGTCTCTTGCTGTTTTCCTTTACGATTTCTCTTATTGCTTTCACGGGTGGATGGTTCAGCACTGTCGAGTATAAAATACGGACCCGCCTAAGTTTTCTGCTTGCTGTTAAAGCTTTTGCTTCTAACGCATTTAACTCTCTCGTTCATCCGGAACATCGAGACGTGAAGTGTTCTGACGGGTGACTTTATCTTCCCCCCCCTAAAACGACCTCCGCTTACCCGGCGTAGCTTAGCGAACAGCCCCCCTTTCGTCGTGGTGAATGTTTCTTTGGCTGCGTGTTAAGAGGACACGTTTATACAAAGGTCAGTGCGGGGGTTTATTCGGGTCCGTTGCTCCATCATCTGTTTACCTGCCCGTGTCAGAGTATTTTCATTTGCTTTAGGTCTTTAAATGTATTTTAAGAACCAATAAAGCCAGTCCCCCTTCCTCTTCCAGAATTTCGTGACTTCTTATCACCCTGTTTATTCTCTCCGGAAAGAATGGGATGATTTTTGTCAAGTTTCAAAAACAGTCTCGTGGGCGTTTTCATCGTGTGTTAAGCCTGCGGTACGTTATGTGAGAACGGACTCCTTGGTCATTCTGACCTTTCACCCAGAGAATAATAACGCTTCTCCATCCCTCCAGCTCTCTCTTTCTGCTGCCCAGGGAAGTTTGCGGGGTTGAGCCCAGAGGTTCTGGCCCTTTTTCTGTGAAAGTTGCCCTAGGATTTCGTCGTCCTGCGGCCGTGACTGGGGTCTCCTCCTGAGTCCCCTTCCGACCAGGCAGAACTCCGTGGTCAGGGCGCTGGGAGAGGGTTGCTGTCCTGGGTGTTTCCCACCTTCGGCCACTTCCCACTCCCACCTCCATCGACCGGTCCTGCCTGTTCGTCGTGACAATGACCGTGACGTTTGAAACAGTCGTTTTCCATTGTGGAAGACATCCCTCTCATTCCCGGTGCTTTGGACTTTTTTTAACACGTGTAGGGAAATTTCTTAAAGTATTCTTAAAGTAACTAAACGGTCCGTTTGTTTCACGATTCCCTCCCGTTTATGCAGGAGAGCCCCCTTTGTGAGTGTCCTGCCGGTTCACAGCTCTGACGTGAGCCCCCAAGGTCCCGTCACCCCCCGCACAGGCGTCAGAGAGCTGGTGACCGGAGGGACCCCATCCCCACCAGGGCGCGGTTCCCAGCCCCCAGCTCGAGATCCGTGTGTGTTCCTTAAACTTAGAAGCACGGACTTCTGTGAGCGGCGCCAGGCTTCATCTTTGCTCAAGACACGCTGAGAGGGGGTGGGGTCTGGAGAGCAGGTCTGTCGTCTGCCCTGACACGGACCCCCTCACCCGGGATACCGCGTGGGAGGGGCACGGGGGGGCACAGCGCGGGCCTGGCCGGCGCCTCAGCGGCCTCCTCCTGGCACTGCCGTTCCTCCGCTGCTTTGCTGCCCTGGCCGCCGCCGTGAAGCCGGAGCGGAACAGAAGCACCGGGGTCAGCCAGGTGCCCGGGAGCCTCTCAGCTCCTGCACCCTGACGGCTGCGGGTCTGTTCTGAAAACCGTCGTCTCCCAGGGGGTTCGTCCGGGTCAGGATCCAGCCAGGGTCCCTCCTTTCCGTGGGTGATTTTGTCTCCTCTGGCTCTCGGTGGAGCCCCGCCTCCCCTCCCCTGGCTCTCGCCTGGAGCACCCCGAGTCCTGGGCATGGGGGCCTGCGCCCTCACGGTGTCGCTGCGTGGGCTCCCTGAAGGCCTGCAGAGGGGACGCCAGCCCCATTCAGCTGCCGCTGCGTGTGTTGTGTTGGGCTGTGTGTGTGTGCGTGTGTGTGTGTGTGTGTGTGTGTGACCGCACGCCCCCCGGAACCCGGGCGGCTCCATCTGTGTGCTGTGCTGTCCATCCACACGTCTAGGCAGCGACGGTCACTCACTCCTGAATTCCCCGAGGCCGGGCTCCGCGTCCTCCCTGGAGGAGCCCCAGGGTGACGGGCGCACGCTGACGCGCGGACGTCCTCACAGTGACGGAGCTTTGGGAAGTAATTCAAGTCTTTGGAAAAGGAGGTCCTTCTTTGGGCACCTTCAGTTGAGGACATGCCGACGCTCTTTTTTTTTTATCAGAAGAGGCTCCCGGGACATGTGCGAGGGTGGGAAGCACCAGCTTTGTGACCAGCACGCAGACCGGCGGGGGGCTCACCACCTCATAGGCAGCGGTGCCGGCCGCAGGGGCTGTGACAGCCCGACCAGGGGTGGCCAGAGCTTCTCCATCTCCGCTTCTCAGGACCGGAGGGCGTTGCTTCTGCTCAGCGCCCAGGTGCAGACAGCGGGCCCTCCCGGTTCGCGCAGCCGGCCGTGGTTCTGTGTGGCGTGGAGTGTGCACACGGCCCGCCCCGTCTGCCGTAGCGGGAACCAATCCGTCTCTCTCCCCTTCTCCGTGTGGGTGGCAAGGATTCTACTTTCTCCACTTCCCGGGAAACGCGAAGGACAGATTGATTTCCACGGGACTCTTCCCCTGAGGACTTGTCAAGAGCCCTTCCGGATGGGAACTCATGGCACAGCGGGCGCTCCCAGGCCTAGCCAGGTCCCGTTCACCTCAGGGCCCCTGCTGCGAAATGATCGGGCCCACACAAGCGCTTGACCTCGGCACCACGTGGGGCAGCCATGCAGGAGCCCGGTGGACGCTCTGCAGCCTTGCAGGCGGGAGCCCCTCCTTCCCTAGGCTGGCCATGGCCCCACACACCTGCAGGGCGCTGGCAGGAAAGATAACCACACCAGCTGGGAGTCTCGTGTCTCTCCAGCCAAAGCCACTCAGGAGGGTGGGGGGCCGCCACGCAGATGGCCCGCAGGACACACGTCCCCGTCTGTCTCTGTCCCACTCATTTCCTCTTGTATTAAAATGCTAACAAATTCAGTTTTAATTTATCGCCGAGTGGCACACGCCGCATCAGTTCTGGGAGGGAGTCTGCAGTCTGCTTGCCTGGACGTGTCAGCCGCCAGCGCCCGGTCACTGCACGCTGAGCACAGGGCCGGGGAGCACTGTGGCCCCATTCAGAGCACCGTCGGCGGGTCTCATGGAAATCCCTTACTTGCTGAGGGCAGCCCGGGGTGACGGGAGGCACCCTCGACTCGGAGCGGGAAACCCATGTTCAGTGCCGGGCTGACCGGTCACCAGCCACGTGACCCTGCACCCCGGTTTCCACATCTGTTAGGCGGGGATCGGTGCCGCGTCTCCTGGAGCTGCCGGGCTGCGCACGTGCGTAATTCCCCAGGACGCAGGGCGCGCTGGCGCGCTGTTCTTCGGGCCTGTGCTCACGGGGGCGTGCCATCTGTTTCCTTTCAGACTCTCCGTGGAAAGTGCGTCTGTCCAACGTCGGCCCCGAGATGACCGGCGTCACCGTGCGCGGCCTGACGCCAGCTCGCTCCTACCAGTTCAGGGTGTGCGCCGTGAACCAAGTGGGCAAAGGCCAGTACAGCGCAGAGACCAGCAGGTGTGTGGCGCGCCCGCTCGGCGTGGTGATGGGGGGCGGTGCGGCCCGAGAGCACGCGGAAGCGTAGGCAGGGGGCGGGGCGGGCACGGACCCCGGGATCAGCCCCCAGCCCTGAGCCCCACCGCCAGCCTGTGCGCGGGAAAGACTGGAGCCGCGGTGGGAGGGCTCTGAGCACAGTGTCTCAGACGCGGCGCTCCTGATAGCACAACCCTCTGCGCACAGGGAGTCCCGGGTTTCGGTCCTGACTGCCGGCCGGCCGGGAGCGGGGGCCAGGGTCCTGGGTGTCGTGAGGGAACCGTCCCTGGGGTGCAGGGGCGGGAAACGCCGTCACCCCGTGTCAGCGGGCCCTCCTCCGCAACCTGAGCTCTGGGGGGCAGAGGGAGCCGTGAGTCGGGGATGAGCGGAGCCCGTGGGAGTTGCTCTGAGAAGTCTGAACGAGCGAGCGGAGGAAAACCCTTGGGAAGGCGTCTAGGGCGGGAGCCTGCAAGCCGGCCGCTCAGGCGTGTCCCGCTTTCAGAGAGCCCAGGCGCTGGGGTCGCTCGGACGGGCTGGGGTCGCCGCCTCTGTCTGCCCGTCACTGCTGGTCTTCTGTCCCACACACGTCCCGGCCGTTTGACCAGCTGTGTGTGTTTCGCTGTGTCCATCCCCCGAGCTCAGGAAATAGTCCGGCCGCAGCCCCAGCGAGGCAGGGAATGCGGACGGCCGGGCGCCTCTGCCTCTGACGCCGACTGACCTCTCTGCCCTCCCCGCCCTTTCTTTCCAGGTTGATGTTACCCGAAGAGCCACCCAGTGCCCCCCCGAAAAATATAGTGGCCAGTGGGCGCACCAATCAGTCCATCATGGTGCAGTGGCAGCCGCCCCCCGAGACGGAGCACAACGGGGTGCTGCGCGGGTACATCCTCAGGCAAGTCGCCCGCCGTGGGGCCTCTCCAGACGTCACGACAGAGAGTCAGGCCCTGGCTGGCTGGGCTTGCAGACGGGAGTGTTGACAGGAGCCCAGGGGCGGGCAGGAGCATGGAGCCCGCTGGGCGACCCCGGGGAGGGGGTGGGGAGGGTGGGCGCCCACCTGGAGAGGGTGGGGCGCCCGGGAAGCTCCGCGGGGTCAGCGCCCGCAGGTCCAGCCGTCCGCGTGCGCGCAGAACACTGCGTCGGACAGAAGCACGAGGGGACTATTATGGGTGGGGAGCAAAGTGCCCTCTTCATGCTAAGCTTTTCCCAGGGGTGTGCGTGATGAACTGTCGCGATTTCTAACAAACAATAATAATACAGCCGACTGAACGGTCACCCCGTTGTCACTATGCACAGGGTGGGTGCTGTTCAGGATCTCCAGGATTCCTCGTATTTCAAACGAATGTAAAAATCTAGCTTTTTTACATGCGACTTCACGGTTTCTCCGTGTTGGAAATGAAAGCGAGGGGCTTTGAAACACGGGGCAGGCTGGACGCACACGTGTGCAGGCGAGTGGCGCACGTGTGCAGGGGGCGGGCATCGTGCTGGCTCCGCCTCGGGGGCGGGGAGGGCGGGGCTCGCGACGAGAGGACCACGCCCACCAGGGCTGGGATTGAGGGGAGCCGCCCTCACTCTGCCCAAACCACTGCTGATTTAAAAATTGCACCGAATGTGATCCCGGCGGTGGTTTGTTGACACAAGTAACAAAGGAAGAAGAAAGCCGTAGTAAAGGATAGTTACGAAGTCCCTTCTAACAGAGTGCACAGCCGTGGACGTGCTTGCTAGTCTGACATGAACTTTGACCCCCTCGTGGCCTCAGGGGCCAGAACAGGGGTGCGGTTACCACCTCCCGGCGGAGAACCGGGCCGGGCCCATTCTGAGCCGGGCTCAGAAGATGCTGGGTGGAAAAGGTTTCACGGGGTACGTGTCGTTTCTTAGATACATGGGAGAGAGGAGGGAAGTGTTGCTTCTCCAACTCCATTCCCTTTGCAGAGAGGGAGGACCGCTCACCTGGTCTATGCCCACGTCATCACACACTCGTCGTTTCACACGTGTTTGCCTGTGTGCCGGGGGCACGCACGCGGCCGTCGTAGCCAAGTTTCTCTTCGTGCCTATGAATCATTCTCTCAGCACCAGCCAGGTCATCCTCTGCCCGCAGTGACCCAACCACAGCCATGCCTAGGGATGCCCAGAGTCAGACCCAGGGCCCTCCAGGCTCGCTGTGCCCCCAGCTGCCCGACCCCATCTCCCAGGAGGGTAAAGAGACTGCACTCTGCCCCCTGCCGGCACAGGGCACCGTGGGCTCCATCCAGGTCCTGTCTGGCATTCGTCTGCCCGAAGGCTGAGGCGGTGGCTTCACGCCACCAGCTCCCTGTTCCACCGGCACTCTTGTCCTGTGCTCACCGGCCAGTGAAAATGATGGGCCGTGCCCTCGTGGCCCCGCCCCCGTGTGCTCCTCTTCCTGACTGGCTGTCTGCCTGTCTGTCTGTCTGTCTTTGGGCCCACGAAGCAAAAGCTTCCTTCAGCTCCAGCTGCTGGGTGGGACTTGAAACATCGGCCACAGAACCTGGCTCGGGGCGCGCCCTCTCCTCACGAGGCCTCTCCGGTGTCCAGAGGCCCGTCGGGGGCCGTGGCATATGTTTCCATTTGGTGGGATTGCTGCCGTGAAAAGGATTTTCTGTGATGGTGCCAGTGGAGTATTTCGTAGGGGCTTAAGTCAAGAAAGCCCCAAAAAGGAGGATGCCCTCACGGCCCCACGGCCCGTGGATATATCAAAGTCTCCAGAAATCTCAAGGCCCCGTGCCGAAATGACTTCGCTTTAGAAACACTCCCGGAGTCACCCTGTGGCCTGCACATCACCTCTGCCTGCGAGCGCGTCCTCCAGAGCACACGTCCCCCACGTCAGATGCGCAGCGCGGCCCAGGGAGGGACAGGGCGGAGATAAATGGCCGTCGCCCCCCTTCGCCCCCCCCCCAGTAGGGCTGCGTGCGCAGAGATCAGATATTTATAATAACGGGTAGGGTGTCTCTTTAAGAAGAGCAGAAGGGTTAGGTCCTTTGTAAACACTCTCTCCTGTTATTTCCTTATGAAAAATACCGTCTTGTTCTGTTTGAGACGGTCTCCCGGGCAACGCATCCCGCCCGCCGGAGGACGGTGCCCTGCACTTCTGTTAGTTAATTGTGACCTTTCCAGACGTTCTGTGACTGCCAGGCGAGGACTCCGCGCCGCCGGACAGAACGGGGCGGCCTGAGCCCGCCGCCGCGAAAGGAGCAGGGTCAGTCGCGTGGAGAGGGGGGGCCCGGAGAGGCCCGGCGGCTCAGCAGGCTTGGTCCCTTGTGACTCGGCCTACGTCCCGGAGGGGGGGCTTTCAGAAAGGGGGAGGAGGGGGCGCGTCACCCTGCCCCTCCCGCCGGGCTCCGCCGTCTCATCCTGTTCTTGCAGCGTCCCTGTGCGGTGCCGTGAGGACTCTGTCAGTGTGGGGAGGTGGCCGCAGACGCCCAGAGAAGTTGGAAACTTGTGGAGACCGCCCAGCTCGCAGTGTCCTTCCCGGCCCGAGTCTCCTGGGGCTCAGACCTTTGCTCCCCCCGGGATGTGCATGGTCTGGTGACGGTCCCTCACGCGTGGGCTCCTTCCTGAGCCGTCACGCCCAGTGTGTGCCACGTTGGTTGGAGGCGGGCCTGGGCCCCCTTCACGCACCGGAACACTCTGGTGGCCGTGTCCTAACGGCTCACCTGCCAGTCTCGGTGGCATTTATTCCAGAAATTTGTGCTTTGTACGTAGGGGACTCAAGTGACCATATATGGCAGGGGGGTCTTCCACGCCGGTCCCCTCTCCCTGTCGTCACTGCCTTGAGGACCGTCATGTGACGTAGACGATCTGAACCCCCGCGACGAGCCCTCACACTTGCTCACGCAGGTCCTCCCTCCAGGCCAGGGGGCTGTCTCGGGAGGGGTCAGAGGCCGGCAGGGCAGGAAGCGGAAAGGTGGTCTCTGACGCACTGACCGCAGGAGGACACTGTCCATCCCCAGGGCCGCCCGCCGGGCTGTGGCTCCTCTCAGGCCAGGGGCGCAGGAGCCTCAGCCCCCTGCCCCTTCCCGTCAGACAGGCCTCGCCCGGGACCGCGGGTCTGGTCGACAGCAAGAGGGTGAGAGGTGCCCCACAGAGCCCGATCCTCACGGGGGGGGGGGGTGTTCCGTGAAGTCCCCCCACTTCCTTAGTGCCCCGCAGCCCTCTGCTCTGGGAGAGCCGTCTCCCGCTCAGGGGCCTGGACTCCGGGTCTCTCCTCCGTCCTGATGGCGGCGGCCTTGCTGCGGCGGGTCCAGCCCAGGGCACAGCGCAGGGTGCTGACCAGGACCCCGGGGCCCTCAACATCGCCCGCGTCAGGGAGGACCCAGGTGTCTCTGGCTGTGTGTCCTCCTGCCCCGTCTACCCCCATCTCCACGTATCTGACAGAGCCAGGCCCTCCTCAGGCGAGAACCGCTCCTTGGACGGAATCGCTCCACCCAGGGGACCCCCACCGCCCAGGGCCCTGGCTCCACCCAGGGGACCCCCACCGCCCAGGGCCCTGGCTCCACCCAGGGGACCCCCACCGCCCAGGGTCCTGACTCCACCCAGGGCGCTGATGACCTTCTCTGCACAGAGCCCTGGGAAGTCGCGAGCCACTCAGAGCGGTGCTGTCAATGTCCTTCCAGAGCGCGAACGGCCATCTCCTCGTTTATGTCCAAGTCCAGAGTCCTGTCTGTGGGTCACTTCTTAAAGTAAATACAACTTCCAATCCCTGCGTCGGGCGCACGATAGGGCCTACTGCGCGTACGCTCTCAAAGGTCTCCCCGAGACATGCTTCGCCATGCTCGGCGTCGGGCTAGTGTTTTAGGGGCGTCTGCACCTTTGGAAGCCTCTCCGTCTGGTTCTGGGACCCGCTTGAACAAATATAGAATTCCTAAGCGGAGCTACCGGGGCTGGACTTGCTCTTCTGTCCCCCCCACCCGTGTCAGAGTCACGGGGCTGGGGGGACGTGTCACTCAGACTGATGGGCAGCAACCACCCCGACTGAAGTCGCGTCTGGAATTTTGGGGTGCTGAGCCCCCATGCTCCCAGGACAGGTGTGCTTTAAAAGCTGTCATTTTCCCTCCACCGGGAACAAGGTTCACATGTCGGTTCTGTTCCGCCCAGCACTTTCAGCACGCGAGCCGAGAGGTTATTCCGTTTCAACGGGCGAATCAGGAGGCGGCCTCGCCGTGGGCAGGCCTCCCGGCCTGGCCGCTGTTCACACACCCACACCCCCCTCCGCTGCGCGGGAGGGCCGCGGGCACACCACGTCCCGGGCGAGTCACCTCTCCACCGTCTGCTGCAGGTACCGCCTGGCCGGCCTGCCCGGGGAATACCAGCAGAGGAACATCACCAGCCCCGAGGTCAACTACTGCCTGGTGACCGAGCTGATCATCTGGACGCAGTACGAGATACAGGTGGCCGCTTACAACGGGGCCGGCCTGGGCGTCTTCAGCAGGGCGGTGACCGAGTACACCCTCCAAGGAGGTAAGCGGGGTCTGCGAGGCTCGCCCAGAGCAGCCGGATGTAAACACAGAGGGTTCAGCCCCCCCACCCCCGTGTCTGATTTCATCTCGCCCCCTACACGGCGCGAGGGAGGGAGTGGGCTGGGTTCCACTTGCTTCTCTCTGCTCTCACACGCACCCTTTGCCTGGTCCCCTGGGGTCCCTGCAGGTGCCGGGGGGGAGGCTGGACTTGTTCTACATGAATCCTGGTCCCATGTGGTGTTCCTGGAGTCCTCTGGGGCCCTGTGGGTGCTTTTCCAAGGGAACGACGACTTAGAGTGGTGTTTCTTTGAGATGAGCAGTAATGAAATGTGCCGCTTGGCACTTTGTTTGTTTATGTGTGTGTTTGATTTTCTCTCTCAGTTGCACCAGCCAACAATTTACGAGATGGTCAAACCTCTCCCCCCAGAATAGTTGGGAGGGAGGAACGTCATAAAGACGGGGGGGGGGGTCTCACACCTGACCCGTGTGCTGAATCCCCCCACCCCACCCCCCAGTCACCTTAAGGCTCTTCCCAGCGTCCGGTCCCCCACTGTTCTCTCTGAGGACCGGGCGGGCGCGGCCCCCGGAGAAGTTGGTGTCTGCAGTTGTTCTGCATCCCACTGCTGGCCCGCTCAGCGCCACACAGACCCTCTGCCAGGCAGCTGCGCCCGCCCCACCGCCCAGATCCCTGCCCTGGGGGAAGCAGTCTCCCCCACGCAATCCAGAGCCCCTTTCCGTCCCCTCTCCTGGCTCACAGGTGTGGTTTTATACGCTTAGGCGTTTTTATTGCTCCCAGGCCCTGACCTTCTTCAGATGACAGGGTTTCTAACTGCCCACTTCTCTCCCCAAATCATGCCCGAGACCTAATGTTCCTTGATATGACATGCTGTTATCATCATCCCTTATTGATCGTCTGTCCGTTGTCATCCTAGAGTCTATACATCAATCCTCCCTATAAATTAAGTGCAGTCAGTCTGCATTCACAGCGACGGGCAGAAAATGCTTAAAATGCAAGACAAGCAGAAAGGGCCCCTTCCACGGCTCCTAATGCTTAATGGCTTGCGGGGAAACAGAAAGAAAGACCTGGAATCCCGGACCGTGAAAGTTTGCTCCGAGGAGCCTCTGTCACAATTAAATAACAGCACAGTGGGCGGGAAACACGTAAACCGAGTTACGGCTGTGAATAACTCCCGCACTCTGAACCCCGCCGGCCTCGCTCCGTCCCCAGCGCCCACCCCCCACCCCGGCCGAGACGGGCGTCCAGAGTGTGGCTTTAATTCGGGCCACCCCGGGGAGCCGTTCAAGGTGCAGAGCCATGGGTGAGGCGGCCACAATGCTGGACTGGGAAAACGCACCCCCCGAGGGTGACGGGCGGGCGGGAAGCCGACAGAAGAGCGTCCGTCCGTCCGTGTGGCTGTGAGGCGATGACCCCTCCCAGCTCCCAGGCTGCCGGGAGAATGACGGGGGGGGGGGGGGGGAGGGGAGAGACCTGTGTCCGGCGGGGGCTTCTCAGCTTTCAGAAACAGCCTCACGCCCGCTCCCTCTGTGTCCCTTGCGACAGCCTGTCCACTGAGTACCGTCCCGGGCAGTCACACCCCGGGGTGTCCCGGGCAGCCACGCCCGTGGTGTCCCGGGCAGCCACGCCCGAGGTGTCCCGGGCAGTCACACCCGAGGTGTCCCGGGCAGTGGCCCTGGGCAGTCACCCCCGAGGTGTCCCGGGCAGTCACACCCATGGTGTCCCAGGCAGCCACGCCCGAGGTGTCCCGGGCAGTCACACCCATGGTGTCCCGGGCGGCCACGCCCGAGGTGTCCCGGGCGGTCACACCCGGAGTGTCCTGGGCAGTGGCTCTGGGTGGGGACACAGGTGGCATCCAGCCGCTCCCTCCTATTGCTGGCCGTTTTCAGGAGAGACCAGGGCCAGGGTCGTTGGCAGTCACTTCTGCACAAGGAAACTGAACATTATCTGGCTCAACGTGAGTTGGGCTGAGGCTCCGTGGCTGACAGAGGGCAGAACCAGCGTCCGGTCCTCCCTGTGTTCTGGGTGACGTCGCAGCCCCTGATGTCAGTGGTAACCGCCCAGAGCCGCGCCAGGGCACAGAGCCCCACGGAAACGGCGGCCGGCCGGGCGGGTTCCCACCTCTGCCTCTTTCTGCGTGACCACGGCTGTGTATATCCGACCCTCAGGATACACGGCCGCCTGAAGTCAACCCCCCCGCGGCAGTCTGCGCCCGCCGGCCTCCTCAGGGGCCTTCATCATCGCCCAGGTCGGAATGAGCAGGAACGGGGAACCCCCAGCCCCAGCCCCACAGTTCGGGGTCCATCTGCTGCCGGAAGCCCTGTCTGGACGCGAACGTGTCCCCCGGCCACCGGCGCTGAGAGCTGAGGAAGCAGGGAGGATGGAGCCAGCCTGGGACGCCATGAGGCAGTGATTGAAATGCCCGTGTGTTAAAGGGGGAAAGAGGAACTCATGACTGTCGGCCTGACTGGGGGACAATGGCCGTGTGTATAAACTAAGTCTGGAGGCCACTAGGGGAGCATGGGAAGGCAGGGGCCACGCAGCCTCGGAGGCGGGGGACAGTGGGGGGGACGGGCTCTGTCCAGCTGGCCTCACTTCCCCCTCCGTGGCCATGCGGGCTCAACCCTCAGGGGAGTGAGGGGTCACTTATCTTGACTTTAATAAGGCTTTTGGGGGGTCACTCCTTCCAGAAGGTGCCGGATGTCCAGTGAGCCTGGGGGCTCCCACTCCCATTAGGTGAGTGTCACTCAGCCTCTCGAAAGCACCAGCCGGGCGAGGACCCTGGAGGGCACGGGGGCTCCTGCCCACCTCACACCCCTGGGGCAGAGCGGCCTCAGGTGGGCTCTCCTGACGGAAGCCCCCACAGGGGGTAAGCGGGTGACCCCTGCCTTCGTCAGCATGGCGCACGCTGCTGTTGATCCCCAAAGTGACCGGGAGCCGCCTTCACCTGCCACCAATCCCGTGTCCGTCCAGCCCCCTCCCCCGCAGGTGGGTGAAGCCGCCTGGTCTGTCTGCCAGGGTCACAGTCCCCTCCTGGAGGCAGCTGGGGTGCAGGGACCTCCGTGACTGCGAGCTTCAAGCCCCCCGCACCTACCACCCCGTCTCTCCTCGGCCGGTCCAGGGAATCCATCGGACCAGCAGAGCCTCCACGGCCTTTTCTGCTCCCGGCGTTTTAACCCGTGGCACGGCGGTGACTTTCAGATCGAGCGGCAGCCCTCGCACACGGCTCCCGCCAGCCAGCGGACTATCCACGGGGCGGGAGGAAAGTCTCCTTCCGTCCTGGCGGCTGTGGCCGGCGATCCCAGCAGCCCTGGATGGAACCCGCCCGCCGGATTTCCACCGTGATTCTCCAGACGGAAACGGGCCATACATTCCGTGTTCACTCAAGAACTCCCTTCAACACGCTTCCGGAGGCGCCGGGCTTTGGGTTTTGGGTGGAAAAGGTCCGAGGGTGTGGGTTTTGCCCGCCGACCCACCTGTCGTTCACCCCCCCCCGCAGCGCCCCCATCACGGAGATTCAGTCCTTGGGTTTGATGCTGAGGCTGGGCGGTCCCAAATCCCGTTTTTCTTTTTTTTTTTTTTTTTGTATTTTTCCAAAGCTGGAAACGGGGAGAGACAGTCAGACAGACTCCGGCATGCGCCCAACCGGGATCTACCCGGCACGCCCACCAGGGGCCACGCTCTGCCCACCAGGAGGCGATGCTCTGCCCCTCCGGGGCGTCGCTCTGCCGCAACCAGAGCCACTCTAGCGCCTGGGGCAGAGGCCAAGGAGCCATCCCCAGCGCCCGGGCCATTTTTGCTCCAATGGAGCCTTGGCTGCGGGAGGGGAAGAGAGAGACAGAGAGGAAGGGAGGGGTGGAGAAGCAAATGGGCGCGTCTCCTGTGTGCCCTGGCCGGGAATCGAACCCGGGTCCCCTGCACGCCAGGCCGACGCTCTACCGCTGAGCCAACCGGCCAGGGCCAAATCCCGTTTTTCTTAACTGTTGTTCAAGTCGCGGGGACAGCCGCGGGACAGAGTGACCCCACATGCGGTAAGCGCCGTCTGAGATGTGACGCCCCGCCCTCCCGCGTGGAGACCGGCCCGGCGGCTCTCCTGCCTCACGTGTGCGTAGAGACGCCGCCATCGTTGGCGCTGCTAGAAAAACTCCGAAGACAAATTATCCTATAAATCATCGTCTCGGGCACACTGCAGCTTCCTTTTTTCTTTCTTTTTATTTTTCTCTCCCGGTTTTATTTCTTTATCGTTTCTCTCCTTATAACAGGTATTTTTTTGTGTGCTGGGATGATTTATTCCGGTTTCAGAACATTACCTTAAAGAAATGGAAAAAACATTTGGTTATCCACATGCCTAAGACATTATTATTAGTAAAACGCTCCTAAACGTTCACTTGGGCTCTGAAAGGTGTGCTGAGGGAAGGGTTATAAATGAGCACACACTCCGTTCGCGAGCTCTGTTCTTTTCTCCCCTTGGGAAATTCTCAATGCGGCGTCAGTGACACGGCACAAAAGATGCGTTTCTCCGCCGGGGAGACTCTCGGGGCCTCGGGCTGCACCGGCACTGGGGGGGAAACCATCCCAGACCCCCCCCCCAGCCGCCCCCACGACAGGAAGTGAAACCCGAACAGAGCGCCGTTCCGTTGGGCATGGGCGCCACCGGCCTTGGAGGGCGGGCAGGAGAGGACAGGACAGGAAGCCGGCGGGTCAGAGGGAGCCACCAGGCCCAGGTGCTCGGTCCCGTGCTGTGCACACGTCGGGCCGTTCTCACGTCCTTCCTCTCCACGCCGTCCTCCCGGGCGGTGGGTGTCCTGGCACCTGCGTGACAGAGGAAACGGGAGCCCAGGGAGTCACTGCCTCCCCCCCCCCCAAGGCCACAGAGCTAGAAAATGCTGGACGGTGAGGCACTGGACTTCATGCTGCTTTTATTCCACGCACGTCAGACACGGGCAGCAGTGACCCTGGATGACCGGTCTCGCCTGTGCATAGCCAGCAGCCCTTTCCCGTGATGGGCCCGCTCCCCCCACCCCCCCACCCACCCCACCCCCCCATTGGGAAAGCACACACGTTTCATTCTCTGGGGTCGCCTGGAAAGAACGAGGGGCCTGAGAATCCTCATAAGTTCTGGGCAGACAGCTCAGCGCCCGACATTTCAAATCCTGCCTCCTGAAGGAGGAGCGTGGAGCGCAATTGTGGCGAGGACATGAAGACCAGTCCCCCCTCTGCCCGGCCAGCAGCTCCAGTCTCAGCAAACAGAACCCGGGCAGAAGGGAAGGGGGATGCCTTGCTGGACGGGACGGGTCCTGAGAGGTCACCATCCAGGCCAGTCTCCAGCCGGGGGAACGGACATGGCCCCTGAGGGCGCGGAGAGGGAACTGTGTGGCGAGACGCTGAGATTTCACGGTCCCCCCCCCACCCGCTATGGATGGATGGGCAGCGTTACTCCTGTGACGGCAGCCGGGCGCACGCCCCGTAGTGCAGGCGCTTTGTGGGACGGGGCCCTCGGCGTTCCCTCGGTGCTGAGCCGCACTCATTTCATCGTACGGTCAGCAGGCGGCTCCGGCCCTTCGGGTGGGGTCTGCGTCAGCTTGGCGGTGGCTGCGAGCAGGGTCCAGACGTCAGTCCCGTTCCTGCCATGGAGGCCCGGATAGCCGCGTCCACCTGTCCCCACGAGACCCACAGACGGACGTCTCTGCTGGCCCTCCACAGTGTCACGTTTGCCAGTTTTCTTTGGCGTGTTGTGACTGACGCTTCGGCGCATCGGACGGCCTCGTGGTCAGCGGTGGTTTCTTGCGACGGCCTGTTACGTGCAGCCGGTCCTGCCGTTTCTGCCCGGGGAAGAGAAGAGGAGCCGTCACCGTCACCGTCACCGTCACCGTCACGCGAGGCTCGAGTTGACTCGGGGAATGTTGCCAATACGCTTTCGTGTCTTTTGCGTGCTTGAGTGAAACGCCAGTAAGGAGACAACGTGTGTCTCTCCCGTCAGGCGCAGAGAACGGCTCGGGCACAGGGCCTGCCCGGCACGCGGTCCGTCCGACGCTGCGGGCCACCGTCGGTGGTGGTGGACAGGACCCCCATGGTAAAAAGGGGGAAGAGAGGCTCGTGGGGACAAGGGAGGCTCCAGACAGAGCGGAAGTAAAAAGCAGGGAAGAACGGAGGGGCAGAGGGAGAGAGGGAGGGAGGAGGAAGGAAAGAAAGACCCCTGACCGGACGTCTGCTGGGAGCCTTCCCGTCCACGGCGGTTATGACGACGACTGTGGGTTTTCACAGCTGCCCCTCCTGATCGGGCCGGTGAGCCTTTTGGACACTGGTGTTTGGTGGACTCTCTGCTGTTTGGAATGACAGGACTTCCAGCTCGTCGTACCGACCGCCTGCTCCTGACCTGGGCTCGTCCGTTCATCCACGGAGCCTGTTTGCTTATGTGGTTACGGGGGAGTCCAAGGGCTCCTGTGTTGGTCATTTCTAGGCCTTTTTTTTTTTTTTTTTTACAAAGAATCCTTCTTTTGAGGGATAAAAACATTCTACTAACGATTCAAATTTAGAGATTCAACTTTGCCAAAAATCCCCGTCCCCGGTGACATCGCATATTTGACAGTTACCGTGACGTGACCTGAGGGTGGCTCTCTCTCCCCAGTCGAGAGTGACTTCTGTGGGATCCCCCCCACCCCTCCACGTCCAGGTCAGCTGCTCTGGTGGCACACCCATGCCCGGTGCGGGCACCTAGCCTGCTGAGTGAGGGCTCCCAGCTGGGACACTCCTGGGAACGGCGTCACCCAGGGAGACGCTCCTCCCAGCGGTCACCACACTCTCCCTCCACCCCTGTCCCCACCCCCGGCCACCGCTGACCTCTTATTGTCTCCATGGTTTTGCCTTTTCCAGAACGTATCACCATGGCGTCAGGGGGCGGAGCCTTTCCAGATTGGCCTCTTGCGCTCAGCTGTGGGCAGGGCACACGTATTGTTGTGGGGTTTTTTGTATTTTTCCGAAGTTGGAAACGGGGAGGCAGTCAGACAGACTCCTGCATGTGCCTGACTGGAATCCACCCGGCATGCCCACCAGGGGGCGATGCTCTGCCCATCCGGGGCCTTGCTCTGTTGCAACCAGAGCCATTCTAGTGCCTGAGGCAGAGGCCACAGAGCCATTCCCAGCGCCCGGGCCATCTTTGCTCCAATGGAGCCTTGGCTGCGGGAGGGGAAGAGAGAGACAGAGAAGAAGGAGAGGGGGAGGGGTGGAGAAGCAGATGGGTGCCTCTCCTGTGTGCCCTGGCTGGGAATCGAACCCAGGACTCCTGCACGCCAGGCTGACGCTCTACCACTGAGCCAACCGGCCAGGGCCACATATCGTTTTCAAATGCATTTTCCACAGCAATGCATTTCTGAGTGGCCGTTGGCCATGGCTTGCCTCTGATGGAAACCCTGCCGGCGTCAGTCTGAGAAATCCCCATCTCTGGCGAAGAGGAACGGCCATCACTGCCCCCCCACGGCAGACATTCCGGAACTGTGAAGCTCCTGTTATCGACGCCGACCGACCTGTGGTGTCTCTTCCCCGTGCCCCCGTGGGTGCTGGGTGCTCCTGCCGGGGCGCCCCGTCCTTGGCTGGGAGAGCGAGCCAGTGTCCGGGGTGGGGAGAGGGGGTTGGGGCTATGTCCAGTGTAAGACTGGGGACACAGTGGATCTGTGCCAGGCCATTCGCTGCTGAAGATGGAGTGTTTTTGAGCAACGAAAAACCACCAGAGCGCAGCTGTCACCACACCTCTTCAGGGCCTGCCGCGAGGGGCATGGGAAGGTGGCCCTTGAAATGCTCATTACGGGGAGAAGCTGTCCCCTGAGGCCTAATTCAGAGAAGGAGGAGGCCATGGCGCCCTGCTGGGCCCCCCGAACCCCATGCCGAAGGGCCCCTCTGTGAGCACCGGTCCCTCATAGGCTCGGCCCTCCCTCTGCGCAGAAGGCGTGGGATTCCGTCACGGGCGGTAATGGAGACTTTTTGCCCGGCCGCTCCCTTACGGGGCGCGCTGCCAGGAAGGGTTTCCCGGCTGTTGGTCTTCCTCTCGCTTCAGGGAATTTTTGATTCCATTGTCCACAAATTTGTGAGTCACCCTGACAGCAATGATTAGGAAAGAGAGAAGAGGGCTGAGAAGAATTGGAGATTCTTTTTTTTTTTTTTTTTGACGAAAGCCCAGGGTGTGGCCCTGGCCGGTTGGCTCAGTGGTAGAGCGTCGGCCTGGCGTGCGGGGGACCCGGGTTTGATTCCCGGCCAGGGCACACAGGAGAAGCGCCCATTTGCTTCTCCACCCCCCCCCTCCTTCCTCGCCTTGGAGCAAAGAAGGCCTGGGCACTGGGGATGGCTCCTTGGCCTCTGCCCCAGGCGCTAGAGTGGCTCTGGTCCCGGCAGAGCGACGCCCCAGAGGGGCAGAGCATCGCCCCCTGGTGGGCAGAGTGTCGCCCCTGGTGGGCGTGCCGGGTGGATCCCGGTCGGGCACATGCGGGAGTCTGTCTGACTGTCTCTCCCCGTTTCCAGCTTCAGAAAAATACAAAAAAAAAAAAAAAAAAAAAAAAGCCCAGGGTGGGTGACTCCTCGGCTTTGAAACCTCTGTCCTGCGACTCTGGGGCATCGCAGAGCCTCCGTGAACTTTGATGGGAGGACGTTGCGGGCACAGCGGTTCTTGAATCTCCCAGCCGGGCCATCCCCAGGTAACAAGGAGGGCTTAGCTTCTGGGTAAGGGCTGAGGTATGGATCCAGATGATGACGATGATGATGACGATGACGATTTGCATCTGGACGTCTGTTTCCCCCAGCACCACTTGTCATCAAGACTGTCCTTTCTCCATAGAACTGCCCCTTGTGCATCAATCATAACCCACTTGAGCTACAACATGAGTAACTCCTGGGCTCCGCTTGGCTGATCAGTGTGTCCCTCCTTGCTCCGGTGACACTCCGTGTTGGTGACTGTAGATTTACAGTTAGTATTGATGTCATGCACTTGAAGGTTGTTCAATTTTGTTCTTTTTTTTTTCTCTCAAAACGGTTTTTGCTGCCTTTACTTTTCTCTATAAATTTTAAAGTCAACTTTTCAATTAAAAAAAAAAAAAACATCCCAGCGAGCGGCGACATTGATCAGGACAGTGTTCAATCTAGAGACCAGATTGGGGAAAATTGACATCTTGGTTGTGGTGTCTCCCAAGCCATGGATAGGACATGACTCTCCGTCTACCGTTAGGCCTCCGATCTCTTTGATCACCGTTTCGTGGTTTTGAGCCGACCGGTTCTGCGTGCAGTTTGTTAAATTTATATCTAGCTCATGTTGTCATCGCTGTTTTACGTGATGGCGACTTATTTTAATTTCCACTCGTTCATTGCTCGTGCTTAGAAATATAATTGAGATTTTTTGTTTGTTTGTTTTTAGAAAACTAAATTTAACGGGGTGACACTGATCAGTAAGAGTGGTCTTCATGGACAATCCTATTGGGTGACTAGGGAGAGGGTTTTAGTTTGTTTCGTTGCCTGTTCAGTCTTTATGCCTTTTATCTCTTTTTCTTGCTCTGCGGCGCTGGCCTGCCCTTCCGGAAGAGGCAGGGTCAGAAAGACATCTCTGCTTTGTTCCTGATCTTAGGGGAGGTCCACCTTCAGTCTTTCATCTGAAATACAGTGTTGTAGGAGCTCATCCATGCTCTTCATCGGGTTTAGTAAGCTCCCACTTTGCTGAGAGGTTGTTTTTTTAATTAATCACTATTGGATATTAAATTTTATCACCTGCTTTTTCTAAATCTATTAAAATGATCTGGGTTTGTTTTTTGTTTGTTTTTCTTTATTCTGTTGATATGGTGAATTTCCTTGATTAATATTTGTTGAACCAGCCTCACATTTGCAAGATAAACTCCACCTGTTCGGGACAAATGATGATTTTTATATATCGTTCGGTTGTTTCTCTGATATCTTACCGAGCATTTTTTCGTACCTGTGTTCATGAGGAACAGGGGTCCGTAGTTTTCTTCCAGTGTCTTTTTCTGATTTGGGGTTTGTGGTAACACTTTGGTTCCTCCTTAAATGTTTGGTAGAACTCACCCGGGAACCATTGTGCTCAGTTTTGTTTTTGGTTTTGTTTTGTTTTTTCCTTAGGAGGCTTTAATTATGTATTCAGATATTTAATAGCTATATTCCTACTCAAGTGATCTCTTTCTTCTTAAGTAGATTTTTTTTTTTTTTTTGCATTTTCTTTTGCATTTTTCTGAAGCTGGAAACAGGGAGAGACAGTCAGACAGACTCCCGCATGCGCCCGACCGGGATCCACCCGGCACGCCCACCATGGGGCGATGCTCTGCCCACCAGGGGGCGATGCTCTTCCCATCCTGGGCGTCGCCATGTTGCGACCAGAGCCACTCTAGCGCCTGAGGCAGAGGCCACAGAGCCATCTCCAGCGCCCAGGCCATTTTTGCTCCAATGTAGCCTTGGCTGTGGGAGGGGAAGAGAGAGACAGAGAGGAAGGTGTGGCGGAGGGGTGGAGAAGCAGATGGGCGCTTCTCCTGTGTGCCCTGGCCGGGAATCGAACCCAGGTCCTCCGCATGCTAGGCTGACACTCTTAAGTAGATTTTGGAAGTGTGTTTCTGTTAAGGAATTTGTTGTCCATTTCGTCCAAATTGTTGAATTTATGGGCATAGAGATGTTCCAAATGTTCTCTATTCTTTTAAAAATCAGTGGGATTTGGAGAGGCGTTCCCTGATATTGGTGATACTGGTGATATTGGTGATTTGTGATTTCTCGTTTATGCTTGATCAGTCGGGCTGCAGGTTTATTTATCTTTTAAAAAAACGGGTTTTTTGCTTCATTGATTTTCTCTATTATTTTTGTAATTTCATTTCATTGATTTCTACTCTTTTTTTCTTTACTATTTCCTTGAATAGGCTTGTTTTGGGTTTAATTAACTGTTATAGATTCTTAGGATAGAAGCTTAGGTTCTAATTTAAACATTTAAATGCTGTAAATTTCTCTCTAACACTCTGCATCCCATAAATTTTGATATGTTTGAGTTTTTGTTTTCATTAAAATTGAGAGTGCTTTTTACTTTTTCATGTGACCTCTTTGGCTCGTGGTTATTTTTAAGTAGATTGCTTCATTTCCAAATATTTAGTTAATGTTCCACCATCTTCCTGTTGCTAATTTCAAGTTTGATTCTTTCGGGGAGGTCATAAAACATGCATTTTATGATTTCAAGTTTTTAACTTCTCTAGGTTTGTTTGGAGCTCAGAATATTTCTATCTTGGCTCAGTTCCATGTGCACCTGAAAAGAATGTGTATTCTGCTATCTTACAGGTACATTTAACAATAAATATCATGTAGGTCCAGGTGCTCTGATGGTGCCGTTCAGATCTCATATCTCCTTACTGTTTTTCTTTCTCTACTTTTTCTTTTTCTAAGGAGTCAAAGTCTCCAGCTATCACAGTAGATTTTTCTGTTATCTCCTTTTAGTTTGTTGATTTTGCCTCTTGTAGTTTGAAGTTCTGTTGCATGACACACGTAGGATTATTAAGTCTTATTGGTGAGTAGAACCCTTCATCACAGTACAATGTCCCTCTTTATCATTGGCTCTGTTCCTTTGTAGGGTATCTAGTTTTCCTCATATTCCTGTAACCACTCCAGATTTAATTTGTGTTTTCGTATATATTTTTCTATCCTTTTATTTTTAAGCTATTTGTGTCTTCCTATGTAGAGTGGGAGTCCTTCAGACACCATAGAGTTGGGTCTTCCCATGTAGAGTGGGAGGTGGGAGTCCTTCAGACACCATAGAGTTGGGCCTTCCCATGTAGAGTGGGAGTCCTTCAGACACCATAGAGTTGGGTCTTTCTATGTAGAGTGGGAGTCCCTCAGACACCATAGAGTTGGGCCTTCCCATGTAGAGTGGGAGTCCCTCAGACACCATAGAGTTGGGCCTTCCCATGTAGAGTGGGAGTCCCTCAGACACCATAGAGTTGGGCCTTCCCATGTAGGGTGGGAGTCCCTTAGACACCATAGAGTTGGGCCTTCCTATGTAGGGTGGGAGTCCCTCAGACACCATAGAGTTGGGCCTTCCTATGTAGAGTGGGAGTCCCTCAGACACCATAGAGTTGGGCCTTCCTATGTAGAGTGGGAATCCCTCAGACACCATAGAGTTGGGCCTTCCCATGTAGAGTGGGAGTCCTTCAGACACCATAGAGTTGGGTCTTTCTATGTAGAGTGGGAGTCCCTCAGACACCATAGAGTTGGGCCTTCCCATGTAGGGTGGGAGTCCCTCAGACACCATAGAGTTGGGCCTTCCTATGTAGAGTGGGAGTCCTTCAGACACCATAGAGTTGGGTGTCCTTCAGACACCATAGAGTTCGGTCTTCCTATGTAGAGTGGGAGTCCCTCAGACACCATAGAGTTGGGCCTTCCTATGTAGAGTGGGAGTCCCTCAGACACCATAGAGTTGGGCCTTCCCATGTAGAGTGGGAGTCCCTCAGACACCATAGAGTTGGGCCTTCCCATGTAGGGTGGGAGTCCCTTAGACACCATAGAGTTGGGCCTTCCTATGTAGGGTGGGAGTCCCTCAGACACCATAGAGTTGGGCCTTCCTATGTAGAGTGGGAATCCCTCAGACACCATAGAGTTGGGACTTCCTATGTAGAGTGGGAGTCCTTCAGACACCATAGAGTTGGGTGTCCTTCAGACACCATAGAGTTGGGTCTTCCTATGTAGAGTGGGAGTCCCTCAGACACCATAGAGTTGGGCCTTCGTATGTAGAGTGGGAGTCCCTCAGACACCATAGAGTTGGGCCTTCCTATGTGAGTGGGAGTCCCTCAGACACCATAGAGTTGGGCCTTCCCATGTAGAGTGGGAGTCCCTCAGACACCATAGAGTTGGGCATTCCCATGTAGAGTGGGAGTCCCTCAGACACCATAGAGTTGGGCCTTCCCATGTAGGGTGGGAGTCCCTCAGACACCATAGAGTTGGGCCTTCCCATGTAAAGAGGAAGTCCTTTGGACGCCATAGAGTTGGGTCTTCCTATGTAAAGAAGGGAGTCCTTTGGACACCATAGAATTGGGCCTTCCTATGTGAGTGGGAGTCCCTCAGACACCATAGAGTTGGGCCTTCCCATGTAGAGTGGGAGTCCCTCAGACACCATAGAGTTGGGTCTTCCCATGTAGAGTGGGAGTCCCTCAGACACCATAGAGTTGGGCCTTCCCATGTAGGGTGGGAGTCCCTCAGACACCATAGAGTTGGGCCCTCCTATGTAGAGTGAGAGTCCCTCAGACACCATAGAGTTGGGCCTTCTCATGTAAAGAGGAAGTCCTTTGGACGCCATAGAGTTGGGTCTTCCTATGTAAAGAAGGGAGTCCTTCGGACACCATAGAGTTGGGTCTTGCTTTTCATCCATCTGATACTCTGTCTCCTATTGGGGTGTATAGACTGTTTATACTTTATAACGACTATTGACATGATGGGATTAAACTGTGTCATCTTGCTAATCATTTCTACTTGTTTCCTCTCTTATTTTCTCCTTTTCTGTTGTTTTCAATTACTTGCTTTGGGATTATTTAGATATTTTCTTATTAATATGATTTTTTTCCCCACTCTTGCTTTATTTATATCTCTTTTTTCAAACTTGTTTAGTGATTACTGTGGAGTTTCAACTATACATCATCAACCAATTACAATTTATCTTGAAACATACTGCACATATAATGTAAGAACCTTGTGATGCTAGACTTCCAGCCCCTCATTCCCATCATTTGCACTATTGGGGCCATTTATGGTATTCTTACTTATGTGATAAGTTTGCAGTAAATCGCTGTTATTTTTGCTTTAAACAATCATCTTTGAGAGGGAGTCAAAATGAGAAAAGAAAAAAAAAAGTATATTACATTTACCTTCATTTTAACCTCTTCTGAAAATCATCAATCATTGGAATAGAGCTAAAGTTCTGGCATTTGATTACATATTCCTTTGACATTTATTTCTCAAAGTGCGGGTCTGCGATGAACGATTTCTCTCAGATTTTTGTCTTCATATTTAAAAGGTATTTTCACAGGACACAGAATTCTGAAAGAAGAGGGTTGTTGTTTTTTTCTATCAGCGCTTTAAAGCTATTGTTCTATTACCCTCTGGCTCACATAGTGTCTGAGGAGAAGGCTGCAGTTGGTCTCTGTGTCTTGGTATGTTGTGTCCTGTGTGTGTGTGTGTGTGTGTGTGTATGTCTTATGTGTGTGTGTGTCTTGTGTGTGTTTATGTGTGTGTGTGTCTTGTGTGTGTGTATGTGTGTGTGTGTGTGTGTATCTGCAGCATCCAGACTTTCTGGACTCCGTTACTCACACCCACTCAGCCTTTAGCGAGTCACAAAGAACTTTTGCTGACTTTCTCTTACTGTGCGGTGTCCACTGTCACTTGTCCCAGGTGAGCCAGCGCTCGTAGGCCCCCTCCCCGGAGAGGCCCGGCTCTTCCTCTGTCTCAGACGACTCACTTGCCCTGTCCCCTCCGCTTCCTCGTGGGCTCGAGAAAAGTGACAGTTGTCCAGCTTTTTCTTGTTCTTCGGCGACGTCGTGTTCTTTCCGACCACACACACCCCAGGCTCTGCAATCTGTGTGGCCATTTTTGATCCACGAATTCGGGGTGGGTGCCGAGTGGGGGAGTTGGACAGGTTCCTCGGTGACATATATGGCGGGAGGGAGCGAGGGATATCACAGCCAGAGCTGCGTGACCGGGAAGCGTGGGTGTGTGAGTGGCTCGGGTGAACTTTGCGTCTCTTTCATCACTGCCGCGAGAGGCGAGCTTCTCAGCACGAGAAGTGTGAGGGGTGCAGTCGTTCTAACAGGACCACGGGCTGTCCCCGTGCTCTGTGCCAGGAGACAAAGGACTCTGTGGGTGTCTGTGTCTTACTCCAGAAATGAGCTCGTAAAGAATGAGGACCTGGCCCTGGCCAGTTGGCTCAGTGGTAGAGCGTCGGCCTGGCATGCGGGGGACCCGGGTTCGATTCCCGGCCAGGGCACATAGGAGAAGCGCCCATCTGCTTCTCCACCCCCACCCCCTCCTTCCTCTCTGTCTTCCCCTCCCGCATCCGAGGCTCCATTGGAGCAAAGATGGCCCGGGCGCTGGGGATGGCTCCTTGGCCTCTGCCCCAGGCGCTAGAGTGGCTCTGGTCGCGGCAGAGCGACGCCCTGGAGGGGCAGAGCATCACCCCCTGGTGGGCAGAGCGTTGCCCCTGGTGGGCGTGCCGGGTGGATCCCGGTCGAGCGCATGCGGGAGTCTGTCTGACTGTCTCTCCCCGTTTCCAGCTTCAGAAAAATACAAAAAAAAAATTAAAAAATAAAAAAAAAGAACGAGGACCTCACTTTGTACCCTGGCAGGAGTTTGGTAGGACAGCCAGTAGGCTAGCCCCCCTTTGGTGACCACTAGGGTGACTGATCATCCTTAAAAATGAGAGCCATGTCACGTCACTGCCCTTCTCAAACACTGCGGTTCCCCCCTGCCTGCCGTGCACACTGTCGACCCCGGCGTTCGGTATAGAACCTCAGAGTGGCCACTCTGTCCCCCTGTTCCGTCTCCCCGGTGACCACGCTCACCCCTGTCTCCCCACTCACCGGGATTTCCCGTTATGCCACCCCTTTGCCCTCATTGTTCCCCGGGTGAGAATGCCTTCCCTCTTCGGAGGTCTGCCCTTTCTCCCACACCTGGTCCATCCAAGCGGCTCCGGGCAGACATACCCCTTCCCAGGGCAGAGTCGTCTTTGTTTGTTAATGTGTTTACTGCTCCAGAGAGAGACTTGCCTGTTTCAATGACATGAGTGTGTCCCCTAGATTGTGACTTCCCCGAAGGCACGTCATCTGGCAGGTATAGAATTTGGTTTACTATTCTATACAAGGAAGGAAGGAAGGAAGGAAGGAAGAAGGAAGGAAGGAAGGAAGGAAGGAAGGAAGGAAGGAAGGAAGGAGTGGAATAATTTGAAAATGGTGGCCCCTGTGCAGGTATAGAATTTGGTTTACTATTCTATACCTGAAAGAAAGAAAGAAAGAAAGAAAGAGAGAGAGAGAGAGAGAGAGGGAGGGAGGGAGGGAGGGAGGAAAGAAAGAAAGAAAGAAAGAAAGAAAGAAAGAAAGAAAGAAAGAAAGAAAGAAAGAAAGAGTGGAATAATTTGAAAATGGTGGCCCCTGTGACAAACAGAAATTTAGCTTCCAAATGAATAAACAACAATGCATGCGGGGGGGGGTGTTATTTTTAATATAAAAGGAGTTAGATTTGAAACATAGAGTGGGGGAGTGAGTTTCTCAATGAAAACTTGTCTGATCTCAAATATTGGGCTGTTGGAAAAGAAACCGAGAAAGCTCTTGTGGGTCTCCACCTCGGGAACCCCAGGAAAGGCTCGCCCATGGGCCGAGGTGCCCCAGCCCACTGTTCTGCCTGAGCCTTAGAGAATCCGGCAGCAGAAGATGATGAGCCCAATTTCTCCTTCTGCGTAACGCCGCCCTTAGCTTCCGGAAACATCCATCACGCGTCCCCGTTCTCAGGGCTGTCACTGCCTGTGCCTCTGAGCAGCCGCTAAGCCCCTTCTTCATCTCTCCTTCCTCCTGTGCCTCCACACCCCCGCCCCCGTCTGTTCTGTGTCTCCGATGACGATGGCCCGGGACAGTGCCCACCGCCCCCCCGCAGAACGTGCAGACGGAAGCCGTGAACTCCACGACCCTCCGGTTCCTGTGGAACCCCCCGCCTCAGCAGTTTATCAACGGCATCAACCAGGGATACAAGGTACACGGACGGCCGGGGCCGCCACCACGGGGCCGTCTGGGCATGTCACGGCCATTGTGAGCGGCAGGGAGGTCACCCGCCCCACCGCAGTGGGGTCCTCGGGAGTCACCCGGGTCTTAGCACCAGCGACCCTGGCTCGGGCTCTCCAATGATTAGTTTTCCAGAGGACGGTTCATACAGAGCAGAGCCATTTCTTCTGAGAAAGACCTTTCCTTTGAAAATGACCAGCAGGAGACCGATCTCCGCTGATTGGAGTCGGATCTGTACAAACCACTTCTTCCTGGGAGGGAGCCCTCTCAGGAACACGGGGTGCCATCGAGTGGCATTTCCATCAAATAAGGGTCATTGTACCTCCCCCCACTCTGCAGCAGGGAGACCCGTGGATGCAAGGTGCCTCCCCGGACCGAGTTCCAGGCACGGACACACTGTGGCCACCGTCCACCTCCCCTTTGTCCTCTCTCACCAGAATAGGAACCGTTCACACACTTCCTGGGACGCCAGCGTCAAAAGTCTAGTCTGCCTTAGCTTTTAGATCCGCTTCTCCCGGTGGGACCAGAGCCAGCCCTCATTTTACCTGTGGCACCGTCACTGGCCGCCCGCCCGCCCGCAGCGGCAGGGAAACTCCCGCAAGGCCTCAGAGAGAAGACGGATCTCGTTTGCGGGAACACTCAGTCATCTCAGACTCAGAGAGCGTTACTTTCTCAGAGGCACAATCCATTCCCCCCCCCCCCCCCGTTTGGATTCAATTTACAAAAACACTTTGTTTTTGTTTTTGTTTTTATTTTTTTGCTATCAAGGCAAACGTAGCTAGAAATGCACCCTGCCTTCCCCCCCACCCCCAAAGGCACCTCCAGAGCTTTCCTGAAAGGAAATTCTATTGCTCAACCAGGACGGCACTGCCCGTCCGACTGTCTGTCAAGTCTCATTGGTGAGATCGGGGCGTCTGTCCGACGCCTCAGCAGTAGCTCTCATCTCCATAAATACTTAGCCTTGTGTCACCCGTCAGCCCTGATGACCCTGGAAATGTTTGGTATCAAAAAAATTAAAAGTAGCCCTGGCCGGTTGGCTCAGTGGTAGAGCGTCGGCCTGGCGTGCAGAAGTCCCGGGTTCGATTCCCGGCCAGGGCACACAGGAGAAGCGCCCATCTGCTTCTCCACCCGGCCCCCTCTCCACCCCTCCCCCTCTCCTTCCTCTCTGTCTCTCTCTTCCCTTCCCGCAGCCGAGGCTCCACTGGAGCAAAGATGACCCGGGCACTGGGGATGGCTCCTTGGCCTCTGCCCCAGGCACTGGAGTGGCACTGGTCGCGACAGAATGACGCCCCGGAGGGGCAGAGCATCGCCCCCTGGTGGGCAGAGCGTCGCCCCCTGGTGGGCGTGCCGGGTGGATCCCGGTCGGGCGCATGCGGGAGTCTGTCTGACTGTCTCTCCCCGTTTCCAGCTTCAGAAGAAAAAAGAAAAATTTAAAGTCACACTCACACAGAATGTTGCCAACGCCTTAACTCCCCCTGGAATATGTATATGTATCTACTCTTACTTCTTTCCAATTGTAATCAATCTCCTAAAATCCTTTTCAGAAAACGACTGAGATTATAAATTCTGATTAAGATTGTTCCCATTGAATTGAGCTGGTTTTTTTGAGTCAGAATAGGTGCTTCTCCAGAGAAACATTTGTATTTAGGTTTCGTTGTCCTGAGTTAGCTAAATAACAGTAGGTTTGTCCTTATTCCTCCTTGTTAGAAAATATTTATACATATTCTGGGCCTGACCTGTGGTGGTGTAGTGCAGTGGTCCCCAACCCCCGGGTCACGAACCAGTACCGGTCCATGGGCCATTGGGTACCGGTCCTCAGAGAAAGAATAAATAACATTATTTCCGTTTTATTTATATTTAAGTCTGAACGATGTTTTATTTTTTAAAAATGACCAGATTCCCTCTGTTACATCCGTCTAAGACTCACTCTTGACGCTTGTCTCGGTCACATGATACATTTATCCATCCCACCCTAAAGGCCAGTCCGTGAAAATATTTTCTGACATTAAACCGGTCCATGGCCCAAAAAAGGTTGGGGACCACTGGCGTAGTGGATAAAGCGTTGACCTGGGAACACTGAGGTCGCCAGTTCAAAACCCTGCTCTTGTCTGGCCAGGGCGTGTATGGGAGTTTGATGCTTCCTACTCCTCCCCCCTTTCTCTCTCTCTTTCTCTGTCTCACACACTCCCTCACTCCTCTCTTTTCAATGAATAAACAAATAAATAAGAAAATACATATTCTGTAACATGTTTCTATGAAGAGAAGTTTATCTGAGCTAAAGTAGAAATTTATGTATATATGCATCTATAAAATATACATATTTGTCTTCAATAATTTGTGAAATATCTTTTAAACTCAGCGTTTTTGGTAAGATAATAAATGTTGGATTTAGGGAGTTTTTTAAGTATAACTTTGAAGACCTATTAATTGCAAACTAAAATTCTGATGCTGATTTGAAGGCGTGCTCTTAAAAAGGCGTCTCTTCTTCACCCCGTCCCACCCCAGCTCCTGGCCTGGCCCGCCGAGGCCCCCGAGGCCGTCACCGTCGTCACCATAGCTCCGGACTTCCACGGCGTCCACCACGGCTACATCACCAACCTGAAGAAGTTCACCGCGTACCTCACGTCGGCCCTGTGTTTCACCACGCCGGGGGACGGGCCCCCGAGCACGCCGCAGCTCGTCCGGACGCACGAGGACAGTGAGTGTAGAGAGGGTGGGACCGCTGCCCCTGTCCAGCACCAGGCAAGGCGGAGGCGGGTCGTCAGGAGATGTCCTGTCCCGGAGGGCTGGCGGTGAATAGTATGTGTCACGGTGGGCGAGGCCGTCCCTGGGACAGGAATGGGGGTGGGGGGGTGGCAGAGGGCAGGAGAGGGAGCCTCCTCCCATCACGGGTCAGTCTTCCATCTGCTGGACTTCTCTTTGCCAGGGTTCCATCTGCCAGTCCCCTCCCCTTCTCCCTGGGCCTCCCACGGGGTGGGGGGCGTTTCACCTGCGCCACCCCCACCCCCTGGACTTCCCACTGCCCCCGTCTGGTCAGCGAGACCAGCTCTGGGAAGCGTCCTGTGATGGCGCCACCCTGAGGAAATGAGCCCGGTGTGCGCACACTTAGTCCCAGGAAGGTTCCTTAGAGTTATTAGTAATTGGAAAAAAAAAAACAAAAACAAAAACAAAAAACGGAAAACATTCAAATGTCCCAGGGGGATAACTTTGAAAAACTTATGGAATGACAATATACTAAATATTTGGTAGTGATTAAAAAACTTCTGAGAGAAAAACAGTCATGCTCCAGCAGCGCTCAGGGAAAAACAAAACAGTCTACAAAACTGTGCGAGGTCCGGATGCTGTAAACACACAGTTGCCCGGGGTGACAGGAGCCGAGAGAAGACCTGGAGGGAAACCTCAGGATTCTGACAGTTCTTATCTCCACGCGGCGTTTCTCTTCGTATTTTTACTCTTAAGGATGCTCGTTTCTACAAAGAGAATTGACTTTCTTTATAGAAAGAATTAAAACTAGTGTATTTTTTTAAGGCCGTGCAGGGCGACCGCTGTCTGTCCTCCGGCGTCCTGTCCTTCGACACTCCCCCCCCCCCCCAGCCTCCCTGTCCTGTCCGCAGGGCCCAGAGGTCAGAGCCATCCAGTGAGCGTCCAGGGTCCCCTTCGCCTCAGAGTTGCCCTGTGGCGTCACCTGCTCCCCTCCCCTCCCCCTCCCAGGGTGGAGTCTGGCCTTTCTCAGCCGGCCCGGCAGATGTGCTCAGGTCTCCCGCACCTGCACGGGGCAGCTCCCAGACCGCGCCACCCAGCGGGCCACCCAGCCAGCCTGTGTCTGTCCAGCGTCAACCATCGGCTCTTATGCTGGCTTTCACTCTGCCACTCGGCTGCCCTCGACTCGGGCCCGTGTCACATGGGTGACACGGGAGGAACAGACGTGGGTTTCGTGCACACGTGAGAGAAACCCCACCTGGCCATCGTGTATAACGACGTGTTACGTTGCTGGATTCAGTCTGCTAACACTTCTTGGAGGACGTGTGGCGTCTGAGCTCGTGGGAGAGAGGGGGGTCTCCGCTTGTGCCCTCCTGGACTTTGTCTGGTTTTGAGTGTCAGGGTAACACTGGCCTCACAACGTGAGTTTGGAAGTGTTTCATCCTCCTCGATTCGCTGGTGGAAGAGATGGCGTCAACTTGGAGTTCCTTCGGCTTTAAATGTTTTGGGTCGAGTTTTCTAGGCAAGTCCTCTGGGCCTGGAGATTTCTTTGGGGGAAGGCTTTCTAATTATAAATTTAATTCCTCTAGCAGCGGTCCCCAAACTTTTTACACAGGGGGCCAGTTCACTGTCCCTCAGACCACTGGAGGGCCGCCACATACAGTGCTCCTCTCATTGACCACCACCAATGAAAGAGGTGCCCCTTCCTGAAGTACGGCAGGGGGCCGGATAAATGGCCTCAGGGGGCTGCATGCAGCCAGCGAGCCATAGTTTGGGGACGCCTGTTAGTGGTTCTATGCTGTTGACTTTTCCACCTTGCTTGAGTTCTGATAGTGTGTGATTTTCAAGGGATCCTCTAAGTTGTTGAATGTATGAGTGTGAAGCTGTAAGTAGAAATCACTCACCCCCTTATTGTCTTCTTAATGGTTGAGGAACATGTAGCCAAAGTCCCGATTTTATTACTGATATTTAGACTCTGTATCTGCTCAGTGTGTGTGTGTGTTTATAATTCTTGCAAGAAATGTATCAATTTTATTGACTTCTTTTTCACAGATTTTTATTCCATTGATTTTTCTGCATTGTTTTCCCATTTTCATGTTCATTAATTTCTTTTTTTTTTTTTTCATTTTTCTGAAGCTGGAAACAGGGAGAGACAGTCAGACAGACTCCCTTATGCGCCCGACCGGGATCCACCCGGCAAGCCCACCATGGGGCGACGCTCTGCCCACCAGGGGGCGATGCTCTGCCCATCCTGGGCGTCGCCATGTTGCGACCAGAGCCACTCTAGCGCCTGAGGCAGAGGCCACAGAGCCATCCCCAGCGCCCGGCCATCTTTGCTCCAATGGAGCCTCGGCTGCGGGAGGGGAAGAGAGAGACAGAGAGGAAAGCGCGGCGGAGGGGTAGAGAAGCAAATGGGCGCTTCCCCTGTGTGCCCTGGCCGGGAATCGAACCCGGGTCCTCCACATGCTAGGCCGACGCTCTACCGCTGAGCCAACCAGCCAGGGCCATGTTCATTAATTTCTGCTCTTATTCTTTTCTTCCTTCGGCTTGCTTTGGATTTTCCTTTACGTTCTTGAAGTGAGCATTTAGAGTATTAATTTGAAGCTGTCGTCATTTCTAATGTGAGCATTTTGGTGCTATAAATTTTCCTTTCCACCCTGCTTTAGCTGTTTTGATACTTTGTGTTTCATTTTCATTCAATTCTGTGTATTTTTATTTTCTTTGAGACTTCCTCCTTGAGGGGTGGGATGATTTAGAAGTATCCTATTCATTTTCCAGTTGTTTTTCTGCTGTTGGCTTCTACCTTGATTACATTATGGTCAAAGAATACACTTTGTCATTTCAACTTTTTTAAATTTATTGAGGTTTGCCTGAGGGCCTAGGATATGATTGATCTCCGTGAGTGTTTCATGAGTGCTTAAAACAAAAAAACACTGTGTATTCTGCTGTGGAATCAGCAGATCGTAAACTTTTTTGATCATAAACTTGATACACCCTTCATCAGAGTGTAGGATTAAAGGAGAAAGTTGAACCAGTGTGACCTTTTCCTTTAAAAGAAAAGAAGTGTTACAGATATTGCACGAAGCCCTTGCCTCTTGTGCCTTCCTCATTGTCAGTGATGTTTCAGCCGTCCATCTTTGCAAATACAAACACGTCTGGGTCCTTCCCTTCACGAGGACGGTAGCCTGCAGGTGCTGACGGGGTTGGCAGGGATGGGTATGCACAGCCCCCGCCCTTAGAGCTCGGGGCCAAACCCGGTGAGAAGGGGGACTTGATTGAGGAAGTGCCACCGAGGAAGGGGGTCCGTAGAAGTGGTGGTGACAGCCACTTCCACGAAGAGGGACGGAAGAGACCAGGGCAGCAGTCAGGTGAGTCGTGCAGAGGAGATGACAGTTGAACTCAACCCCGATGAAGTAAGGAGCCTTCCGTGCAGAGAATGGACGAGGACATCCGGGTAGGAGTGTCCAGTATCCAGAGAGTAGAACGAGAGGAGTGTGTGAGGAAGCGTTGGGGGGGGGGGGGCTCGGTCTGTGTGGTGGGGGGGGCTAGGAGAGCAGGCTGGGAGCAGGTCCCAGAGAGCCAGCCAGCTGCTGAGCCCCACAGTGCACGGACCAGGACAGTCTAGGCGTGAGGGGGCCATGGAGGGATTTCCAGTATGGGTGTCCTTCGTGGTGATAGATGGAGACAAAGGTGAAGGAATCCGGGAAGAAGAAAAGAAAATATGAAACCCTACACCCAGGCCGTGGGGACAGTGTGGGGACAGAGGCACGCCATGGAGAGCCGGAGGCTTCCGGTGTGGGGACAGGAGGAGGAGTTCTCTAGGAGAACTCGAAACGGACTCTGGGTCATGTGACCGTGTAGAGCAGGGGTCCCCAAACTACGGCCCGCGGGCTGCATGCGGCCCCCTGAGGCCATTTATCCGGCCCCCTCCACACTTCTGGAAGGGTACCTCTTTCATTGGTGGTCAGTGAGAGGAGCATAGTTCCCATTGAAATACTGGTCAGTTTGTTGATTTAATTGTACTTGTTCTTTATTTTAAATATTGTATTTGTTCCCGTTTTGTTTTGTTTTGTTTTTTACTTTAAAATAAGATATGTGCAGTGTGCATAGGGATTTGTTCATAGTTTTTTTTTATAGTCCGGCCCTCCAACGGTCTGAGGGACAGTGACCTTGGCCCCCTGTGTAAAAAGTCTGGGGACCCCTGGTGTAGAGGGTGATGCCAAGAACCAGAATGCGGGGTCAGGTCTAGGCTGAGGGACGTCCAGGTGGGCGTGAAAGGTGGGCAGTAGAGAGTCTGGACTGGATCTGAGAGTCCTCGCAGTTGGGGCCGCGATCTCATTTTCCGAGCAGGGGTCAGGGAACACACGCGAGCGCGTGGTCTGGCCACAGATGGACGTGCCTGAGGTATGAGGTCCTTCCTTGTTAACGCCCGCCTAGGTGGCCGACGTCGCTGTGAGAACCAGGGAGACGGACTGTGGGGGCCGAAGAGGAGGAGGGGGATGCCCATGGGGCCCCGGCACCGTCGCGGGCAAGGAGGGGCGCGCAGCCAGGCGAGCAGAGGGCTGGCTCTCTGGAGGGGGAAGAGGCCACCTTGCCACTCACCTGCGGGAAAATGCAAGCTAGCAACTCGTCTACGTGTGGAGCTGAGGCTGCAGGGCACGTCCTGGCGGGAGGAATCGGAGGCGGAACGGGCACAGAACTCGGGGGCGCCCAGAGATCCCGGGGGCATCTGTCAAGCACCCCGCGATACGTCTTCATTATTCGGGCGTCTCCTGCTCTTTCCTGTATTGATATTGATATTGATATTGATATTGATATTGATATTGATATTGATATTGATACAAGAGGAAGGGCACCGTCTCAGCTCAGACCACCTCCACCGGGTCCAACTGGATATCTGACTCTGCTTCTCAGAGGCCATTTGTTCATAACAAAAAGAAACCTCTTCAAATACAAGAGGGGAGAGTCCTGGCTGAATTCTCTGCTTCAGGAAGCCCCACTGTCGCCAGTTAGACAGACAGACAGACAGAGCTGTGGGGAGACCCCGGGAGGGCCCTGGAGCCAGGAAAGAGAGCGTTAAGGGCAGAGCTAGTCCCGCCATTCGTAAGCAGAAAGAGAGCCAGGGAATTTCGTCCCTGGGAATCCGGAAAATGGGAAGTGATGTCATCCTTTCAGACTCCTCCCACAGAGCCACCATTTGTTGATAGGCAGCCTGTTTGTTGTATTGAGAAACACGGAGCAGCCTTGACACTGTGGACGGGCTGGCATTGGAGGTCGGAGGCCGGGTTGGTGCCGGCTCCCAGCACAGCCCCCAGAGGACAGTGTCGGGCTCCTGGGTGCTGCACCAGGTCTAGCTGAGGGTGCCACGGTCCGTTCCTCACCTGCGGGCCTGCCCCTCCAAAACTCCGCTCAAACAGGAGCTCGGGCCTGACCAGGCGGTGGCGCAGTGGATAGAGCGTCGGACTGGGATGCGGAGGACCCAGGTTTGAGACCCTGAGGTCAACAGCTTGAGCGCGGGCTCATCTGGTTTAAGCAAGGCTCACCAGCTTGAGCCCAAGGTCACAGACTGGAGCCCAAGGTCGCTGGCTTGAACAAGGAGTCACTCACTCTGCTGTAGCCCCCGGTCAAGGCACATATGAGAAAGCAATCAATGAACTAAGGAGCCACAATGAAGAATTGATGTTTCTCATCTCTCTCCCTTCCTGTCTGTCTGTCCCTCTCTCTGCCTCTCTCTGTCTCTGTCACACACACAAAAAAACAAAAACAAAAAAAAAACAGGAGCTCAGATGCGGTGGGGGCGGCACAGTCATGAGGACACAGACTATAACCTGAAGCCTGGATGGCGAGGGGGTCCCAGCAGTGCTGGGACGGCCCCTCGGGCAGGAGTCCAGGAAGCAGACACAGCGAGATGATGTGGGGAAGGAGCAGAAAGCTTTCTTTGCCGCTCAGCCGATCACTAGAAGAACGAGGGCAGCTCGAACATCCGTCTCCGCGTCTCTCTGGAAGCTCAGGACTGGGGTGGCGGTGGGGGGTGCCGGCCTGGACAGCCATTCCTCTTCCCCGTCCTCCGCCCTCGACGCGTGCAACTTGTCAGAGCATCAAAGGTCTTCCCACAGCTTCACAGCCGTGCGTCTGCTGAAGCCGTGGCCGTTATGTGAACATCACAGATCTTGTTCACGGGTCTCGTCCAAGGGCCCGTGGGGAACCAGGTGTTGAGCTCGCCTGCCTGCGTCTCTCTGCGCCTGCGCGAGCAGGGTGGGCGGTGCCAGGACTGGGCGGGGCTTGTGCGTGGAGTGGGGGGGGGCAGCCACACCCTTGACTTCCTGCCCTCCCACTTTTAGTTTTAAAGGGTTGCATTTTGTTGTTGTTAGAAAGATCTCAGCGTGGCATTATTCAGAGGCGTCAGGGGGCGTGGTGCTTTCAGCGGGGTGCAGGGTGCCCTGCCTGGCGGGGCGTGCGCTTCACGGACACGTGTGGAAATGAGTCCGGTCCCCGTCTGTTCTTCCTGCCCTCCCCTGCCCTGCCTGCCCTCCCTCCCCCGCAACGGTGCCCCGTGTGTCTCCTGACTTGGGCACAGAGAGAGGGAGGTGTGTAGACGTAGAAGAGAGGCCAGCGAGCAGGTGAAGGGCGGATGAGGGACGTTGGCCGGAGGCCGCGAAGCCTGGCATGGGGGAAGGGGGAGCCCGTCTCTCCTCCCGCCCCAGCTCCGTCTTCGGGCTCCAGATGAACACGAAAGCATGTCCTTTTTACCCGGGGACATAGCTCGAGGCACCATCGCCAGTCAGCACGCCGGCGGGCCCTGACGGGTCCTGTCATCGGAGCCGTAGGCTCTGAAGCTGATGTGATGTGGGGTCCGACGCCCCTGGACACCAGGGTGGTCCTGCCCGCGGGTGACCTGCTGCCTGTCCTGCTGTCCCCTAGAGCAGTGGTCCCCAACCCCTGGGCCGCAGACCGGTACCGGTCCATGGGCCATTTGGTACCAGTCTGCAGAGAAAGAATAAATAACTTACCTTATTTCCCTTTTATTTATATTTAGGTCTGAACGATGTTTTATTTTTAAAAAATGACCAGATTCCCTCTGTTACATCCGTCTAAGACTCACTCTTAACGCTTGTCTCAATCACGTGATACATTTATCCGTCCCAACCTAAAGGCTGGTCTGTGAAAATATTTTCTGACATTAAACTGGTCCGTGGCCCAAACATGGTTGGGGACCGCAGATCTAGGACACGCAGGAGAGCCTCCCGCTGGCCGGAGCTCTGCGCTCGGTGGCTCTGCGTCCTCAGAGCGGTGGCCTCACTCACTGCTCTGGGCCGGAATTCTGCAAGAAGGAGAGATTTGTAACGTCCCCCAAGTCTGGGAATCCGTGACCTCCATCTGTTTGTCAGGTTTTGGCCCTTCAGGCGTTTTCTCACAAGTGCCTTTCAAAGTGACAATAAGCTCATCCCAGGAAGAACCTTGAATCCAGCCAGCGATGACAGCAGCCGCGATTCGGGGGGGGGGGGGGGCGCTCGCCGCCCTCGGGTTGAATTCTTGTGGGTCACCCGCCCGGGGACCTTGCAGAGTGCCTGCACTCCCCCATTTCTCAGGTGAGCAAACGAGGCTCGAGAACTAAGTGAGCACACAGACAGACAGCGAGCGGCTGAGCTGACCCCAGTCCCCGCGGACTCGCTGGCCGCAGCGTCCACCACGACTCCCCCCCCCCCCCCAGCCGCCCTCCTGTGTTAGGAGAAGAGCTGCAAGGCAGAGAAAGGGCAGGAACTTTCTCAGGTCACCGCCCGGCCCCTGCGGGGGTCCTGGAGGTGTGAGCGGGTGCTTGGAGCCCGGGATTCTCGCTGGGATGTGCGAGCATCGCCCCGGGGCCATTCTGGGCTGGCCCTGCCTTTGGCCAAGGCACCCCTGCTCTGGCCTCACAGCCCAGTGGGGTGGCAGAGCGTAGGCAGGCATGGGGGGTGTAGTTGACCACCCTACTGCACCCCCCCCATCCTGCGTGTTCCGATGGGATCAGAGCAGAGGGAGACGGGGAGGCTGTGGGAACGCCCCACTGCTGGCCGGTCTCATGGCTCTCGGCGCGCGGGGGGAAGCTGGGCAGAGCCGCGTGTGCGCCTGCGCCCGGATGCTTCTCACACCGCCGTCCCCTCTGGTTTCCCCGACCCTCCGTGGGGTTCTGGCCTGCGGGCTCTGGCCCTAGCTCCCCCCCTCCCCTCCTCTGGTTAACGCCATCCCCACGCGTCCAGCGGAGAGGGGGACTGGCCGCGGTGTTAACAGGCGGCCCTGTTCTGACTCGCTAGGACCGGGAGCGGTGGGTCACCTGAGCTTCATGGAGATCCTGGACACGTCTCTCAAGGTCAGCTGGCAGGAGCCCCTGGAGAAGAACGGCGTCATCACAGGTGAGTGGCCCCGTCCCCCGGAAAACAGGACACAGGTCGGCTTCAGCACGGGGACGTGGTGACAGCCTCAAACAGAACCACAGTCAGAGCCGATGTGGGTCTGCGGTGTGCGGCGGAGGCCAGAGGCCCGTCCCCACCCCTCAGGGCCCTGACACCAAGCACCCAGCCCCTCTGGGGCCTTTTCCTGCTTGGGCTACAGCCACGGAGCTCAGAGAATCTGCCTCCTTCCACCGTCTTAACAAACCTCAGGTCACATCACACAGGGCAGCTGTGATCCGATGTCACCTCTGACCAACACTTTCAAATAAAGTCAGCTCAGGGATCTGGTTCTGCCCTGGAGAAGCTGGCGGTTTGAAACATCCATTAAAGAAAAATGGGCCCTGGCTGGTTGGCTCAGTGGTGGAGCCTCAGCCTGGTGTGCAGGAGTCCCAGGTTCGATTCCCGGCCAGGGCACACAGGAGAAGCGCCCATCTGCTTCTCCACCCCTCCCCCTCTCCTTCCTCTCTGTCTCTCTCTTCCCCTCCCGCAGCCGAGGCTCCATTGGAGCAAAGTTGGCCCGGGCGCTGAGGATGGCTCCTTGGCCTCTGCCTCAGGCGCTAGAGTGGCTCTGGTTGCGACAGAGCAACGCCCCAGAGGGGCAGAGCATCGCCCCCTGGTGGGCGTGCCGGGTGGATCCCAGTCGGGCGCATGCAGGAGTCTGTCTACCTCCCTGCTTCTTGCTTCAGAAAAATTTAAAAAAATTTTTTTTTTTAATATAACCCCAGCAACAGGGAATGGTCATTATTGAAACTGAAGCTCAATCCACCGACCTGTCCCACGTCCTCAAGCCTGCCTGGCACCGGATGGCAGTGCTGAGTGCAGGAGGTAGAAGGCCTCCAGCTGCCTGGTGTGGGAGGAACCAGGTGGAGGAGGTGTGTGTGGGGGTGGGGCGTTACAGGAACCCCATGGAGGCAGGCCCGGCTCTGACCGCACCAGGGAGCAGAACAGGCCAGCAGGGAAGACAAAGCCCCTCACCCAGCTCCTACCGTCTGGAAGGAAAGGCTTCCCAGCGCCCAGCCCGCGGGGACCAGTCCCACGGCCCGGTCAGAGCTGCACTCACGCCGGGTTTCAGAGGCCACGCCTGGGCAGAGGCAGGTCAGGGTCAGGGTCAGGGTCAGGGGTCAGGGTCGGGGGTCAGGGTCAGGGGTCAGGGTCAGGATCGGGGTCGGGGTCAGTGTCCCAGCGCCCCTAGGCAGCCACACTTGTCAGCCTCCTGCAGGGGAGCGTCCCTGGGCCTCCGCTCTACCCCGGGGGACAGAGGGGGAGTGCTGAGCAAGGCGGCCCCGCCCCCCCCGGCCCCCGCAAATTGGCCATTTCGCCCACATTGTGAAGCCAGCATCTTCCACTCTGCCTCCATAAACTCTGATTTATGAGGGCCGGGATGTGCTCAGACAGTTTGTGATTGGATGTACTGCTCTCTAGTAGGGAATTTACTTCAGATCAACAGAAAATTATTTCTGAAGCTCCCCGGGTAGTTAGTCTCAGTTAGACAGCCGCGGAGAGCAGGTAGGGGGCCCACGGGAGGTGCTGGCTCCGCGCCCTCTCCTCTACACCCCTGGCCCGCGGCCCTCGCCCCCCCGGATCAGACCCTACGTGCTGAGCCAGAGCTGCCGTGCACGACCCCTGAAGCCGTGTGCAGACCGGAGGGCCTCGCACGCACGCCCCCCCGCGCCCCCGTGCCACGGCCCAGGCCAGCCCTTCCTGTGTGCTGGTGTCTGCCGGGGCCTGTGGCCTGGGTGGGCCCTCCGCGGCCCGTGCCCGGGTCTGTGTGTGTAAGGACCGTTCTGACACGGATGCAGCCCCGGCTGCAGGTGCTGGAACGGCCGTGTCTGGGCTCCCGCTGCCTCGCTGCTGCGCAGGGAGACGCAGTCATTTGGCGAATGTCGATGGATAACACATCTGTTGACCTTTAAACAAAGAAAACCGTCTGACAGACATGGTGGTGACGCCGAGGACGTACGTCTTCTCTTGCTGTGAGAGTAGAGGACAGACCCTGGCCGCCACCGCGACATTGCGAATTCCCGGGGGCGACCCACCGAGGTCAGGGATGGCTCTCAGGTGGCCTTGCGCACATCCAGGCCCCGGAGAGGAGGCGGCGTGGAGAGAGGCCGGCCGGAGGCGCGAAGAGCCTGGGCTGAGCCTGTGAGCGCGGGCCCGTCCCCCGGGTCCCTGTGCCGAGGTCCCCTCCTCTGGACAGTGGGTGACAGCGGCCCCCACTTCAGAGGGCAGCTGCCAGGGATCAGTGAGTGCATAGACGTGAAGGGCTCGGAAGTGCGGTCAGCACCCTCGACATGGGTGAGGTGATGCAGGCTCCTGCCTGGAAGCTCTGCCTCTTTTTTAAGGGTCCAGTTATTTCCAAAATTGTGAGTTATCCAATATCCTGATATTAGTGCTGGAGGAACAAGGGACATATAGCAGCATTGGGGCGGTGGCGAGAGGACACGACTCTAAGGTTATCTGGGGACCGGTGGGAACCAGGGAAGGGCAGTGGTGAGCGGTCAGCCTGGGAGACAAGGCCTGGCGAGATCCTGTGGACAGACAGGGCAAGTGGTCCTCTGGAGCCTGGGGCACGGGGACCAGGGCAGGGGATCGGAGCAGGGGGCCCGGGACAGAGGGCCCAGGGCAGGGGTCTGGGGTAGTGGCCCGGAGCAGGGGACCGGAGCAGGGGACCCGGGACAGAGGGCCCAGGGCAGGGGTCTGGGGCAGTGGCCTGGAGCAGGGGACCCGGGGCAGAGGGCCCAGGGCAGGGGTCTGGGGCAGTGGCCCGGGGCAGGGGACCAGAGCAGGGGGCCCAGGGCAGGGGGACCAGGGCAGGGGTCTGGGGCAGGGCCCGGGGCAGGGGACCAGAGCAGGGGGCCCAGGGCAGGGGTCTGGGGAGTGGCCCAGGGCAGGGGACCCGGGGCAGAGGGCCCAGGGCAGGGGTCTGGGGCAGTGGCCCAGGGCAAGGAACTGGAGCAGGGGGCCCAGGGAAGGGAATCTGGGGTAGGGGGACCAGAGCAGGGGGCCAGGGCAGGGACTCAGAAGCCAGGAGCGGCCCTCAGCTGCTCTGATTTTGGGGAGCTCTGGTGTCACTGGGGCACCCAGCCCTAGGGCCTCCCCTCGGCCTGCCTCGTCCCCGGGTGTCCCAGCACGGGGCCCCGTGCCAGTGCACAGAAGCCAGGGCTAGAAGAGGCTGAAGGACGGCAGACAGGCAGCAGCTTCTGACACTCATTTTTTATTTTTTTAATATTCAAACCCCAAGACGCTGCCCTCTGAATCCATGTTTACCTGAAGGACGAGCTCCTCGCAATATTTATCACTTTCATCAGAGGGAGCAGGGGTGTGCAGAGGCTCCGAGAGCTTCTCTGGGGTCCCCGCGTCTATAGACTGGGAAGGAGGGGAACAGGCCTGCTCAGCGGTTTCCCGCCGCCTGTGGGGCGGGGGGGGGGGGGGGGGGGGGGGGGGGCTTCCATCACCCCCCCCCCTGCGCGACGCTCCCCGATCACATAAACGCCCTCCACGGGGGCTGCTGGGGAGCTGGCTGGGCCTCTTTCCTCTGAGCCCCAAACCGCGGCGGAACCCAAGGTGGAATAAATTGTGGTGATGAGGCCCCGCTGGACGGAGCAGAGAGTGGGGGCGAAATCAGATTTCACAAGGAGAACGGGCTGGAGACAAGGTGGAGGCAGAGCTGGGGGCCAAGCCCCGGCAGCCGGGCGTACGCAGGGCCACAGTTCCAGGCGGGGCGGTCGCCCGGTGAGCGTGTCTGTCCCCGGTTCCTGGGACCAGGGGGCCGCGTGTCCATCCACACAGCAGGTGCAGCCCGGAGGGGCTGCCGATTCAGGGCGCTGGGTAATGAAAATACAAGCGTATAAAAATGGAAATGGCACCGAAACGCATCCCCTGGTTTGACAAGGGAAGGTTAGACCGAGCGGCGGGCAGGCTGCCATCCGTGGTCACCGTCCCCGGGGTCACGCTCCCAGGTGCTGAGGCTGCAGAAGTGGCGGCCGGGCCCTGCGCCCCCCTGCACGCCACCGTGACCCAGGAGACAGACCGCCCAGACTGGGACGTGGGGGGTGATGATGGGCTTTCTCGGGGCGGGGGGCGGGGCACGCAGGACGGAGGCGGAGACTTCCCGGTGACTCCTGCGTGTCCGCGTCCGCAGAGACGACAGTGCAGCCTCCCTCTGCTTCCAGAAACCCCGTTCGGGAAACCCCGACTCACTCCGTGCTCTCCCCCCCCACCCAGGCTACCAGATTTCCTGGGAGGTGTACGGGCGGAACGACTCTCGGCTCATGGACACGCTCAACAGCACGACACACGAATACAAGATCCAAGGGCTGTCCTCCCTCACCACCTACACCATCGACGTGGCCGCCGTCACGGCAGTGGGCGCCGGCCTGGTGACCTCGTCCACCATTTCTTCAGGGGTACCCCCAGGTCAGTGAGCTCAGGCCAGCCGGCCGCCGCGGGGCCTCCCCTTCCCTCCTTCCTCTTAGAGTTCTGACGCTCGCTCGCTCGCTCGGGGCGGGCCCGCCCTTCAGAGGGGTATCCGCGACGGAGTCCTACCGGGACGGTTGGGGAGTAAACGGACGATGACCCACGTCACGTGCTTCGCAGGGTCTCCCGAGGGAGACTGAACCTCCCTTCTTTGGGGTGCTGGGTGTGGGCTGGTGGGAGCGGGCCAGCGGGCAGGGAGGTGAGATGTGAATGCCGCCTGTGAGCCGTCACGGAGGACTCCCCACCCCCCACCCCGGGGGAACCGCATGGAAGGAAAAGCAGGCCGAGTGTGAGCGCGGGCAGTGGGACACGTTGATATTAAATGAAGAATCACGTTGACGAAAGAAACGTCCCAACCTTTAGTAGAAAATTTTTATAAGATTTTGAGTTTGTTGGAGCCAAATGGGTGGCCCCTTGTCAGGCAGCAAGATGGCAGATGGCGCAGAGAGAATGACAGCTTGGCAGATATTTTGGAATTTGGGTGGGGGGAGAACAGAGGGAAGATTTTGGGGGTGGGACTCCCCACATTCACGACCCGCTTGCCTGCGAGCCTGTTTTCCGGAGAACCCCTCTTGCCTGCACCGCGGGAGGCAGCGAACTTGATTCGTTTAACAAAACAGTGAAAACCCGGGTTTGCCGTCAGAGAGACGGCAGCAGAAGGTGGGGAAGGCAAAGTGAAGAGACAGGGAGAGAGGGGTCAGGAAGGGGAGGAGCGTGTGGGTCCCAGCCGGCTGCTGCCCAGCACGGTGGTGGCGTGGTGACAGCCGCTCTCGGGTCCTGAGGGAACGCACATCCCGTCTCAGAGGCGGGCACCCTCCGCTCGCCTTTGGGAGAGCGCTGCTCAACCTGCCCTCTCCGGTTCTTAAAGTTTCTCTCGACAAGGCAAGTGCCTCTCCCAGGAAGTCACGAGCGAGCGAGCGAACGAGAAAATAGAGTGAGGCTCCCGGTTCTGTTCTGTGACCGGAGCTGGAGCTCTTGCCGTGTAAACGATGCCCATTTGCCTTATTTTGGTCTCAGAGAGAAGCACGGGGCCCCCAGTCATCGGGGCCCCAAAGGTCCCTTCAAACCCGGCGCTGATCCCGTGCGGTAGCCCCACGTCCGGCCCAGGCTTCCTAACCTATTATCTGGGACGGGATCTGAAGAAATAAAACACTTGCAGTGAGTGGGGACCCGCCTCCCAGAGTAAACGTCCCCCCCACCCCGTGTCCCCCGTCCCCCGGCACTGCGCCCTGTGAGGCAGCCCCGTGATGCCAACACGTCATACTCGGTGGTGGTCAGGAGGAGGAGAGGCTGCCTCCTCTCCTCCAGATAGTGTGACCTCCTAGGGAACTTTCTAGAAGCCACTGGACCACCCTACTGGCAGTGTGCCAGAGCCAGCCCGCCCTCCCCCGACGGGCAGTCACACTGCCCCCACGACAGTGCAGTTCCAGCACCGACCGTCACGCACACCAGGGTCACGGGGCTCCCACAGAAACCGGTGGCTGGGCTCACCCTGAGTGTCCCTCCCCAGGGCGGGTGAGCCCAGGGCGTCTGCCTGTGGGACAAGGTCTCCCCCCTGCTGCCGGGCACGGCGGGACCCCGTGAGGCAACCCGGTATCACTTTAAAGGCATTGACAGTTTTTTGGGTTTTGGTTTTTTTTTAACATAGTCTTTTAAGAACGGCGTCTCTGGCTTAGAGAAAGGTTTGTCTTGTTCCGGGTACAGAACCTGCTCCCAAAGCCCACGCTGAAAATACTGTTAAGTCTTAGTAACCAGTGGTGACGATGACGATGGCCTGCTGTTAAATTTGTCAGCGACAGCGTCCACACAGCGACTGAGTGCGCAAGGGCCCCAGGATGCTCTGGACACTGTCCAGCCAGGGCAGGAAGCAGGCTGGCTGACCCTGGGCCTCTGTCCCCACGTTGCTGGGACCCGAGGTGATGTCCTGGTGCCGCAGGATGGGAAGGGCAGGGGACCCGGGGCCCGGCTGTGCCAAGTGGCCTCCGACAACCCGGGTGGACGCTTGGTTTGCAAGCCGATCGCCTGTAGCTGGAGCTGACCAGAGACCTCCCGGGGTCTCCGTGTTGGCTGGCGCAAAGGTCACGACAGCAGTCACTTTAGGGGCTGCACTCTGTTTACTAGGATTGAAGTTTACATCCCTGGGTCGGCGGGAGGGCCGCAGTAAGAGTCCAGGGGGCTCAGAAATATAAAGAAAAGAGTCACTCGTCCTTTCTGCCTCAGAGTCATCACAGGAGACGAGGACAGGCCCGTGAGACCCCGGGGCCCTGCCTGTGGTGACGTTGAGCTGACCGCCAGCCAGCGTGGTTCTCGCCCCCGGGGAGGCCTGGCTTCTACCCCGGGCCACGGCGAGTTAGCCATCCCCGAGAGCCTTCTCACTGTCCCCTTCGCCCCGTCCCTTCCTCCAGAGTGTTCGCATCGCACGCTAACGCGAGTGTGAACTGCATGCACGTGCTTCACTTCCGAGAGGGACAGGCATGGGGGCTGGGGCCTGCCAGAGGGGGCTCTACGCCACAGGCAGGCTGAAGTCACAGGCAGCGCCCCCCCCCCCAGGATGGGAGCTGTTCAGAGCACACCTTCCTTTATTCAGTTGCCAGGGCAACTGCACACGGGCGGGGTAGGAAGAGTTCTGCGCTTTTCACCATATTCGGTCGTCTTGGAAACCAGACCCAGGAAGCCTGAGGCTCAGGACCTGCCCGCCTGCCCTTGTCAGGCAGCCTGGAGGTGCAGGGGGGGTGCCCGCCTCCATCCCCTCCCCCACTCTGCTCTCCAAGGCCTCCCGGTTCTCGTCCCAGGAGGATGGGCCCTCAAACTGTCTGTGTTGTTGGAGGGGCCCGTCACTCACCCTCTCTCCTCTCCACAAGAGCCCGCTCTGTGCAGGGATGACTCCCCTGTTGACGTTTGTCATCCAAGAAGCCACCTTAACGTCTCCCGATGCCACTTCCCGCAGCCCGGGGCGGGGGGGGGGGCGACTTCATGGCAACCCTGTTCCAGCATGACTCACGCTGGGGTCGTGTTCCCAGGGGAGCTGTGCCCGTCCCTCTCACGGTTCTGGACACAAGCCCTCTCTCTGGCGCGAACGCACTTGGGAAGCGTGTTTGGCACGTTTCTGAACCGGCGACGGGGTCTAAATCTCCGCCTCTCCTCTCTCCTTCACCCCCAGAGCTGCCCGGGGCCCCGTCCAACCTGGTCATCTCCAACATCAGCCCCCGCTCGGCCACCCTGCAGTTCCGTCCGGGCTACGACGGGAAGACGTCCATCTGCCGGTGGATCGTGGAGGGGCAGGTATGCCGTGAGTCTCGCTGTGGGGGGGGGGGGGCTGGCGTTTCCCAGGAGGGGCGCCGGCCCCCGGATGTGTCTGCTCGAGGCCTTCACGGTGACTGGTCAGCAGCGGGGCGGGGCTCACACGCGGGGTGGGGGGGTGGCCATGTTTGCAGGAGCGTCAGAGGCCCCACGACACCTGGGGGGCGGGGGGCTGGGACGGGATGTGGACAGACAAGGGGACAGAGAGGTCAGACTGGACAATACGAGGGGTGGTGATCGGGGTTCCAGTTCACATTGCGGCTCACAAGGGGTTTCCAGAATTGGAGAGCGTCGCTGGTGGGTTGTTTTAGCTCTGGTCGCAGTGAGCCGCCCAGCATCCTGACAGGATGGGTCGTCCGGTACCCTTGTCACACACGTGAATGAAGGAATGACGGAGTGTGCACTCGCTCGGCTGTATTTACAGAGCAGGTTTATTCCCAGGCGCTGGTCTAGTCGTGGGGCGTCAAGCCGTAAACAAAACCCGACCCCGTTTCTGCTGCACAGGAGAGGTTCCTCTCGGGGGTGGAAGAGCGCCAAGTTGCGGGGACAGGCGCGTGCACGGTGCTCCCGAGGGCCAGCGGGTTGGCCCGCAGGCTGGACGGAGAGGGGAGGAGGAAACGGGTCTGTGGGGAGCCTGGACCTCCACACAGTCTGGGGGCGGGGGCGGGGGCGGGTCCCCGGGCTCGGACCCAGAGCTGTGGCGCGCCCCAGAGCCAGAGACGGGGTGACCCGCGCCGCGCCCCGTGATGCTAACAGCAGGAGGAAAGAACGGAGTTAGCGGAAAGTGCGCAGTCTCGGAAGAGTTCTCGTCCGCAGGGACACCGCGTGGCTTTCGTGACCGTGCTGGGACCCTGCAGTTCCACGGTGCTCTTGGACGTGGCCGTGAATCAGGGAGCAAATCCATACACGTGTTCAAAAGCCTCATTCAGCAGCCGTCCCTGGAAACCTAGGTGGGACTCCCACAGTGCAGACCAAGGCGAGGGAACCCGTCCGTCAGTGGGGCTGGAACTAGGACTGACCTCGGGGAGGATGGCGTACCCCCTCCCCCGCCCCGTCCACATCCCACTCAGGGGATCAATCCCAGTGAAGGAAAACCAGAGCCACGAGAGGGTGGCGGCGACGCGGAGAAGGAAGCACCGTCCGCGGTCCTATTTGCTCCCCACGGTCAACTGCAGTCTGAACACACCGAACGGCACGTTGCCGGGAGACCAACGCAACACGCTCCCTCCGCAGCTGCGGTTCTGTCGTCTCCGCGTAGGCCGCTGCCGGCGCCCTTGTCACCAAGCACCCACCCGTCACGGGTGGTGGCGCCCCGCACACCGTCCCATCCCGGGGACCCGGGGCCCGCCTGTCGCTTCCCCCTCAGCTTGGCAGCTAAGGGCCTGAGTCCAGCACGTTCTTAGGGTCCTGAGAATGGCGACTGTCCATTGTCTCTCCTGGGTCAGCAGCCAGAACTCTGAAAAGGAGCGCCCCCCCCCCTCAGGTGCCCCGTGACCCAGACAGGAGGGGGGGCGGGGCGGGGGAGCGGGGAGGGGACGGAACACGACAGGCCAGGCCCTTTGCCTTTAACCCCGTTGCAGCATAAGGAACGGGGCTCCACTTCACGGGCATTTCGCTTTCTCTTCTCTTTGTGCCCTGTCTCTTTTCAAAAGGATCATTGTGAAAGCAGAGATTTTTAATACATACTCAGTGGGTTTCAATCGTGGCTGTCATTATTCTTTTTGTTTGTTTATGGGGTTTTTTGTATTTTTCTGAAGTTGGAAACGGGGAGGCAGTCAGACAGACTCCCGCGAGCACCCGACCAGGATCCACCCAGCATGCCCACCAGGGGGTGATGCTCTGCCCATCCAGGGCACCGCTCTGCCGCAATCAGAGCCATTCTAGCACCTGAGGCAGAGGCCACAGAGCCATCCTCAGCGCTGGGCCAACTTTGCTCCAATGGAGCCTCGGCTGCGGGAGGGGAAGAGAGAGATAGAGAAAAAGGAGAGGGGGAGGGGTGGAGAAGCAGATGGGCGCTTCCTCTGTGTGCCCTGGCCGGGAATCGAACCCAGGACTTCCACACACCAGGCCGACGTTCTACCCCTGAGCCAACTGGCCAGGGCCTCTCATTATTCTTTTTGAAACTACAATGGTCCCCTTCTTGGTCAGAGGACACCCTTGATGTTCTAACCTTTGGACATGCACTTCCTAATGTTCAATGATCTCCTTGTTTTCTTCTTCTTTTAATTGATTTTTTTTTTTTTAGAGAGAGAGTGGAAGGAGAAGAGAGAGAGAGAGATCGATTTGTGGCTCCACTTATTTATGCATTCATTGCTTGTTTTTTGTACATACCCTCACCGGGAGTCGAACCTGCAACCTTGGTGTGTCGGGACGATGCTCTAACCAACTGAGCCACCCGGCCGGGGCCTCTCCCTGTTGTCTGATACCATGGATGTCCTAGTATCATCCTGCGTCTTCCTGCCCCAAGTTCAGATCGAGCCTCTCCTGCTCAGGGCCTTGGTTCCCCGTAGTGTGAGCGGGGATTTAAAGAGCATAGTCAGGGCACTGGGTTGGGAGGAGGGGTGTCATTGCCCCTGGCTGGTCCGTGCTTTTTCTAGACCTTTCCAGTGGACAGAGAGGGGAAATGCACATTTTTATTTTTTTGAAGCATCATGACCTCATAACTGATTTTTTCCAACTCAAATTTAAGATTACTTTACTTTGAGTTTGCTTTTAAATACCTTTTCCCTTAACACTAAATGGCTTTTAGAAATATTAACATAATTACTTATTCTCTTTATTCTCCTATTGTATAAAGAGTTTCAAAACTGTAATTTCAGTCGTGCGCCTAACAATGAGACTACCGAATGCAATTTAAGTATTTGTCCTTAGACTACATTCCACTATGGCTGTGCCGGCAAAACTACTGAATCCGAAAGTCCTGTGATTCCTCTCACTCTGCGGTCACATCACCGGTTAATACAAAATGAGATTTATTCATTTTAGGGGTTTTGTTTTGTTGTGTTCTATTGGCTTTGAGCTTTAGTGGATGCTTTCTTTAAAAAAACCATTGTACCGTTTAACAAATTGTTAAAACATTTTCAATTTAATTTATTTTTGATCCTGGTACTCACATGCATGATCTCCAAGTCACAACCGTAAAACAGGTGTATCCACCTGTACCCCGTTCTTCCTGTCCCCCGCGGCCTCTGTCCCCCAAGCGCCCTCTGGGTGTTGGGGTGTGCTCTGTTTTCTCGTCGTCACACGAGCAAGGGTGCACGTGTCTGCACCCCTCCCTTACCCGGCTTGGGGCGCCTTGCCTCACTCAGCGACCACACAGCCTGGCTCTCACTCTGTGCACACGCCCCCCCCCCCGTCCTTTCCGCAGGTGCACGCCCCCCCCCCCCGTGGGCGCGGCAGATTGTGCGTGGAGCTGGTCCTCTGCTGACGGACTCCGGGGTGTGCGTTACTTTTCTCTTGCTGCTGAAACAAGTGGCCACAACCCTAGCGGCGTAGACAACACACACGTATCATCTGGTAGCTCTTTCTGTCGGACATCCAACTTGGACTCCCAGGGCTAAAGCGAAGGGGTCAGCAGAGCCGCCTTCCCGCCTGGAGGCTCTGGAGGGAGGTCCCCGTCCCTGCTCATCAGGCTGTTGTCAGAACGCACTTCCTGGTGGCAGTGCTACCATGCTGGCTGTCACCCTCCCGTCTCCCAGTGGCCACGGCCCTCCTTGGCTCCTGTCCCCTCCCCTGACCTTCAGAGCCAGCCAGCCGTGTCCAGTCGACCCCTCACCTCAACCAGCTTCCACTCTCCCCCCGCCCTCTCTGACCCACTCCTCCCCCCTGCCACTTTGAAGGACTCCTGTGACTGGATAGGACCCACCAGATGATCCAGGATCACCTACGGTCTCCAGGCTCAGAACCAAAGCCACAGAGTCCCTGTCCTCACAGTGCCACCTTCACAGGTCCCGGGGATGCGTGTGAGGCCATCTTTGGTGGTGGTGGTGGTGGGATTATTCTGCCTAAAGGTTGTCTTCAGCCTTTTGCATAATGTTTGTGTATTTTTTTGCCACTGGATCTCTGGGATACATTCCTGGGAGTGGGAGAGTGAGATCGATGAATGACACCATAAGTTTTCTAGACTTTACCAGTTGTTTCTGCTCCAGGCAGCAACATTTGACATTCTCCTTGGCAACATGTGATTGTGTGATACACTGTATCGAAGAACAATTGAGGTCTCCTTTATCCGTCTTCTCTGACAGGCTTTTCGGTTTTGAGCCGTAAATAGAGAGGTTTCCTCCCGCCCTCGGGCTGCGAAGGAATTCACCCAGCTTTCTACTAACACTTGTATGTGTTCATTGTGCATTTAGCTCTTCGTTCATTTGGAATCTGCCCTCATGTATGGAGTGAGGTGTGACTCCCTTTTTAATCATTTTGCAAATAGCTGTGTTATTATCCCAAAGCCCTTTATTTAAAAAGCTGCTGTTCTGCCTCCTCCTGATTTCTGATATTAAATTTCCACGTGCACTTGGGTCTGTTTCTGAACTCTGCGTGCTGTTCTCTTAGTCTGGCTCTCCGTGCGCTAATTGCACATTGCTTAATTACAGAGGCTTTAAAATGTGCTTTAATATCTGGTAAGGTCCTCTCAAACCTCCCCACCAACACACACACACATGCACACACATGTACACACACATGTACAGACATGCCAACACACACACATGCACTCACGCTCCCATGTTCTGTCCTCCTGCATGAGAGCCTCACTTAGTGCACCCAGTTCCTTCTCCAAGAATATCTCGGTGGCTTCTCTGGTCCAGGCAGGCTATGCCTTCCCTAAACTCAGCCCAGTGGAGGCCGTGAGCTGGTAACCAGTATAGACGGAGCCTTCTGGAACATTCCACGCCTACCGTATTTCCCCATGTATAAGATGCACCATTTAAAAAATATATTGGGGTCTGAGACCTGGGTGCATCTTATACAGTAGCTGTCGATTTTTTTACTTGCATTTCCCGCTTTTTTGTGCTTGTTTTTGAGCTCCTTGTTGAAGACAGTGATTTGTCAAGAGACACAGATGAGGACAAGCTAATGGATGGGAGTTTTGGCAGTGATGAGGAGTTGTATGAATTTTATGATGAATAAAACTTTTCAATAACTTTATGTGTCCCTGGCCGGTTGGCTCAGTGGTAGAGCATCGGCCCGGCATGTGGAAGACCCAAATTCAGTTCCTGGTCAGGGCACACAGGAGAAGCACCCATCTGCTTCTCCACCCCTCCCCCTCTCCTTCCTCTCTGTCTCTCTCTTCCCCTCCCGCAGCCAAGGCTCCATTGGTGCAAAGTTGGCCCGGGTGCTGAGGACGGCTCCATGGCCTCTGCCTCAGGCGCTAGAGTGGCTCTGATTGCAACAGAGCGACGCCCCAGATGGGCAGAGCATCGCCCCCTGGTGGGCGTGCCGGGTGGATCCCTGTCAGGCGCATACGGGAGTCTGTCTGTCTGCCTCACTGCTTCTCACTTCAGAAAAATTTTAAAAATTTAAAATAAACTTTATGTAATACATTTTTTTTCAAATTTCGGGCCCCTAAATGAAGGTGCGTCTTCTACACGGGAGCGTCACATACATGGAGAGATACGGTGCTTCTCTTTGCGTGGCTTTTAGCCCACGAGACTCCCTCACTGTAGGGAGACACCCCCTCCCCAGCGTTCTCTCGCCCCATCTGCGTCCAGGAAGTGCTACCCTCCCCCACCCCGTGCCGCTAAGGGCTGGAATGCAGGGAGAGAGAGGCTCAGGTCCGCCTGGTCCAGTGAGAAGTCCCCACTTAAGAGCAGGGAGGTGACTTCATAGAGGTTTGCTCAGGGCGCTCGCTGTTAGGATGCTGAGGCGGGAAGGACAGAATCTGCTCGGTGCCTGCAGGCTCCACGACCATGACATCAGAGCCCCATCTCTGGGCTCCGTGGTGACCATGCAGAGAGCCACCGTGCAGAGAGCCACCGTGCACCTCGCGGCCCCTCCCAGCGCTCTGGGGTAGCTTCCTGTCCACTCGCCTTCCCTGTGACCCACTTCTCTTGGTGGCATCCTCTTTGCAAAAATGTCCTTTCCGTCCCGACCACTCCCAAGTGTGTGGCTGGGAGTGCTCCTCAGAGAGTGGACACGCGGGGGTCTGATCAGCAGCGCGCCCGCTGACTGGCCCCTCACGCTGATGGGGCTTCAGGTTTGCAAAGCAGCTTTTCTCGGTGTTTCAGAGTCAGTAGCGCTCTGCCTAGTGAGTAGCCTTTGACCGTAGCGTGAGCAGAGCGTCTCTCCCCACCCCTTCACGGAGCTCCAGCAAAGGGGGATGCCAGTGTGTCCTCACCTTCCTGCCTCCGCGGGTCCCCTGCCAGCCCCGATGTTCGTTTGCAGCCGTTCGTGCTGTTCTGATAGCCGGCACCGCCTCTGTTCCCCCCCCCCCCCGGCACCGCGTCCGGTCCCCCCAGCACCGCGTCTGGTCCCCGCCCCCCCCCCCGGCATCGCGTCTGGTCCCCCCCCCCGCCCACCCCGACACCACGTCTGCCCCCCCCCACCCCCGCACCGCGTCCGGTCCCCCCCGGCACTGCATCTGGTCCCCCCAGCACAGCGCCGAGCCGGTTTCTCTGATGGAGACGCCGGTGCTAACACTTCAGGCGCCGACAAAACTGTTTCCATTCCAAAAGTGGAAATGTTGAAAAAGCCCACTTAGTACTTATCTGTGCGTAATAGGAGCTATTTGCTTAAAAGGCTCTGTTCTAGAGCCTGTGATGGGCTCATAAAAGCAAGCAGGAGTCCGCCGGGCGCGGGTCCCTCGGCAACTGCGGAGTAGTGCGGGGGCGGGCGGCGCTGGGGCTGCGAGCCGCGTCACCACCGCGGTGACACATTCCGCCTCGGAGAAGCCGGGGCTGCAGAGAAACGTCCGACTCCCGCGAGCATGTCCCGCGGACAGGTGGAAGGCCGGGCCCGGTTTCCTGTCTGTCTGCTCAGGGGCTCACCCGGGGGCCTGTCCTCCACTCTGCCCTCCGTCTCCCAGATGCCCTGGGCCAGGCCTCTCCACCGAGTCCCGGGGAAACGGCCACCTTGACAGATGAGGGTGTCTGCTGTCCCTCGTCACAAGCTGAAGCCCTTACAGCCCGGGGTTTGCCCTCCTGCCTAAGCTGCCCCGGCTTGGAAAGCCCAGAGCGTTGCCAGGAAGCCAGTGGTGACGCCCCTGCAGCTGGACTGGCTCACTCCTCCACTCCTGTGTACCGAGCCAGGCTCTGTGGCCCCTGGGCCATACCTGGGGCCTCAAGCAGGCCCTGCTGGAGCCCAGCACAGGCCAGAAGGTGTCTGTGGTCAGAGGGCTAGCCCCCAGGGAGACGGGGTGTGCCCCACGCTCCTGCAGCTCCATGGGGGCTCCCCGAGTATTCACGGGGGGTCAGGCTGCTGGCACTGAGAATGCGTTCAGATGGAACCAAAAACCCCACAGCTCGAAAAGTGTCAACCCCGGCCTCTCTGGTCCCTGTTCCTGGTTGAGTCTCCATCCTTGGTTCACTGCCTGGTCCAGCCGGCTGCCCGTCGGCGCCGACGGGGAGAAAACCTGCATGCATCACGCTCTGTCTCCTGCGACGGGGAGAAAACCTGCATGCATCGCGCTCTGTCTCCTGCGACGGGGAGAAACCTGCATGCATCGCGCTCTGTCTCCTGCGACGGGGAGAAAACCTGCATGCATCACGCTCTGTCTCCTGCGACGGGGAGAAAACCTGTATGCATCACGCTCTGTCTCCTGCGACGGGGAGAAAACCTGCATGCATCGCGCTCTGTCTCCTGCGACGGGGAGAAAACCTGCATGCATCACGCTCTGTCTCCTGCGACGGGGAGAAAACCTGTATGCATCACGCTCTGTCTCCTGCAGCCTCATGGGCGGGGAGGTTTTATGTCACCACTTGGAGATCCGGAGTTGTCATTTCTAACCACTAACGATCCCTCCTCCTTCCCTTATGGTGGCTGGACCTTCGGGCTTGTCACAATAAACCCTGCTGGAGTTGAATTCCTGTTTTGTTTTGTTTTCATATCGAGAAAAAGAGTGATATCATTTCTGAATCGTCCGTCTCCAACCGGGAGGAGGGCCGTCAGCGGCTGTGATGGCTCCTCCGATAATGACAGGGTGAGGCCGCCGCTCTGCTCGGGACAGTGCCTCCGGTGCCCGTTCAGCGCCGTGGCGACGGGCGACAGGGAACACACGTGCTCAGATATTTCAGAGTATATTGTGTGCCCGATGGTCTGTAATAGCCCCTCACAATGCCTCTCGCTCTCCCGGCCCTCAGCCCGCGCGGGCAGCTGGCACAGATGAATGGTTTCAAGTGGCCTTTCGGCGCGCCGCTCTATCAGACCCTTTTAGGTCCTATTACGGGACTTTTTAAAAAATGCCACAGGAGAGGGAGAAGCTGCACGCCGCCTATGCGACCACTCAAGGAGGACGGAGGGAAGCGTTCCACCAAAGAGGCCGTTCTCGAGAAACGGAGGTCAGCGCAGACACGGAGCGCAGACACGGGGCGCAGACACGGGGCGCAGACAGACACGGGGCGCAGACACGGGGCGCAGACAGACACGGGGCACAGACACGGGGCGCAGACACGGGGCGCAGACAGACACGGGGCGCAGACACGGGGCACAGACAGACACGGGGCGCAGACACAGGGCGCAGGCAGACACGGGGCGCAGGCAGACACGGGGCGCAGACACGGGGCGCAGACAGACACGGGGCGCAGACACGGGGCGCAGACAGACACGGAGCGCAGACACGGAGCGCAGACACGGGGCGCAGACACGGGGCGCAGACACGGGGCGCAGACAGACACGGGGCGCAGACAGACACGGGGCGCAGACACGGGGCGCAGACAGACACGGGGCGCAGACACGGGGCGCAGACAGACACGGGGCGCAGACACGGGGCGCAGACACGGGGCACAGACAGACACGGGGCGCAGACACGGCGCAGGCAGACACGGGGCGCAGGCAGACACGGGGCGCAGACACGGGGCGCAGACAGACACGGGGCGCAGACACGGGGCGCAGACACGGGGCGCAGACAGACACGGAGCGCAGACACGGAGCGCAGACACGGGGCGCAGACAGACACGGAGCGCAGACACGGAGCGCAGACACGGGGCGCAGACACGGGGCGCAGACACGGGGCGCAGACACGGGGCGCAGACAGACACGGAGCGCAGACAGACACGGGGCACAGACACGGGGCGCAGACACGGGGCGCAGACAGACACGGAGCGCAGACAGACACGGGGCACAGACACGGGGCGCAGACACGGGGCGCAGACAGACACGGGGCGCAGACAGACACGGAGCGCAGACAGACACGGGGCACAGACACGGGGCGCAGACACGGGGCGCAGACAGACACGGAGCGCAGACAGACACGGGGCACAGACACGGGGCGCAGACACGGGGCGCAGACAGACACGGGGCGCAGACAGACACGGAGCGCAGACAGACACGGGGCACAGACACGGGGCGCAGACACGGGGCGCAGACAGACACGGGGCGCAGACACGGGGCGCAGACAGACACGGGGCGCAGACACGGGGCGCAGACAGACACGGGGCGCAGACAGACACGGGGCGCGGACACGGGGCGCAGACAGACACGGGGCGCGGACACGGGGCGCAGACAGACACGGGGCGCGGACACGGGGCGCAGGCAGACACGGGGCGCAGGCAGACACGGGGCGCAGACACGGGGCGCAGACAGACACGGGGCGCAGACACGGGGCGCAGACACGGGGCGCAGACACACGGAGCGCAGACAGACACGGGGCGCAGACACGGAGCGCAGACACGGGGCGCAGACACGGAGCGCAGACAGACACGGAGCGCAGACACGGGGCGCAGACACACGGGGCGCAGACAGACACGGGGCGCAGACACACGGAGCGCAGACACGGAGCGCAGACAGACACGGGGCGCAGACACGGGGCGCAGACACGGGGCGCAGACAGACACGGGGCGCAGACAGACACGGGGCACAGACACGGGGCGCAGACAGACACGGGGCGCAGACAGACACGGGGCGCAGACAGACACGGGGCGCAGACAGACACGGGGCGCAGACACGGGGCGCAGACAGACACAGGGCGCGGACACGGAGCGCAGACAGACACGGGGCGCAGACAGACACGGGGCGCAGACAGACACGGGGCGCAGACACGGAGCGCAGACAGACATGGAGCGCAGACAGACACGGGGCACAGACAGACACGGGGCGCAGACACGGAGCGCAGACAGACACGGGGCGCAGACACGGAGCGCAGACAGACACGGGGCGCAGACACGGGGCGCAGACAGACACAGGGCGCAGACACGGAGCGCAGACAGACACTGGGCGCAGACACGGAGCGCAGACAGACACGGGGCGCAGACAGACACTGGGCGCAGACACGGGGCGCAGACAGACACGGGGCGCAGACACGGGGCGCAGACAGACACTGGGCGCAGACACGGGGCGCAGACAGACACGGGCGCAGACACGGAGCGCAGACAGACACGGGGCGCAGACACGGGGCGCAGACAGACACGGGGCGCAGACAGACATGGGGCGCAGACACGGAGCGCAGACAGACACGGGGCGCAGACAGACACGGGGCGCAGACAGACACGGGGCGCAGACACGGAGCGCAGACAGACACTGGGCGCAGACATGGAGCGCAGACAGACACGGGGCGCAGACACGGAGCGCAGACAGACACGGGGCGCAGACACGGGGCGCAGACAGACACGGGGCGCAGACAGACATGGGGCGCAGACACGGGGCGCAGACACGGAGCGCAGACAGACACGGGGCGCAGACAGACACGGGGCGCAGACACGGAGCGCAGACAGACACGGGGCGCAGACACGGGGCGCAGACACGGGGCGCAGACAGACACGGGGCGCAGACACGGAGCGCAGACAGACATGGGGCGCAGACAGACACGGGGCGCAGACACGGAGCGCAGACAGACACGGGGCGCAGACACGGGGCGCAGACACGGAGCGCAGACAGACACGGGGCGCAGACACGGGGCGCAGACAGACACGGGGCGCAGACACGGAGCGCAGACAGACACGGGGCGCAGACACGGAGCGCAGACAGACACGGGGCGCAGACAGACACGGGGCGCAGACAGACACGGGGCGCAGACACGGAGCGCAGACAGACACTGGGCGCAGACACGGAGCGCAGACAGACACGGGGCGCAGACACGGAGCGCAGACAGACACGGGGCGCAGACACGGGGCGCAGACAGACACGGGGCGCAGACAGACATGGGGCGCAGACACGGGGCGCAGACACGGAGCGCAGACAGACACGGGGCGCAGACAGACACGGGGCGCAGACACGGAGCGCAGACAGACACGGGGCGCAGACACGGGGCGCAGACACGGAGCGCAGACAGACACGGGGCGCAGACACGGAGCGCAGACAGACATGGGGCGCAGACAGACACGGGGCGCAGACACGGAGCACAGACAGACACGGGGCGCAGACACGGGGCGCAGACACGGAGCGCAGACAGACACGGGGCGCAGACACGGGGCGCAGACAGACACGGGGCGCAGACACGGAGCGCAGACAGACACGGGGCGCAGACAGACACGGGGCGCAGACAGACACGGGGCGCAGACAGACACGGGGCGCAGACACGGAGCGCAGACAGACACGGGGCGCAGACACGGAGCGCAGACAGACACGGGGCGCAGACACGGAGCGCAGACACGGAGCGCAGACAGACACGGGGCGCAGACACGGGGCGCAGACAGACACGGGGCGCAGACAGACACGGGGCGCAGACACGGAGCGCAGACAGACACGGGGCGCAGACAGACACGGGGCGCACGGGGGCGCAGACAGACACGGGGCGCAGACAGACACGGGGCGCAGACACGGGGCGCAGACACGGAGCGCAGCTGTCCAGCCAGAGTCAGTTCTGCGGGAGGCCGTTTCCCATTCCTCCTGGGACGGCTGGGTCGGCTCCTTCTTCCTGCTTCTCTCGGTGGACTTTGGGGTCCACCTGGGTGTCTCATTCTTTTCTTTTTTATTTTTATTTTTTGGATTTTTTTGAGATGAGAAACAGGGAGGCAGACAGACAGACTCCCGCATGTGCCCGGCTGGGATCCACCTGGCATGCCCAACAGGGGGTGATGCTCTGCCCATCTGGGGCGTTGCTCTGTGGCTGCGGGAGCCATTCTAGCGCCTGAGGCAGAGGCCACAAAGCCATCCTCAGTGCCCAGGCAAACTTTGCTCCAATGGAGCATCAGCTGCGGGAGGGGAAGAGAGAGACAGAGAGGAAGGAGAGGGGAGGGGTGGAGAAGCAGATGGGCGCTTCTCCTGTGTGCCCTGGCCGGGAATCAAACCCGGGACTCCTGCACGCCAGGCCGACGCTCTACCACTGAGCCAACCAGCTAGGGATTTGGGTGTCTCATTCTTCCGGTTCTTAGGGCTTAGTCTCGTTTCACTCACTCCTCCATTCATCCGGCAATCGTGTGTTAAAGCGCCTACCGTTTGATAGGTTTCAGCATCGGGCTCTATTACGAGACTGTCAGGATGAAACACTTGTCCCTACGTCCAGAAACTCACGATTTGGGGGAGGATACGGGAGGGACGATGGAGATGTAATCCAGTGATGGGTACCAGCGGGCCTCGTGGGAGTTGTTATAAAGCACGTTGCTGAGATGAGGGTGATCAGGGAAGGCTCCCCGCAGGAGGTGAGGTTTCCATTGGGCTTTGAAGGGCGAACAGTATTTTGGTGGAGAAGAAGACATTCCAAGAGGAACGAGAAAGGCTTAGAATTGGGAGATGACATGGCAGCTCTTGTTTTTAAAACGTGAGTTTTATTTTTGTTTAGATATGGTGAGGCCAACAGATGAGAGATGACTCACCAGAAACGCATGACCCACAGTTCCCACGAGAAGGGCGCACACAGCACCCACCACAATGGCCGGGCGGGGAAGCTGCAGGGCCGGTGGGGGGGGGGGGGCGTGGACCAAAACCATCCCTGTGGCTCCGGGGGAGGCGGCAGGCGAGGCAGGGCGAGCAGGCTCAGGACCGGCTGCCCGGGTCATCCCAGCGGGCGAGGCAGGGCGAGCAGACTCAGGGTCATCCCAGCGGGCGAGGCAGGGCGAGCAGAGTCAGGACCGGCTGCCCGGGTCATCCCAGCGGGCGAGGCAGGGTGAGCAGACTCAGGGTCATCCCAGCGGGCAAGGCAGGGCGAGCAGAGTCAGGACCGGCTGCCCGGGTCATCCCAGCGGGCGAGGCAGGGCGAGCAAACTCAGGACCGGCTGCCCGGGTCATCCCAGCGGGCGAGGCAGGGCGAGCAGACTCAGGACCGGCTGCCCGGGTCATCCCAGCGGGCGAGGCGGGGCGAGCAGACTCAGGACCGGCTGCCCGGGTCATCCCAGCGGGCGAGGCGGGGCGAGCAGACTCAGGCCCGGCTGCCCGGGTCATCCCAGCGGGCGAGGCGGGGCGAGCAGAGTCAGGACCGGCTGCCCGGGTCATCCCAGCGGGCGAGGCGGGGCGAGCAGACTCAGGACCGGCTGCCCGGGTCATCCCAGCGGGCGAGGCGGGGCGAGCAGACTCAGGACCGGCTGCCCGGGTCATCCCAGCGGGCGAGGCGGGGCGAGCAGACTCAGGACCGGCTGCCCGGGTCATCCCAGCGGGCGAGGCGGGGCGAGCAGACTCAGGGTCATCCCAGCAGGCTCTGGGGCCCTGGGTAACGAGGGCAGGGGGACAGTGGTCAGAGCGGGAGAGCCCCCTGAGGCGAGGCGGGGGGTGGGCTCCAGGCTGGTGAGTTGCGGCTTCCCCCGTCCGAGAAGAGGACTGGACGGACCAGTGCCCCCCCCCGTGGGCCCGAGGGCATGGCCAGGACCCCAGAACGGCGTCTCCCCCAGGTCTGTCGTGGCCGCTCCGCAGTGGTGTGTGTCCTCCTGCTGTCTGTGTCCTTCCTCCAGCAATCTCAGACCCCTCCCCGCGGCAGCACTCCGCCCCTTCTGCACAAGTCGTCACCCCACCCGGCGAGGCCAAGGACACCACACACACCGGGGGGCGACACACCCGCTCTGCGCACCGCTGACAGCCGGCTTTCCTGCTGACACCAGAGTTCCAGCCGAGAAGGCCTGCCCGTGTGGCCGGCCACCCAGGAGCGGCTTCTCCCAGAGCCCTGTCCCTCCCTCCTGGGCTCCAGGGGGCAGGACCGCGCTCCTCCACCCTCCCGTCCATCCGTCTGGGGTCCAGGGCTCGCGCCCTCCCCACCTGCAGCCCCTACTTCTCCGTGTGCTGTTACCTTTCAGGAAGGTCGGTGGTTGTTCTCTGGGAAGCCGTTGATCTCCTGGCCCCGGGGGTCACCCTAGCCTCGGGCACGGGTGTTAGAGGTCCCGCCGTCCACTAGGAGGCCCACTGACCGCAGAGGCTCTCCCCAGCCAGACAGCTCGAGGTCTGATGGGCAAGGGTGTTGGGTGGGGGACCCCCAGGTATCGGGTGAGTGCACGGGCGCAGAGGGGCCCAGCCGGGACGGGGAGGCAGAGTAGCCGCAGACCCTCCGTGCAGGATCGTGGGCCCGGCCGCATCTCCTGGGGGCTCCAGACGGGATGCTGTCGGACGTGGTGGGAGGCACCACCGTGTGGGTCACAAGTGTGGTAAAGAGCTGTTTGTTCACTTTAGAGAAAAAGAAGAAGGGGAAAAAAAAAACCAACCATCAGAATCCAGCTTCCTCACAGAGCTCTGGTTTGTTTTATCTTGAAAGAGTTCTGCAGCCGTCTGTGTCCAGAGCACCGTGAGCAAACAGCCGGTTCCTTCTAGAACACTGTCTCGCGATGGTCTTGAAGTCTCTCTAGAGCCAGAGGGGCCCAGCAGGAAAGAAAGGAGTCCTGTCCCTCCCTAGAAAGAACCCTGGTCTCTTTAGGTCAGAATGGGAGCCCTTTGTGATAGGGATGTAAGGCTTCCCCTGGAGGTCTGTGAGTAAAACGATGTTTGCAATATTAATTTGCTTTTGGAGCGCCGTGTAAGACAACCCGTTTTCCGGACTGACTCGGAAGTCCTGCACTGTCCACTTGTGTGTTTGTTCGTGTGCTGGACCAGCAGGCGGGGCCGGAAGTTTGGGCTGGCCCCGGGGTGGGGGTGGGGCTGCTGGGGGCGTGGGGAGGAGTGGGACCCTGCAGCGGCCTCGGGTGTGCTCATGGGACAGAAGTGGTCACTCACGGGGTGTGACCTGGAAGTGAGGCAGAGGAAGCAGTGCCCGCCCTGGAGGCTGGGCCCTAGGGAACAGTGGGCGGACTGGCGCCCACAACGGTTCTTAAGGCTTTGGGGCCCAAGGTCCCTGCTGCAGCGACACGGCCCTGCTGCAGGGGCCCGGTCTTGGCCGACCAGCTGTCACCTCCGGGAAGGCAGTTGAGGGCCCACCTGTCTGAGAACGGCTGTCTGCAGGGCCTGGAGCCCCAGGAGAGCCCTCCCTCCCAGAGACTCCAGCGCAGGGCACTGTGCTGGCCCGGATGGAGGGGGTCGTCATCCTCCTGTTGGTGAACCACCACCTCCATCTGGTTCCGAAACGTCCCCTCCCTCCCGGGGGGAGCCCCAGACCGGTGACGCTGTTGCCCCTGGGCCCCCTTCCCCAGCACTGGCCATGCCCATCCACATTCGTTTCTGTGGACCTACGGGTCCCGGCCATTCTACCGGAGAGGACCAGACATCATGTGGCTTTGGGGCCCGGCTCCTCTCCCGTCTCCGGGGTTCACACACACGGCGGCCGCGTCAGCCTCTGTTCCTTTCACGTCCGAGCGACGCTCTGCGGAGCGGGGGTGGGGGCATGGTGGACCCGGACAGGCCCGTGTCCACCCTCGGCGGCTGTGCGCAGGGCCGCTGGGAGCGTGCCACGCCTGTCTGTCAGAGAGCCGGGGCTCCCTTCTGGGGGGGGCGGTTGCCTGGGATGCCCCGTTGCTCGGTTCTCACTGGACTTCTGCATGGATGGACTGCTTTCCCGTTTCGTTCTGAGCGGACCAAGTTCTGGCTCGGTGTCCATTTCTCTGCCGGGAGCACGCGGGCCAGCACTGCGTCGGCTCCGACCCCTCCTCGCCCTCTGGGCCCTTTCTCCACGTCACCAAGGTCGTCTCGCATCCCCGCGCCATCCTCCGATGACCTGGCCGCCTGCCAGCTGGCCTTCTCTGCAGACTAAATGAGCACACTTCCTGTGTTGTCATTTAAGTCACTCACGGAGTGTTAAAGGCCCAGGGCCCCGGACGGACCCACCTAGACACAGCGCGCTGGCCTGACACGCCGCGCTCACAGCCCGCCCTCTGCGTGTGTCCGCTGGTCCCCAGAGCCACACCACCTGCCCAGATCCAGACTGTGCCTGGGACAGGGACACAGACACGTGCAGGGCGGTCCTGGCTGGCCTGAGGTTGCGGTTGGACACACACACACACACACACACACACCCGCCGCTCTCCTGCTGGGATGGCCCCGGGCTCTGGCAGGGCCAGGTGCGTCTTGTAGTCAGATTGGCGTGGGCCGGGCTGGAAGCTATCTCAGGCAGCAACAGGAAGTCGTGAGAGCTGTGGAGGGTCAGAGCCACAGGAAAGCACCCCCGGAGACCCAGGAGACCCCCAGGGCTCCTGTGGGCCTGTGTGTGAAGCCTGGGTCAGCTCCACCCAGAGGCAGTTCGCATCCAAAAGGGCCTGGGCCCGGGTCTGGGTTCCCAGGGACACTGCACGTCCTCCACCCTGTGAGCACCTCCCAGGCCACAGCCGGTGGTGGCGTCTTTGGTGTGTGTTTGGGGCAGAGAGGGGAGGGTGTGAGCAGGACAGATAGAGAGCCCCCTGGTCAACCGGTGGTGGAAAACGGCTCTGGACCCTAAGTGAGGACATGTGGCCCCTGGGGGCCACATGGGATCCTGGCCGTGTCTTCCCTTTCTGGGCCTGTCTTTGAGTCCTCCCTGCCCATCAGGAGGAAGGACAGGCTGATGAGAGGTCCTCTCCTGGCCCTGGTTCATGCCCGGAGGCTTCCTTCTCAAGGGCCTAACCAACCGTATCAGGTCAGCGAGAGCCCGCGTCTCCATGGCACAGTGGGGGGTGCGTGCGTACCACGTGTGGGGGCTGCCGGGGGCTCTGCTGGCCCACCCACCCCAAAGCCTCGGCCGTGTGCTCGTCCAGCTGGACCCAGGATTTCCCTCTCCGCAGGTGGGGGCCATCGGTGACGAGGAGGACTGGGTCACACTGTATGAGGAGGAGAATGAGCCCGAGGCCCAGACGCTGGAGATCCCCAACCTCACGCCGTACACGCATTACAGGTGAGAGGGCGTGGGCCCGCCAGCCCAGCGGCGTGTGTGTAAGATGTTTCCAAGGGGCAGTAACAAAAACTGAGCCTGTAGGAGCAAGATGCACGTTGGAGACCCTGGCTAGTTGGCTCAATGGTAGAGCATCGGCCTGGCGTGCAGGAGTCCCGGGTTCGATTCCGGCCAGGGCACACAGGAGAAGCGCCCATCTGCTTCTCCACCCCTCCCCCTCTCCTTCCTCTCTGTCTCTCTCTTCCCCTCCCGCAGCCAAGGCTCCATTGGAGCAAAGATGGCCCGGGCGCTGGGGATGGCTCTGTAGCCTCTGCCTCAGGCGCTAGAATGGCTCTGGATGCAACAGAGCGACACCCCAGATGGGCAGAGCATCGCCCCCTGGGCGTGCCAGGTGGATCCTGGTCAGGCACATGCGGGAGTCTGTCTATCTGCCTCCCTGCTTCTAACTTCAGAAAAAAATCCAAAAAAAAAAAAGAAAGATGCATATTGGAGTCTTGTTTCAAGGGAGCTGTGCCCCCGATGTGGAGTCAGCCGCGTTTTCCTTCTGTCCACTCCAGCTGGCAAGACGCCCTGTAGGAACGGCCCCCCGATACACAGCCAGACTTGCTGCTCTTCCTTACAGAACCCCACGCCCTGTGTAGACGGAGCGGACGGCCCGGTGACAGCCCTCCACGCCCCGGCTCTGGCCCAGGGGCTGCCGCTCACTGACCGAACACGAACATGCCGTTTTGCCTTTTGCTTCCCGATCCTGAAACCTGTTATTCAGACAGTAAATCCTTGGCCTGAACACGGGCAGCGTGACCGTGGGCCGTTTGTGACACTATAACTTCCCGTCAGATCATCGAAGGCAAGGCGTTTCCAGTTACCCCCAGATGTGCCGGCTGACGGCATCACACCGTTCTGCCCGGGCGGGTGCCTTTCCTCAGACCAGGGCACGGGAGACCACGAATGACCAGTTCAGGGGGTCGGAGGGGAAATGCCGTCTCTTGTGAAGTGAGGGTGGAAACAAACACCTCGTGGGGGAGGCCGGGTTTCCGGCGATGGGAGCAGGCAAATGGAGGCACCAGACACCCACTTTTAGTGGAAGCGTGTCGTGTGAAACGGGTGGCCGGGCTGTGAGACTGGGTGAAATTAGGACCCGCTCTGTCATTAGCTCCGAGAACAGAACCGGCTCTTAGAGACCAGGGTCCCTGTCTTCAACTCGGGAGAACGTAGGAAGCCCCTGTCATGAGTACGCGTGTGCTTCAGACGTTTCTCTCGTAGGTGAGTTCAGGTCAGGTCACTGTGGGTGTGAGTACGGCAGAGGCGGAGCTGAACGTATGAGCAGAGGGTTTCCAAGAAACCTGCCCCCACCCTCATCGCCTGGACCAGGAAACAGAGACGGGTCTGGTCGGCCAAGGGGTCATCACCGACGGAGTTAGAACCCCACGGTGTGGATTCTGGGGGGCCATCGCCCGTCCCCCAAACGGACAGGGAACGGGGGGGGGGGCACAGGTGCCCTCGGTCCTCAGAGGGACACTGTGCTTTCAAAGCTGTCGTTCGGTGTGACGTTCCGAGGTTCCAGCTCCGTTCAGGAGCCACTTGAACTCTGACCCCCTGATACAACCTTCCGCCTGAACCAGCCGACTGCAGCTGATGACAGAGCCCTGGTCACACTGCCCGCCCAGTTATGTGTCGTGTGGGGATTTGAAATCATTAGATTTGCAGTAGATTTACCACGCCTGCCTTGTGGTCTTTTCAGGGAAAGGGCCGTATATGTAGCTTGCAATTTTTATTTCATTTTTTTTTTTTTTTTTTTTTTTTTGTATTTTTCTGAAGTTGGAAATGGGGAGGCAGAGAGACAGACTACTGCATGCGCCTGACTGGGATCCACCCGGCATGCCCACCAGGGGGCGATGCTCTGCCCATCCGGGGTGTTGCTCTGTTGCATCCAGAGCCACTCCAGCGCCTGAGGCAGAGGCCACAGAGGCATCCTCAGCGCCCGGGCCAACTTTGCTCCAATGGAGCCTCGGCTGCGGGAGGGGAAGAGAGAGACAGAGAGGAAGGAGAGGGGGAGGGGTAGAGAAGCAGATGGGTGCTTCTCCTGTGTGCCCTGGCCGGGAATCGAACCCGGGACTTCCATACTTTGGGCCAACACTCTACCACTGAGCCAACCCGCCAGGGCCTGCATTTTTCAATGAGCCCAGGTAGAAAGAGGATGCCCCTGAGCCCGGCCTCCAGGACACGGGGAGGGGACACAGGGCTGAGGTTTCCGTGTCCCTGTGTTGATCCGTCTCCCTCCTCACCGTCTGCCACAGAGCGACGCTCACGGTCCGTTGTCCCTCCAGGTTTCGGATGAAGCAGGTGAACGTGGTTGGGGCCAGCCCTTTCAGCCAGTCCTCCCGGGTCATCCAGACACTGCAGGCGCCCCCCGACGTGGCCCCGGCCAGCGTCACCGTCCGCACCGCCAGTGAGACCAGCCTGCGGCTGCGCTGGGTGGTGAGTTGCAAGGCGAGCGGGGCTGCGGGCCACGTCCGGACTTCCCAGGGGCGCGGGAGAGCCCAGCGGGGGGTCATTGCCCAGCCCCGCCTCCGTCCCCCAGTCAAGGCTCATCTCGTCATTAAGCCAGAAAGTATCACGTTGTACCGTTGGCTTTGGCCCTCGGGCCGGCCCAGGCGCCCTCGTTAATCAGTAGCGCTTGGCGGGGGCCCCGTGGGTCCGAGACCCGTCCGTCTTCTGGGGCGGGGGCGATGGGGCCTCCAGCTGGACCTGGAAGTCCGTAATCCAGGTCAACACGGAACTCAGTGTTTGTACGAGGGCCGGCTTGCTATTTAATCAGGACGTTTTCCCACAAGATGAGGCCAAAACGTTATTAAAAGAAATGACAGTCCAGCCAGATTTACTGATGGGATTTCATTTAATTAACAGAAGACAAGTTCCAGGGGAAAATGCCGTTTCTAAGAGTCTGCTCCCTCAGAACATATCGGCCATCGCACTGGCCTTCTAAGACGGGCCCCTGCTCGGTGACCTCGCTTGATGGGGGCCGGTCCTGAGATGTCAGCTCACGCAGGCTGTCTCCCTCCCCCCCCCCCCGCCAGCCCCTGCCCGACTCCCAGTACAACGGGAACCCCGAGTCCGTGGGCTACAGGGTCAGGTACTGGCGCCCGGACCTGCCGGCCCCGGCCCTGGCCCTGGTCATCAGCGACCGGCTGGAGCGGGAGTGCAGCATCGAGGAGCTGGAGGAGTGGGCCGAGTACGAGCTGCAGATGCAGGCCTTCAACGCCATCGGGGCCGGGCCCTGGAGCGCCGTGGTGCGGGGGCGCACGCGGGAGTCAGGTGAGTGGGCCCCCCCGCCCTGCAGACTCAGCCCCTGTGGATCCCCCCCTCCCCCTGGAGACGGAGCTCATCCCCCCCGCCCTGCAGACTCAGCCCCTGTGGATCCCCCCTCCCCCTGGAGACGGAGCTCATCCCCCCCGCCCTGCAGACTCAGCCCCTGTGGCATCCCCCCCCCCCCGGAGATGGAGCTCATCCCCCCCGCCCTGCAGACTCAGCCCCTGTGGCATTCCCCCCCCCCGAGACGGAGCTCGTCCCCCCCCGCCCTGCAGACTCAGCCCCTGTGGCATCCCCCCCCCGAGACGGAGCTCATCCCCCCCTGCCCTGCAGACTCAGCCCCCGTGGCATCCCCCCCCCGAGACGGAGCTCGTCCCCCCCCCCGCCCTGCAGACTCAGCCCCCGTGGCATCCCCCCCCCGAGACGGAGCTCGCCCCCCCCTGCCCTGCAGACTCAGCCCCTGTGGCATCCCCCCCCCGAGACGGAGCTCGTCCCCCCCCGCCCTGCAGACTCAGCCCCTGTAGCATCCCCCTCACCCCCCTGGAGACTGAGCTCATCCCCCCCCCGCCCTGCAAACTCAGCCCCTGTGGCATCCCCCCCGGGGACGGAGCTCATCCCCCCCCGCCCTGCAGACTCAGCCCCTGTGGCATCCCCCCCCGAGACGGAGCTCGTCCCCCCCCGCCCTGCAGACTCAGCCCCCGTGGCATCCCCCCCCCCGAGACGGACGCCCCGAGACGGAGCTCGTCCCCCCCCCCGCCCTGAAGACTCAGCCCCTGTGGCATCCCCCCCGAGACGGAGCTCATCCCCCCCCCGCCCTGCAGACTCAGCCCCTGTGGCATCCCCCCCCAGACGGAGCTCATCCCCCCCGCCCTGCAGACTCAGCCCCTGTGGCATCCCCCCCCCGAGACGGAGCTCGTCCCCCCCGCCCTGCAGACTCAGCCCCTGTAGCATCCCCCTCTCCCCCCTGGATACAGAGCTCGTCCCCCCCCCGCCCTGCAGACTCAGCCCCTGTAGCATCCCCCTCTCCCCCCTGGATACAGAGCTCATCCCCCCCCGCCCTGCAGACTCAGCCCCTGTGGCATCCCCCCCCCCGAGATGGAGCTCGTCCCCCCCCCGCCCTGCAGACTCAGCCCCTGTGGCATCCCCCCCCCGAGACGGAGCTCGTCCCCCCCGCCCTGCAGACTCAGCCCCTGTAGCATCCCCCTCCCCCCCCCTGGAGACGGAGCTCGTCCCCCCCCGCCCTGCAGACTCAGCCCCTGTAGCATCCCCCCCCGAGACGGAGCTCATCCCCCCCCCGCCCTGCAGACTCAGACCCTGTGGCATCCCCCCCTGAGATGGAGCTCATCCCCCTCCTTCCCCTGCCCTGCAGACTCAGCCCCTGTGGCATCCCCCCCCCCGAGACGGAGCTCATCCCCCCCTGCAGACTCAGCCCCTGTGGCATCCCCTCCCCCGGAGATGGAGCTCATCCCCCCCGCTCCGTGTCTCCCTGGTGACCGCTCACGGGCCGTCCCACCAGCGTCTGTGTTGACAGTGGTCCTGACCCCGGAGTTAGGTCACCCTCAGGGAGGATCCAGGTAGAACTCCCTCGGAGCTCCAGGGCGCTGATTTGAAACCAGTGATGAGTTCTGTGTTGGCTGGACTGACGTTACTTTTTGAGCGAGGGAACGTTTTCCCCTTAGTGGTGAAAACAGGTGTGTGGAGACAGGAAGGAAGAGCTGTGTAACAGGCGCCACGTCACGCCCCCCCCCGCCCCCCCCCCCCCCCCCCCCCCGCCAGAGTGCGATCCGGGACTCTCCATCCAGGATGTGACTCGGTCCGGGAAGCACGCGGCAAAGGCTTCTCTCTTTTTGTCCTTTGTGCCTCGTTCCCCCAGTTCCCACCCGTGTGACACCTGACGGGTCTGACCCGGCCTGGCTGTTACCAGGGTGCGCATGTAGGTGATGGGATAGACTGACCCGGCCTGGCCGTTACCAGGGTGTGCATGTAGGTGATGGGGTAGACTGACCCGGACCCTGGTCCACTTCAGCCACACGGTCCAAGCTGGTGTTTCCTCCAAAGGCAAAGGCTCCTGGCTGGTGCGTGACTTGGTTTCTCCCGTATTTTCTTCTCTGGTAGGGAGAGGGTGGGGGGAGGGGGCAGAGGGACAAGCTCCTGAGAAACAGAGCGACCGGCGATGCAGAACGCTGTTCGTGAGTGCTGGGACCCTCGGACGGATGGACAGATGGACGGACAGACGGACGGACGAGAGCCTCTGAGGACCAGCCATCCCGACGGCTTCGCGCTTCCAGGAGGACCCATCGGCAGCGAGGGGTTCGCCAGGCGGCCGGGGCCGCATCTGCGCGTCCTCCAGCTTCCTGCGAGCCTTCCCCGTTAGAGACCCAGGGCCGCATCTGCGCGTCCTCCGGCTTCCTGCGAGCCTTCCCCGTTAGAGACCCAGGACTGAGGTGCATCTGCGCGTCCTCCGGCTTCCTGCGAGCCTTCCCCGTTAGAGACCCAGGACTGAGGCGCATCTGCGTGTCCTCCAACTTCCTGTGAGCCTTCCCCGTTAGAGACCCAGGACTGAGGTGCATCTGTGCGTCCTCCAGCTTCCTGCGAGCCTTCCCCGTTAGAGACCCAGGACTGAGGTGCATCTGTGCGTCCTCCAGCTTCCTGTGAGCCTTCCCCGTTAGAGACCCAGGACTGAGGTGCATCTGTGCGTCCTCCAGCTTCCTGCGAGCCTTCCCCTTTAGAGACCCAGGACTGAGGTGCATCTGCGCGTCCTCCAGCTTCCTGCGAGCCTTCCACGTTAGACCCAGGACTGAGGTGCATCTGTGTGTCCTCCAGCTTCCTGCGAGCCTTCCCCTTTAGAGACCCAGGACTGAGGTGCATCTGTGTGTCCTCCAGCTTCCTGCGAGCCTTCCACGTTAGAGACCCAGGACTGAGGTGCATCTGTGCGTCCTCCAGCTTCCTGCGAGCCTTCCCCGTTAGAGACCCAGGACTGAGGCGCATCGGCCCGTCCTCCAGCTTCCTGCGAGCCTTCCACGTTAGACCAGGACTGAGGTGCATCTGTGCGTCCTCCAGCTTCCTGCGAGCCTTCCCCTTTAGAGACCCAGGACTGAGGTGCATCTGTGCGTCCTCCAGCTTCCTGCGAGCCTTCCCCGTTAGAGACCCAGGACTGAGGCGCATCAGCCCGTCCTCCAGCTTCCTGCGAGCCTTCCCCGTTAGAGACCCAGGACTGAGGCTCGCGGCCGCGTGACCCCCGCGGGTGTCGACAAGCTCTGTGTTCAGCCACTGGATCTCTGTGACAAAGTCAAGACCTTGGAAAGTTCTGAGGGACAGTTCTAACTTCATAATAGGCAGGTCAATAAGACATTTAAAAAAAAAAAACTTGGTAAAATAGAATGTTTGACATGTAAATGTGATTGATGCGCTCATGGGAAAAACGGGTCACTCCGCAGACGTCAGGGGCACCGAGGGGACGTCCTCTGGGTCCACCTGTGTCCTGGACGCTCAGCTCTGTGCCCGGCCCTGTCCGGTTCTGAACATGCACACAGTACGTGGCCCAGATGCCCCCAGAAGAGAAATTAATGCGGAGCTCGGTGCCAGACCCCACAGCACAGCCACAAAAAGAAAAAAATAGACCCATTGGACTTCATCACTATGAACACTCTTCTTCAAAGAATACCCTAAAGTTTAAAAAAAAAAAAAAAAACACATCATCCCCCGAATGGCAGAAACTCCGCAAATCCTTTATCTGAAAGGAACCAGCAGCCAGAGGGCGTGTTTATGAAAACCTCCCACCTTACCATGAAGAGACAGCCCAGTTAACACTGGACCAAGGCTCGGAACAGCCGTTTCTCCAGAGAGGACCCACCCGGGTGTCATTGCCCGCCAGGAGATGAACACGGGAATCGCACCCTAGATGGCGAAAATGCCGTTGACCACAAGGCGGACAGTAGCAGGCGTCGGGACCACGTGGAGAAACGGGAGCCTGGCGAGGCGCGGTGGGGGGGGGTTGTGGAATGGTGCGCCCCCCGCCCCCCCACAGAGGACAGCCCCACAGGCCCTCACCACACAGCCCCCATGCAGCCCCCGCCCACCTGGGATCCCTGGCTGTGAACCCGGACAGGTGTGCCTGTGTCTGGCTGCAGGAGGGCCCTCTCAAACCCTCCCCAGGCCGTTTCCCTGTCCAGAGCGTGCGAGGCTGTCTCGGGGGTCACGGTCGCGGTCCTCGCGCACCGACGGGCGGGCTGTCCGGCGGGAGCTTTGCCTTGTCAGCGCTCACACCCCTCTTTCTCCTGATGGTTCAGGTGTACAGAAAATCGTGGTCTCCTGACGTGAACTGAACGTTCGTCCAACTGGGAAGTTTCTGGCCCAGTGCCGTTTCTCTCCAGGAAGGAGAGTTGGGGTTCAGCGGGTGTCCCCGTCACAGCTTGAGGGACGTGGGTGACACAGATGTCCGATGGTTTTCCTGCTGGGAAAGGGGGCCCTCGGGATCTCTGCCGGGCTGACCTCCCCGTCAGCGGTGCTGGTGCTCGGCCGTCGGCCCGTCCTGGGGCGTCTCCAGCACCCCCACCCGCGGGTGGTCCTGTAGGGCTTCCGTCCCCCACCTCTGAACGGAGCTTCTAGAACCTTCTTCCGCAGAAGCTCCCCCCTCTGAGCCGCAAGCCCTCCCACGGCAACAGGTCTGCGTCCTGCTGTCCCGGTCCTGCTGAAGTTGCTGGCCGCCCGTGCCGGGCACAGAGCCCACCCCAGCCGAGCACCGGTCCGGCCAGGCGCTCGCGGTGTTTTGGGGGGCGGGGTAGCAGGCAGGGGTGAAGGGGCAGCCAGGCTGAACGGCGGAAGGAGAGGTCGACGGGGAGGAAGGCACCAGAGAGAGCTGAGGGGGTCAGCAGGAATTGTTCGCTGACCTGTCTGGAGCGAAGTGTCGCCTCAGAAGAAAGCCGCTGTTGCCCTGGCCCCAGGCTGGGAACCGTGGCCGGGGGCGTGGAGCAGGACAGCTGGAACCACATGGAGTTTACGGCTTTGCGGCGTGACCTGGCTGGTGTCGTGACGCCGTGTGACAGAGCCTGGGAGGGTCAGGGCCTTCGGAACGGAGCGGGGGTGTGAGGAGCAGCGGCCAGCTCTGGCCAGGCACCTGCCCGCAGAGCCGAGGACACAGGCGGAGGCCACACGGGGGCTTCCACGGCGGAGCCGAGGACACAGGCGGAGGCCACACAGGGGCTTCCACGGCGGCGCCGAGAACACAGGCGGAGGCCACACGGGGGCTTCCACGGCGGCACTGAGGACACAGGCGGAGGCCACACGGAGGCTTCCACGGCGGAGTCGAGGACACAGGCGGAGGCCACACGGGGGCTTCCACTGAGGCGCCGAGGACACAGGCGGGGGCCACACGGGGGCTTCCACGGCGGCGCCGAGGACACAGGCGGAGGCCACACGGGGGCTTCCACGGCGGAGTCGAGGACACAGGCGGAGGCCACACGGGGGCTTCCACTGAGGCGCCGAGGACACAGGCGGGGGCCACACGGGGGCTTCCACGGCGGCGCCGAGGACACAGGCGGGGGCCACACGGGGGCTTCCACGGCGGCGCCGAGGACACAGGCGGGGGCCACACGGAGGCTTCCACGGCGGAGTCGAGGACACAGGCGGAGGCCACACGGGGGCTTCCACTGAGGCGCCGAGGACACAGGCGGGGGCCACACGGGGGCTTCCACGGCGGCGCCGAGGACACAGGCGGGGGCCACACGGGGGCTTCCACGGCGGAGCTGAGGACACAGGCGGGGGCCACACGGGGGCTTCCACGGCGGAGCTGAGGACACAGGCGGGGGCCACACGGGGGCTTCCACGGCGGAGCTGAGGACACAGGCGGGGGCCACACGGGGGCTTCCACGGCGGCGCTGAGGACACAGGCGGGGGCCACACGGGGGCTTCCACGGCGGAGCTGAGGACACAGGCGGGGGCCACACGGGGGCTTCCACGGCGGAGCTGAGGACACAGGCGGGGGCCACACGGGGGCTTCCACGGCGGCGCTGAGGACACAGGCGGGGGCCACACGGGGGCTTCCACGGCGGCACTGAGGACACAGGCGGAGGCCACACGGGGGCTTCCACGGCGGAATCGAGGACACAGGCGGAGGCCACACGGGGGCTTCCATGGCGGCACTGAGGACACAGGCGGGGGCCACACGGGGGCTTCCACGGCGGAGTCGAGGACACAGGCGGAGGCCACACGGGGGCTTCCACGGCGGCGCCGAGGACACAGGCGGAGGCCACACGGGGGCTTCCACGGCGGCGCCGAGGACACAGGCGGAGGCCACACGGGGGCTTCCACTGAGGCGTCAAGGACACAGGCGGGGGCCACACGGGGGCTTCCACGGCGGCGTTTTTTTAAGGAAGGGGAATTTCTAGGACTCGGGACTTGAAGATTGGGTCAGGTTGGAAAAGGAGTTCAATCTACGTCCAAACAGACAACGGGCATGATTTTTCTATCACATCTTAAAAAACATAAATACTTGATAATGAAATGGCAGGTTTTGTACTGGTCGGCTCGGAAGCGGCTGAAATTCTAATCCTGCCGCGCGTCCCTGCCCCGTCCCGGGTGGAAGCCCAGCTGTCCCTGCCCCATCCCGGGTGGAAGCCCAGCTGTGCCCCGAGCGCCATGCCTGGCGGCTGCGTCACCGTCACCTGCCCCGCTCTCCGGGGACGCGGATGGCCTCCAGGAAACGGACGCCTGCGTGACCACATCTGAGAAAATCAGCCGTTATTTGTAGGTCTGTAGTGAAAATTGGGCACTTACATAGTTTCAAAGCTTGACCCGCAGGAACCAGTGAAAGATCGGAGAGGTGGACCGGTGGTGTTGCCATGGCGACGGCCTCCCTTCTCGCCGCCAGGGAACAGAGTTTTTAGAACAGAGCCCCAATATCTTGGGCACACGGCAGAGCGGGGGGGGGGGGAGGTCTCGTCTTATTTTTTTTTAATGAAGTCAGATGAATCGGAGGCTTGCCTTTCCTTTTACCGATGGTGACCCCTTTAATCCACAGTCGGGTGGACATCCCCGTTACCGCCCCGCATGCATGAAATGAGCCCGTGTGTCAGCGACATCGCGGTCACCGCCACAGCGGAAGTTAGGACAGGCTCCGAGGACGGCAGGGGCCCTGAGGGGCCACCGAGGGCAGCACGGGGGACACGGGGTGGCGTGTGTGTGACGAGCACCTTTCCCGTTCAGAGAGCTGAGTCAACGTGAGGTTGTAGATATCCTTGACCTGGGACACCTACGTGCTCAAGCAGATGAGTATTATTTTGCTGAACGACTGAGTGGCGTATTTGGGGAGGACAGGTTGAGGGACCTGCCTGCCTACCGGGTATAGGTGCCCGTTCTGTGGACAGACACCCTGGCTGACCTTCATTGGCGGCCAGTCCAAGGCCTGTGTTCTGGAGACGGACAACTTAGTAGAGAAGGGGAGGGGGTTGGGGAGAAGCTGCCACCTCCCAGGTGCCCCCCCATGACCTCCCCTCTAGCCGCAGACCCAGAGGTGGGTGCAGACGCCTCCAGGCTCAGGAGCCCCCAGCAGTGTGTCCTCTCAGGCTGTGACTTGTGGCTAGGCCTCCCTTCCGGTCTCTCCCTCGGCCCCTGTGCAGAAGCTGCTGGCGTGGGAGTGGACTGGTCACCTCTGCTGAGGGACCACGCTGCGCTCGAGCCCACGCACGAATCCTGCCTTTTTTCCTGAACGAGTTCTATTCATTTCTGAGGGCTGCTGCCAACAGAGGACCCCCACCGAGTGGCTTAAAACCACAGAAATTGATGTGTCGCAGTTCTGGGGGCTAGAAGTGGGAGGCCGAGGTGTCGCAGAGCCAGCTCCCTCTACAGGCGCTAGGTGGGGTCGGACGGCCCACCCCAGGCCTCTCTCAGCTTCTGGCTGTCCTGTGGCGGTGGCGTTAGCCGTCTGCCCGGGGCTTCCCCACTACAATTCCGGGAGGACACAGTTCAGCCTATAACAAAGACCAAATCACTTGGTGTAGAAAATCCAGGGATGTTGGAAGCTGCATTACTGGGCAAACCCATGCGATCTTCTGTGTTCAGACTAACGGACTAACAGTGTCGCTCCCTTCATGGTTATTTTGTTACTAGGAGATAGTACTCATGAATGAATGAGTGGGTGGGTGGGTGGATGGATGGTGGATGGATGGATGGGTATATGGATGGTGGGTGGATGGATGGATGGATGGATATATGGATGGTGGGTGGATGGATGGATGGATGGATATATGGATGGTGGGTGGATGGATGGATGATGGATGGATGGGTGGTAGATGATGGTGGATGGATGATGGATGGATGGTGGGTGGATGGATGGTGAGTGAGTGGGTGGGTGGATGGATAGATGGGTAGATGAGTGAATGAATGAGTCTATACAAAGCGGGCAGAGAAAGCCCCTGTGAATGTTCTTGTGCCCACTGGGCACAGAGTCCTGGTAGGACTGTGGAGGGGAAGGAACAGCTGCTCCATGTGACACACCCTTCACAGCGTCTCACTTCAGCCTCTCCCCCCCTGGGAAGGGTGACGGCAGTGTCCTCATCTCACGGTTTTCAGAACAAATCGCCACAGGTCACCCACTAACGGCAAATCCGTGTGCTGGGCACCAGCACGGGAGAGAGAAAACCGGTTTGAGACACGAGTGGGCCGGGCTTTCCCATTGAGCAAATGGAACAGCCGAGGCACCGAGGACAGCTGCTTCCCCGGGTCACACTGCTCAGGACTCTCACTGGACCCGGTCTTAGTCCTGAGCCCGTGAGCATCTCACTCCCCTGGGTCGGCCTCACAACTTCCCGGCTTCTGTACCATAGTAACCGTGGGAAGGTCACGTCACCTGCAGAGGCTGCCCCCACAGGCTGTCCTGGGGGCCAAAGGAGAAGGTGCCAGGTCACTAACCACATACTCACAAAGAGGCGGTGAACACATCTTTCTCCTCCTCCTTGACCACGGAGGCTCTGGGGGGGCCGTGTCACCTTAAGGCCGCAGCTGGGAGCTGCCCTTTGCACGGTGCCTGGTAAGGAAAACTCACCCCTGATTGTGCTGGGGACCTCCGGGTCCACCTTGTCCCATCTGAGTGACGCTTGGGGTTCAAATGGGTCCCCAAGGAAATTAGATAAGCAAATTGAGGTCATCTAAAGTATCTTTAAATTGCTTTTCAAGTCCGACTGTTGTCTTTACGCACTTGGTATCTCTGAATGTATCGAGATGAGTTCGCGACCTAAGCAAGCAGAAAGGAGCGAAATTGTGGGCTATGGTGTCTGTGAGTCTGGAAGGGTGCGGCCGTGGCCTGGGTCCACCCAGCTCACTGTGAAAAAGCACCTCATTTCGGTGGAATGGGCAGTGGCTTCCAGCTTTGCTCTCTCCGTCTGCGGCACTGGGGTAGTAACACCCATCTCGTGGGGCTGTTGTGGGGATGAAACGTGACCGGTAAATCACAGCATCACCTCACGCCCCACCTGTCCCCCTCACAATACCGCAGGCAGAGATGTTGGTGAACCGGCCTCTGAGAGCAGGGGTTTTCCACGGGAGATCCAAGTCTGTGGTCCCCACCCCCCCGTTCCTACGGAGACGGGACGAGCGCACTCTCTTGCTGGGTGGACTCAGATACCACTGAGCTCCTAAATACCCAGGATTTGTGGAATTTGTTGCTCATATTAAAGAGATTTACATTTCCGTCCTGGCCCCGGAGATTTAATCTAGTCGCTGCAAAACGCTCAGAACACACTGCCGTTTCAAGGACAACTTGATTATTTGGGTAAAAAAAATAAAAAATCGGACCTTTATTTGCAGAAGCCTTTAACAGGTGCTGGCTGCCGACTCGTGTCCCTCGTTCTTTGCAGTTCCTTCAGCCGCCCCTGAGAACGTGTCCGCCGTGGCGGTCAGCTCGACCCAGATTCTACTGACGTGGGCTTCGGTCCCTGAGCAGGACCAGAACGGCCTTATCCTGGGCTACAAGGTAAATGTTCAGGTGACCTTCCTTTGCTTAAGACAGGTCACCTCCTCAGGCCACAGGTCTGTAGCTTTGGCCCCTTCCTGGCGTGCATACCGGTTGCCGTGTGCAAGGCTCCATGCAGCCCGGGGACTCAGCTTTGCTCTGACAAGTTTAACAGCCACGGGCCAAATGCGGCACTTAGACCCCGAGCCTCTGTGTTTCTCCACATGTCAACGGGGGGTGGTCATACTGAGGTTGGCACGAGAACGCAGTGGGTCGCTCTATAAAGTGCATCTCGTTCGTAAGTGCCGACCAAGGGAGTGTGATTCAACGCAAGTGTCTGCCCGTGTTGTCACCAACCGGTCAGTCCTGGGCAGTGGAATTGCTCGCTCCTGACCCGTGAGACCCCGGGCTTCCGCTGGACACGGCGATCACGTCGAGCGGGTTCAGTGATCAGATCTCCACACCACCCACCCGGGTCCTGGAGGAAAGTGCTTTTGCCAGTGCCCTTGGCACGCTCCCCCCGGTGACCCGGCCTTCTGCGGCGTCCAGGTCACTGGTCTGAGCCCAGCTTCCAGTGGAGAGTGGCCACTCCTCTGAGACCGGAGCCCAGTTTCCCAATAAACCAGGGCACAGCAGGAGGCAGACAGCCTCTGTGCCCATCACGGAGTTCTCGTTGCAGAGCCCGTGACCCGCGTGGCTGCCTTTGGTGGCCTCTGTTCTTGCAAACTGGCGAGGCAGGCAGCCAGCCAGCCAGCCGCCACGGCCCGGCCCCAGGTCCAGCCTCTGTGAGGCTGTAAAGCGCTTCATCACCATCTACCCGCACATGGCAGTTAGATTCCCTCCGCCTCCACCCAAGCAGCGCCGGGGGAGGAAGCGCGGCTGGCTGGCCCTGGCCCTGTGGGCGCCCCGTGCCCGCGGAGGGCTCTCGGTCGCCCCCCACGCCCTCACACCCGCCCCCCGCCGCCGTCTGTCCACATTTCAGATCTTGTTCCGGGCCAAGGACCTGGACCCCGAGCCCAGCAGCCACGTGGTGCGCGGGAACCACACGCAGTCGGCGCTGCTGGCCGGGCTGCGCAAGTTCGTGCTGTACGAGCTGCAGGTGCTGGCCTTCACGCGCATCGGGAACGGCGTCCCCAGCGCGCCCCTGCTCCTGGAGCGCACCAAGGACGACGGTACGTGTCCCCGCGGCACGCGCCCCAGACCGAGGGCGCCGCTGTCCTGTTTAATTTATGGGGTTTTATAACAGTTGCGGAAAACAAAACAAAATTGTTTTTCAGTCACTGAGTTTCTATGGCCCGTTTCAGCCGGGAGCGAAGTTTTACGGCGTCATGATGAACCCGTGCGTTGTTTCCATGGTAACTCAGCGGCCCGCAGTCAGGCAGTGAAGGCCACCAGGCGGGGTCGTAAAACCCAGGAAGCCGCTCCTGGGGGTGTCTGCACAGACCCAGAGAAAACCCACCGCTGACCCATGTGCCCGGGGGACCCAGGAGGGCTGTGACCACCCCGTGCATAGGGTGAGGTCATGGGAAATCTGCAGGTGGTCTGCAGGCCTCAGCCACGCCCAGGGCGCCCAGGTGGCTTCCAGACCTGAACCACAGGAACAGCTCCAGGGCTTATGTTGACGGAAGTATAAACCATGTCAGGAGTCCCGCCCACTTAGCAGATGTCAGAACTGACATGGGACACAGTGTAAGGAGTAGGTCAGATGGAGAAACCCCCCTCCCCCAGAGCCCACCCCAGGGTCCCCAGCGTCTTCCAGGGAAGCACTTCTAGAGCTTCATAGGTCCCCAAAGGTCCCGTCTGCTGAGCTGTCCCTGTTCCTTGCACTTCACCCGGAGGCGGCCCCCCACGGCCACACCTGACAGGGGTGGAGGGTGTGTCCGTCAGCCCCTCCCTCTGCCCTCCGGAGGCAGCGTCTCCAGGCCTGGGCGGATGGGAGTGGCCCTGAAGGTTGTCCTTTGCAGCACTGTGTGAAGCCACGGTGTGTCCCAGGTGACACGTGTGAGAGGGAAAGGGGCATTTTAGAAACTGGACCTTAAAGCTCAGCCAGCCGTAACTTTGTTCCTGAAGTGCATGTCGCAAGTCACAGAACGATTCTTCTCTCCAGGGTTTCCCTTCCGTGGGAGCCCAGTGGTCACCCTCGGGGACAGCGCGTGGACCAAGGCCACGTCACACTGATGCCGGCTTGCTTGTGAGCCCGTGGCTGCCTCCTGACGTTTACTTTACCCAGACATGTTTAAAATGCAGAAGGCTGTTCTCAGTTGAATAGTTAGAGGCAGAACCCAGAGGCCCTGGGATGACCGTGACACCCATCACTGTACCGACCGGTCCGTGCCCACTGCCCCACCCAGGAGGGAATCAGTCAGGACCACAGGAAGTTCTCACAGCGGCCACATACACACGCACCTGTCCGTGGGCGTACACCTGACTCCAAGGGCCACAGCCCACGCCCGCTTTCTTTATTCGCGATGCACGGCCCCACACGGAAGAGTTACCGTGCGCACCTCAGCTCCGCTTTCTAGGAAAATGCGTTGGTTTGAGACATGTTATTTTGTCAAAAATTGTCATCTCCCTTTCGAGTTGGGAGGGACTCAATCGGCCTTCTTACTCACCTGACGCCGGCTTTGCCAATGTCAAGCCTGGGAAAGAGATCAGTTCAGATTGGTGAAATTTTCTCTCACTTATGAAGTGTGTTAGGTTAGTGTTCGTTAATGATACATAACCTTCAGGTGGACAAGACTAGAATTTAGCATCTGTACACGCTATTGTGAGCTCACCACTCGAAGTCTGGTTTCCTTCAGCTGCCGTGTACCTGACCCCAACACCCCAACACCCACTGTGCCCCCCCATCCCCTCACCCTGACTCACCTGATGTACACGCCACGGCGCACATAGCGGCGGACCCGGCTGCATGCGACTCCCACTCCCACGCCTCCCGGTGAACCTTGAGCCGTCCGAGCAGATGGGCCAGGACAGGTGAACAATGAGGGTCTTTTCCTCAAAATCATTAGGGAGCCAGACACCGCCTGTTCCATTCCGAAGCCATTCGCCCAGAACCCAGGAGTGTTCCACCCACGCCCAGTGTCACCGCGGCAGTGACTGTGTTGTGGCTAGTTCCCTGCCTCCTACGTGACCTGGTCACGGACCCAGGCACAACGTCGGGAGGGCGCCTGGCTCACGGGACCTTTCCCTCCGTCAGCCCCAGGGCCCCCCGTGAGGCTGGTGTTCCCGGAAGTGAAGCTCACGTCGGTGCGGATCGTGTGGCAGCCGCCGGAGGAGCCCAACGGCATCATTCTGGGTAAGGAGGGGGGAGGAGCGGGGGGGCGGGGGGCACGGGGGGGTGGGGAGGTGGAAGGGACACAGCTCACGGCAAAGGGGCGGTTGGAGGGAAAACCAGTCTTTTAGAGGAGAGAGACACAGAGAGAGAGAAGGGGGAGGAGCAGGAAACATCAACTCCCATATGTGCCTTGACCAGGCAAGCCCAGGGTTGCGAACCGGCGACCTCAGTGTTTCCAGGTCGACGCTTTATCCACTGCGCCGCCACAGGCCAGGCGGGAAAACCAGTCTCCCGCAGCCTGGCACTTTCTGAACTGAGAGGTGGTGGGCGCCCCTCCTGTCCCGTGAGCGACGGGTGCTCTGAGGTTTCTCGGCAGGCTGAAACTTGCGATTGGTCAGCCCAGACTGTCCCCGGTGGTGGCCTGGAGGTTCACAGCAGCACCATCTGTAGCTGACCCACCATTCCGCCCCAGAGCAGCCAGGCCGTTCGGACGGGTCCTCGGGAAACAGCGGGCTGGTTGTCCACGGCAGGGACAGACCTGGGCTTCGCGGCCGAGGTCCCAGAGCCGTCCCCCCCTCCCCCGGCTGCAGGGCTCCCTGTCGCTGTCCCCTGTCCTCTGCGGAGGCCCAGCTTGGATTGCACGCCTCAGGCCCCAGGGAGTGTGTTTACTTGTCATTTTTTATCCAGAGGAGCTGCTCTGATAACAGTGACAAAAAGCCTTAATTTCTCCTGCTTCCCTAAGCAGGAGACGATTTTTAAAAAATCGTTGGTCCCTTTATCTAGTTCCCCTTTCGCCGTGACAAACGAGGGCCCTCCGTGCGCCAAGCACCGCGTGCGCCGGGCGGAGTAAGGAGCGAGGAGGCCGCACCGTCCCCAAGATGCTCACGGCGTGGGCAAGGAGACTCAGCCGTACCACAGGGTGGGCAGGAGACGGGAGACGGGAGAGATCACAGTGCCCTGTCATCTGCACACCAGGGAAAGGGATCTTGGGGGACGTGGCGGGGCTAGGAGGCTGTCTGGGGCTGGATCTTCTGAAGAAGTGGCTTCCAGGGCCTTGGAAGGAGAAGAGATGGGTGGGCATGCGGCCACACAGGCCTTGCCCTGGGGGAGTGTAGACAGACCCGCGGCTGGCGATGTGGATGGGGACCTGCTGGGGCCACCTGGTCCGCCGTGGAGCAAGTGGCCCATCTACAGGCCCCAACTTTTAACACAGGGCATTTAACAGCAAGGGCACCAGAGTGATAGAGTCTCAGGCCCAGGTCAGCGTTCCGACGTGGTGTTTACCTAGTCCTGGCCACCCACAGCGGACCCCAAACACGTCACCTCCCAGTCAGTGGTCTAGTGAGTAACGACGGGAAGGTTAGAAACCTGAGCTACACACATAGGCAGTGAAATTCACCACGAGTACCTGCTGTTGACGTTAGGACTCTGAGCTTTGCTTTGAAAAAAAAGGGTTTCAACTGATTTAAAAAATAAAGAAAGTTTAAAAATCTATGCTGAGGGCAATGGGGAGTCACCCGGAGGCTTCGGTGTGATCAGACGGGTCTTGCCGACAGCGGCTGGCGGCCGGCCATGGAGGGGGGAGTGGGAAGGTGGGTGCTTGTGGGACTGTCACTCCATTAAGACGGGCCCGGGACGTCTGGAGCCGTGGACAAGAGGGTGCCGCGGGCCCCTCCCGCGTGGCTCTCCCCGTGGGGGTTCCTGGGGTTGTGAGGGAGACGCAGTTTGCTCTGAGTGCAGTATTTCTGACTCGGGTGACCTCTGGGCCCGCGGGTTCTTCCTGCTGAGTCACCATGAGCAGCGGAAGGGGCCTCTGTGGGCGTGCGTTTCCGATCCTGTCCAGCTGAGACGGGAGGGCAGTCAGACTGTGAGCGCCAGGCCGGGGGGGGGGGGCGGGCAGCGGCCTACAGAGCAGGTGGGCCCATGGGAGACCCCCTGCATGGCACCGCGGGCTGTGACCCAAGAACCGTTTTGAGAGCTCGGAATGTGAGGTTCTGGCCCATCCCTGACGGTGCTGGGGCCTTCCGGGACAGCGTGGTCAGTGCAGACGCGGGGTCTCTGCGGCCTGCTGAGCGAGGAGGCCCCGCCCCGCCCCGCCCTGGCCTCGCGGCCCGGCCCCCCGCTGGCCCTGCTCCGTGACCCCCTTTGCACTCACTGTCATGTCCTGGCCGATGAGTCAGCCCTGGGAGTAGGCTCCACGGAGATGTGTGGCGGAAACATGTGCATGTCACGTGTCACGTGTTGTCTCTCTCACCGTGGACACGCCTGTGCCCTGATACTGTGGCCATGACTTTGAACAGCTCATCCAGGGTCTTCCTTGCAGAAGTGGGGAGGTCCTTTGGCAGGCAGGGTCTGTCCCTCCGCGGCTTGCAGACGGCTGTGTCTCCACATGCTCTCCCCTCCGTGGGGGTCCGTGTGCTAATCCGTTCTTACAAGTGCACCAGTCACAATGGCGAGGGCCACCCGGCATGACCTCATTTCCCCTTAATCACTTCTTGATCGATCAAATACAGCCCCATTCCGAAGTGCTCGGGGTTAGAGATTTAATATACGATTGTGGGGGTGACAGGCCCAAGGCAGCTCATGACGTGTCCTTTGACCCATTTCCCCTCAGGGGTCACCCGTCCCTTCTGGGTTTTCCCCTACCCTTTCCACGGTGACACAGGTGACACGTCGTCAGTACCGAGGGACCAGGCGTCCTGACCCTGAAGCCGGAGTCGGGGCTGGAGGCTGACTCTCCCGTTGAGCTCAAATATCAACCAGAGTGGTCACCGAGAGTGGTCACCGAGAGTGGTCACTGAGAATGTTCACCGTCACACGCTGCCAGCGTTTTTCTTTTCTGCTTTGGTTGTTAATGATTTTTACGTAGATTTTACATTGTTACGTCGTCAGACTCCTGTTTTTCCCAGGGGGTCTGTGCCATGTTTCCTACCTTGCCCCCCTCCCCCCCCACTCCCGGTTGCTGGAACTGAGGGTTCACACTGATGAGACAAGGAGAAAACTAGAACAGCTGTTTGGGGCCAGCTTATAGGAAGCCCCTCAGGTGTGGTGAGAAGTTCGAATTTTGATCTGCAGTCCCTGGGCGGGGGGGGGGGGGGGGGGGGGGCGTTCATTAAAAATTACAAAAACTCAGCCCTGGCCGGTTGGCTCAGCAGTAGAGTGTTAGCCCAGTGTGTGGAAGTCCTGGGTTCAATTCCTGGCCAGGGCACACAGGAGAAGCGCCCATCTGCTTCTCCACCCTTCCCCTCTCCTTCCTCTCTGTCTCTCTCTTCCACTCTTGCAGCCAAGGCTCCATGGGAGCAAAGTTGGCCCGAGCGCTGAGGATGGCTCCATGGCCTCTACCTCAGGCGCTAGAATGGATCCAGTTGCAATGGAGCAATGGCCCAGATGGGCAGAGCATCACCCCCTGGTGGGCATGCCGGGTGGATCCTGGTCAGGCGCATGTAGGAGTCTGTCTATCTGCCTCCCTGCTTCTCACTTCAGAAAAATACAAAAATTTTTTTTTTTTTTAAATTACAAAATCTCAGGGAAGGGAACAGTGAGAGACGGAGCCTTCAGCCCCGGTAAACAGATGTTAAGTGACATCGCACCAGGTCACCCCCATGCAGAGAACCTCCCACCTGAGCCTCCTCTGTGGCAATGGCAGCCGGTGGTAATTGTCAGAAATGTCACCGGGTCACCTGTCTGTCGCCTGGATGTTTATTACAGCTAGCGCACCAAATTGCCAATGCCGCGGGAGAGGTGGAGAAGCTGTTTCTACGGGTTCAGCCTGGTGTCCACGGGGCGGGGTGGGGGCGAGGGGGGGGAGAAGGTCCTTCTGCAGAGCTCCTTTGCACCCGGAGACGCCAAAGCCTCCCCCGCCCTGGTGGAGTGTATCAACCCCGCGGCAGCTTGCGGGGGCAATCTCAATCCAAACACGTTCTCGCATTTCCAAAAGAGATTAACGGCACCAAACAGCGGCAGGTGCCTGCAGGGAAAAACACTTGCTTATTTGCATAAATATTTTACTACGGAGAACTTTTAGCATTAGAGCCTTCCTCTGGGGGATGTGCGGGGAGCCCCCCGCCCCGGAGTCCAGCGTCCCTCCCTCCCTTGCTGACGACTGCTTTACATGCTGCCCCGCTGAAGTGAAGAGCGCGCTCCTCACACCCCCCACGACGGCCCCGGCAGGCTGGCACCCGAGTCTCCCGGCCCCACCTGCCTGCCCGGGGGCCTGACATTTATCTCTGGCTTATGACGAAAGGGTGTGTGAGGGCTCTGCTGAGAATGAGGAGCTCAGTGAAGAGGGTCTGTGTTTGCAAAGGCGGAGTGTGAGCCACGGTGGCACCGTCTGCTCCCGGCCTGAAATGGAAGAGCCGTGAACGCCAGCAGGACACACGGCGTCCAGGCTGCTGGGCCGATGCGGTGCTCCCGGGCAGCTCGGCTGGGCCGATGCGGTGCTCCCAGGCAGCTCGGCTGCCGTGGGCTCTCTCAACACTGAATGGTGTGGGCAGGGCCGTCGCCACTCACACCCGTGGACAGTGGCTGCGCAGGGGGTCGGGCAGCAGCACACCCCACCCCCACCCCGGTCGCCTTGGCTGCGGGAATGTGAGCGTCGGGGCCCTGGTGATGTGTCACAGGACAGACCACGCTCGGACGGATGCCGCCGACGTGCCCAGGAAACGCGCAGTCCATGAAGGGCTTGCCGCCACCTGCAGCACCCGTGCCCAGCTCTCCGCCGTGGCTCAGGGAGTCCGGCCGCCGTCAGCCCCTCTGGCCCGGGTCACGGAGACCCCCCTCCCCAGGAGCTGCCATTGTGTCCTCTTAGCCTCTCTCCCTTTCTGCTCCGCACTGGGGGTGGTTCGGGAGCTTGTCCTGTGCGGGCGTGAAGCCCCCACCCTCCCCCAGCTCCCGATAGAGTGGTCGGCAAACTCATCAGTCAACAGAGCCAAACACCCAACAGGACAACGACTGAAATTTCTTCTGAGAGCCAAATTTTTTAAATGTAAACTATATAGGTAGGTACTTTTTCCTTATCGAGGTAGCGCCCGCACGTGGTGTTTTGTGGAAGAGCCGCGCTCAAGGGGCCAAAGAGCCGCATGTGGCTCGCGAGCCGCAGTTTGACGACCAGGCTGAGCTTCCTTCATCCCCTGGACGTTTCCAGAAGCCGTGCAGGCTTCTCCTCTGGAGGGCTGCGTCATCCTGATCTGCCCGCACGCAAGCACGGGGCTGCGTCTCACCCCCACCCCTCCCCCATCCCTTCCTCGCCCTCCATCGCCATCGCCTCCTGACCTGGCGCTGCCGTTTCTGCTCCTGCTGTCACCGGAGTCGCACAACTGGCCTCTCCAGCGACAGACACTCTGACCTCCCCACACACACACGCTCTGCCGCTGTTCTCTGAGACGCGAGCACTGGGACTCGACTGCGGCTGCCGTTTACATGCGGAAAGGGCCTCTCCTGTCCCACCCGCCGAGCGCAGAAGGTTTTGAACACGTGTCAAGGTGAGACGCAGGTGTTCACCCTGATGAGCGACAGACCTCGGGACAGGGGCCGGGAGATGTCACCCCGCCTCAGGACAGGACTGGGAAGGCACCGGTGGGACCCGCGGCCGAGGCATTCTCTCCCAGGGGCTCAGCGTGGGCCTGGCCGTGCCCTGCTTTCAGGCACAAGGGACGCGTGCTCTGGGATCTGTGTGCGCCGTGGCTGCAAGAGTGGACACGGTCATCTCCGTGTCACAGTGGCCAGAGCCAAAGATCAGACGAATGCAGGGCCTTTCTGCCGCGGACACCCCTGTTCCCCTCAGCCCCGGTGGCACCCCAGGGGGGCAGGTCCACCCAGGGGGCTGCGGCTACTACAGTCTTGACCACGCGTGTGCCCGAAGGGAAAAGGGGCTTTCCACGCGCGGTGAGGGGGCCGCAGGATGAAAACCTGTATTTAGAGTGAATTCGGGGGAGGAGGGGAGGGCAGGGTCACGTGAGGTGGAGGCTGGGTCCAGGCTGCTCAGGGGCTGTGCTTGGACTCGAGGGGAGAAAGCAGAGCCAAGCCGGTGAAGCAGGAGAGAGGCCGGAGTCCAGAATCCCGCAAACACCTGCCAGCGAAAGGCAGTCATTGTGCCGTGCCCCAGTCCGTGTGGTGGCCGTGGTGGCCGTGGTGGCCAGGGGCTGAATGTGAGGGCCCTGCGCCTGAGCCCCGTGGATCTGCCCTGCTGGCCTTCCGTACGGCGGGTTGAGAGAAGCTCCTTGGCGTTGGACAGATGACCGGGAGCCGGGGGCTGGGAGGACGCCAGGGAGCTCAGTCACGCTGAGCCGAGGAGCAGAGGGGGGCTGGGGTGGGAGGGCCAGTGGTGTGGAATGACCTAGCTCGGAGCGCGGGGGCCAGAGCGAGGGCTGAGGCCCATGCCGCCTGCTCCCCGCACCCCCCCCCCACACTCCACACGCACACTTTGGCATCACTCCTGTGTAGACACCCAGCGCCCGCCGGCCCCACTTTGAATCAGTGGGAAGGCGGTGGCGGACAGCGGCTGCGTGCAGGCAGGGGCGCGGGGTCGGCAGGCTGGCAGGGCCTCGGACGCCGCGGGCCCGGGTGGGCTGGGGCGAGCGCTTGGTCGTGAATGGCGCTGAGGCCACAGACCCCGATGATCAGGGAGGCGGAGCTGCCGGCCCCTCCGACCTGATGAATACGCTCCCGCCTGCTCACCTGCAGGAGGACTGCCGGAGATGGGGGGCCCCCTCTGCGCAGAGCCGCCTGGGGGGGCTCCCTGTGGGCGGAGAGGCAGAGGCGGGCGGGAAGTGCGCACGCCAGGGCCGGGGGTCTGTGGGCAGCCAGGGGTGGACAGGCGGAGGAAGGCCGACAGATGTGAAGGCCAGCTGGCGCTCCGCAGGCCGCCGGCCGCTGCCAGCCTCGCGGCAGGAGGGAGCGCCGTGTAAAGGCCTTCCTAACGGGCGGCACTGCCCTGGGCCAGGGGAGGGGAGGGCAGGCTGGCAGGGGGGCCGGGCAGGGAGGGAGGGGCCGTGAGCACCGGCCCTGCTGGGTCCACGCAGCAGCCGGGCCATGGCGGGGGGGGGGGGGGGGGGGGGGGGAGACGGGCTGTGTTCACGTCTTGGTCCTGCGCAGGGTGAGGGGGAGGCCTGCGCTGTGCGGGGCTGGTGCTCAGAGGCCCCGTTCGTCACGGCCGTGGGACCGGCCTCTCGCTGGCAGGGGGCCTGCCTCTTGGGCGGCTCAGCATTTCTGACACAGATGTGCTGCGGGCGGCGGGACTGGGCTCCCCCGGGGCCTGCCGGTGTGACTGACCCGCCCCCCTGCCCCCCTGCCGGTGTGACTGACCCGCCCCCCTGCCCCCCTACCGGCGTGACTGACCCGCCCCCCTGCCCCCCTGCCGGCGTGACTGACCCCGCCCCCCGTGCCCGGCGTGACTGACCCGCCCCCCTGCCCCCCTGCCGGGGTGACTGACCCCGCCCCCCGTGCCCGGCGTGACTGACCCCGCCCCCCTGCCCCCTGCCCGGCCCGCAGGGTACCAGATCGCCTACCGCCTGGCCAGCAGCAGCCCCAACATGTTCACCACGGTGGAGGTCGGCGCCACGGTCAGGCAGTTCACGGCCACCGAGCTGGCCCCCGAGGCGGCTTACGTCTTCCGGCTGTCGGCCAAGACGCGGCAGGGCTGGGGGGAGCCGCTGGAGGCCACCGTCATCACCACCGAGAAGAGAGGTGAGGCCGGGAGGGGCGGAGGGGGGCGGCAGTCCTGTCGGGCACGGGGCTTCCTTGGCCGGGATCCATGGGGCCCGCACCGTGGGGCTGGGGGCGTTGCAGGAACTCGGAGCATATTACACACCTGCCGGGCTGTGCCGGGAACTGGGCGCCTGGCCACGCGTGTTTGCACGGCCCAGCATGTACCAACCGCCTTGCCACGTGTGTTTGCACGGCCCAGCATGTACTAACCGCCTTGCCACGCGTGTTTGCACGGCCCAGCATGTACCTCGCACACACCTGTGCCGTCAGACAGGCGGGCTGCGCCAGGTTCACAGAGACGCCGCTCAGGAGGGCCGTGTGATTTGAGGGGTGCAGAGTCCTCAGGCTCCAGGGCAGCTCCCCGAAGGAGCCGCTGGCCTCAGGTTCACAGTCACTTCCCCGGGGCAGCAGGCGCTCCACACACGTCTCCCGTCTAACCATTCACGGACGGAACCGTCCTCACGGCCACCTCCACTCCGCGCGCTGAGCGAGTGCTGGGGGCACGTGGTCCCCAAACCTGGGGGGCCGTGGCATGAGCCCATCCTCCATGAGAGGAAGCTGACCGTGGCCCCGGCAGGTGCCCGGGACACGCAGCTGTGGGGCCCAGACTCGGGTGCCCTCAGTGGCTCTGCCCACGGAGAAGAACCGCGGGCTCCTACTCAGGTGCTCTGGGCAGCGCCCGGACTGGCACCGGAAGTGGGCTTAGCAGGCTCCTTTCCTCACGACCCGTGCCCGGGGACATAGCAGCGTTGGCTTCAAGTTCAGGATCTGAGGTCATGCCCAGGCCCAGAGATCCTGGGGACCGTGGTGGCTGAAGGGAGCTGGCCACCCAGCCGATGGGAACTGCTCAGCTCCCCCGTCCTCCTTCCCTCTGAGGGTCCCGAGCACCCAGGCTCGAGCTGTGTGCCCAGAGACAACCTGGGGCCTCTGTGTGGGGACCTCAGAGTGTGTGCCACGTGCTGTGTGCCACGGAAGTGCAGGAGAGCCCCAGTGCAAGGCCCTCATCTGCATCTGCTCCCTAAACGGGAGCTGGTGTCCCCGATGCCTCTCAAACCGTCTCATCACACGGTCACCTGGACAAGCTCAGGGATGGAGGGGTGGGGCCCACGGGCCGATCTTCAGTCTAGAAAGGTGGGGGCGGACGTGTGCTGAGCGCTCGCTGCGTTCTGACCACCGGGGAGGCCTCGCGCTGTGTGCTGAGGGTTGTGTGAGTGCACGGGTGCCCGGCCGGGGAGACGAGCCTCCCGGGTGCAGCAGTCGCCCAAGGCAAGGCCCGCTGTGGCCCCCCAGTGGCCGTCCACTGGTCCCTCACCTGGCATGCACAAAAGAGGCCCCGCAGGGCAGAGCACGCCGGCTGACTTCAAAGGAGGCAGCACCGTGGGCCCTTCCCGAGCCAGTGCCGGATGACAAGGCCCTCGGGGCCCTGTGTCCCAGTGCGGAGACCATCGGTGCCCCAGGGGCCCATGCCCACAAGCCTCACACGTGGTCGTCTCCCCTGACCGCTCACCATCTGCGCCCCGAGTCTCAGCACTTTCTCAAGCAGAGAGAGAGACGGGCTGGCTGAAGGGTTGGCGTGACCCGAGTCCCAGTGGAAGTGTTCACATGAGATGTGTCAGGCCGGCTGGTCCACAGCTGGGCGGAGGCTGCTGAAGCCGGACCGTGTCCCCCCCACGCCCAGCCCGGCCCTCACCCCTCACCCCACGCCACCCTGCCCGGCCCCACTGGTTCTGGGCCCTTGGATTTCAGGAAATTTCCACCGGGGCCTCAGCTGCTGCCCGGTGGCCCGCGAGAGGGAGTCCCCGTGAGGGAGGTGCGCGACCCCTGCAGCGGGGAGAAGTCACGTGGGGCCCCCGTGAGCATGAGGGGGGGGGACTGCTGACTAAGCTCGATTGAGGAACTTAGACCCACCTCGCCATGGCGACCCATCGTCATTACACGCCACATGTCCCATCAGAATCAATAACAATTAAAGACAATGACTCCTCCCCACGGAGTCTCCCCGCGGGAGTCGGCTGGGTGAGGAGACCCAGGGGCGGGCAGCCAGTCCACACGCCGCACCCCCCTCCCTGCAGGACAGACAGACAGACAACCAACCACAGGCCCCTTCCCTGCAGAGAGCTGAGCTCCAAGCCACAAAGGTCCAGGCTCAGGCGGGCTCCCGGCCGTGGGGACCGGGTGTGAAAGACACCCCTAGTCCAAACTGAGGGAGAAAGAGTTGGGGGGGGGGGTCAGGTGCTCCGGGAGCCCGTGTCACCCAGAGACCCTGGAGCGGTGGCCTGGTGGCAGGAGCACATGTGGGTAGACTCACCACCGTCGTCCACTCTGAGGCGGGGCGCTCGGGGTCTCCAGCCAGATCCGAGCCGCCCGCGGGGCTGGCAGACCCCTCGCAGCCCCGTGAACCCGGGAGTCGTCTTCCGAGGGTGCGTGCGGCACTCCCATGGGCGTCTGCAGTGGACACAGGCGGTCTCGGGGGGGAGAGGGTCCTTTCCTGGGGGTGCAGCCTCTCACCTGCCCCCGGTCTGTCCTCGTTCGATTGCAGAGCGGCCGGCGCCCCCCAGAGAGCTCCTGGTGCCCCAGGCGGAAGTGACCGCCCGCAGCCTCCGGCTCCAGTGGGTCCCGGGCAGCGACGGGGCCTCCCCCATCCGGTACTTCACCCTGCAGGTGCGCGAGCTGCCCAGGGGACAGTGGCAGACCTACTCCTCGTCCATCAGCCACGAGGCCACAGCCTGTGCAGTCGAAAGGTACCGAGAGACCAGGGAGGACCCCCCCCCCCCCCGATCTGGAGCCCTGCCCTGGAGGGACCCCGCCCCAGGCCTCCCACAGCTCCTGCCACAGGGAGGGGGGTCTCCACGGAGACGCCCCACAGGGAGCTCGTGTCTCTTCTCGTCCACACACCCTGGACTCGGTGTCTGAGGACCAGCTGCTCCATGGCCCCCAGGCCTGTCCTCTAGACGGGCCCTGGGAGTGACTGGGCCGGGTGAGGGGACGCTGAGCCCGGAGGCGTGGGCTCCGGCGTCCGAGCCCCTAAGGGGCAGAGCGAGGAGCAGCGTGGTGTCGGGAAGGGTGGGCCCAGCCGCAGATGTCGCCCCCGGAGAGACGTCCAGTCTGTGCTGACCCCCCAGCCCCAGGGCAGGCAGATCTCACCTCAGTGTGTCCCCGATCAGGGACAGCGCAGGGAGCCTGTGGGCATCGCCCTGAACCAGGTGGCCACCACGCAGTCCGCAGAGACCAGGGAGGGAGGGAGCAGGCTGGCCTCGCAGGGGGTGCTTCTCCTGCAGGACCCCATCTGGCCCTGTCTTCAGTCCCAGCCCTTCCTCCCGGTTAGAGACTAGACCCTGAGAGCAGGAACGGTGACGGCCAGGGTCGCGTGGCTGCAGACCCCACACGGGTCTCAGGGGTGACAGCCGGTCTCAGGGGTGACGGCCGGGGTCGCCTGGCCGCAGACTCCACGCGGGTCTCAGGGGTGACGGCCGGGGTCGCCTGGCCGCAGACTCCACGCGGGTCTCAGGGGTGACGGCCGGGGTCGCATGGCCACAGACCCCACAGGGGTCTCAGGGGTGACAGTGGAGTCACATGGCTGCAGACTCCACGCAGGTCTCAGGGGTGACGGCGGGGTCACATGGCCACAGACTCCGCGGGGGGTCTCAGGGGTGACGGCGGGGTCACATGGCCGCAGACTCCACGCAGGTCTCAGGGGTGACGGCGGGGTCACATGGCCACAGACTCCGCGGGGGGTCTCAGGGGTGACGGCGGGGTCACATGGCCACAGACTCCACGTGGGTCTCAGGGGTGACGGCCGGGGTCACATGGCCGCAGACTCCACGCAGGTCTCAGGGGTGACCTCGGGCCCCTCCTCCTCGCTGACGTCATCAGCCAGGGCCCGAGCAGCCGCGCAGACCACACACCTCCCACCCAGCACCTGCGTCTGTCCCCAGACATGGGGTCCCACTAGGCGATGGCCCCCTTCAGGGCCGGCCACAGGCCGAGAAGGAGGCGGCTCGTGGGCTCAGTGCTGTCCAGGACCCCAAAGGCAGGACCTGGGCACGGCGACCCCTTCTGTTGCGTGGTCCCAGTAGCCCTTGGCTCCGCCTGAGAGGGGTCCCCAAGCACAAGTTGTTTCCCGCCGACCGGAGTCACCGCCGGCCTCCATCTTTTTTTTTTTTTTTTTTTTTTTTTTTTTTTTTTTTTTTTTTTTTTTTTTTTTACAGAGACAGGGAGTGAGTCAGAGAGAGAGATAGACAGGGACAGACAGACAGGAATGGAGAGAGATGAGAAGCATCAATCATTAGTTTTCCATTGCACATTGCAACACCTTAGTTGTTCATTGATTGCTTTCTCATATGTGCCTTGACCGTGGGCCTTCAGCAGACCAAGTAACCCCTTGCTGGAGCCAGCGACCTTGGTTGGGTTCAAGCTGGTGGGCTTTTGCTCAAACCAGATGAGCCTGCGCTCAAGCTGGCGACCTCGGGGTCTCAAACCTGGGTCCTCTGCATCCAAGTCCAACACTCTATCCACTGCATCACTGCCTGGTCAGGCCGGCCTCCGTCTTAAAGGGGACGTTTGCTCAGACGTGTCCGGGGCCAGACGGTGTTTAGAAAGCCAGTCGCTACACCTGTCGTCCCAGTTTTGGGGTGGGCGGTGGTTGGGGGTTACTGAACCCAGCTCAGCTGAGACGTTTCCATAGTGACCAGCCAGGTGGCTTCCGGATGGGTGGCACACGCTGTGGGGTCCGCGTTCCTGTCATCACGAGCACCGCCTTCACCGCAGCCCGATGCCCGGCGCTCGGGCGTGTCCCAAGCGGCTGCCCCGCGTGTCCCCTGCGCGGTCCGGGGCGGCCCGTGGAGACAGGCCAGGCTCTCTCTCCCATCTTGTGGACAAGGAGGTTGAGGCAGAGACGTCCTGAGCACCGAGTGTGCTGTGTCTCAGCTCCGCGCAGTGAGCACGAGCTCGCGGGGAGGCGGGCCTCGTCCCCTCTCTGCATGACCGTCTGGAGGAGAGAACAGCAACGAAACCCACCCACCATTTTCTCCAGCGGAGCCTCGTGAAACCCGGCAGACCTCCTGGGTGCCTGGGGCTCGGAGCTGGAGAGGGGAGGCCCCTGTCCCAGGCCGGGGAGGACTGGTCAGCTCCCTGAGGGGCCAGAACCAGGGCAGAGGCTTCCTCCATCCATCAGTGGACAACACGTCGCAGGCAGTGTCCCCGGGACGCGCGGTGTTTGACCACAGCCATGGTGCCATCGCCTTCCTGTGCGGCGACCCCGATGACTACGTCTGCCCCGCCCCCTTTCGGTCACTTTTTACTTTGGCCAGTTGCGTGACGTCTGCTGAGTGGACAAAATGCATAAGTGGTTAGCCATCTAAACCAAGGGGCTGTGCCTGACCCAGAGCCCGTCGGTCCAGAGCTGGGGCGGGGGCGGCTTGGAGGGCCTGCTTTGGCATCCGTGGTGTCTGAGTGACGGTCGCGCTGGCCGCACGGGGCAGCGTCCCCCAGAGTGAGTGCGGTTGAAGAAGGGGAGGTGAGCCGACAGAGGCGCCTGGACCCTCCGGATGTCGCCCAAGGACAGGGCGGGGCCTGGCGTGAGCCGCAGCGGCCGGTGGAAGACCAGGGATTCCATCCGAGTCAGCCTGCCGGCCGCCTCCCGCGGGATTCTGGTTTTATTTCCTTATGACTTAAGCGTTTAAAAATAACGCCGAATTAAAAGCCGGTAGATTGGGGCCGGGATATCACCCAGGGGCCGGTGCTCTCTGCGATGCAGATAATGAGTTCTTAACCAACATGTTCAGGGCCTTAATGATGAGTAAACACGTCCAGGCAGCAGTGGGCAGCTTCCGACATGCTCAGGGCTCGTCCGTTTTATCATCATAACATGGGAGCTGCTTCTGTGCCTGAGACTCCGGTCAGCTCCCGGGAGGAGCGGTGGCCGCCTGTCGGCCGTGTCCCCGCCCCCGGCCCAGGCAGGCGCCCTGGCCGTGGGCGTGGACGTGTGGGTGTGGGTGAGAGGGGGGCTCCGGGGGCAGTGGGCACAGGCCTGCTTTCTAAATACACCACTTCTGCAGGAGCGCTGGCCGCCAGCGAGGGCCCCGTGTGACCCAGATCTCTGCCCTTCTGAACCTGGGGCAGTTCAGGTAGCAGTGGTATCTCGAAAATCTGCCTACATTGCCTGACCTGTGGTGGCGCAGTGGATAAAGCGTCGACCTGGGACCCTGAGGTCGCCAGTTCAAAACCCTGGGCTTGCCTGGTCAAGGCACAAATGGGAGTTGATGCTTCCTGCTCCTCCCCACCTTCTCTCTCTCTTTCTCTCCTCTCTCTCTAAAAATGAGTAAATAAAATCTAAAAAAAAATTAAAATTTTTGCATACATGTAGCCAACTTCTGAGTTTGGATGGCAGGAACTTAGGAGACAAGGGTTACTGGGCGGACATGGTGCTGAGGGGCGCTGCCCGGATGGGTGGGCTTCCTGTGAGAGCAGCACCCCCGGGCCTTGGGGACGGCCTATGGGAAGAGGAGGAGGAGAGAGTGACAGGTGCAAAGTGCCTGCCTACCGTGTGCTGAGACCGGTCAGACCCCGAGGGCGGGTGGTGCAGTGTAACTCCCAGACCCCGAGGGCGGGTGGTGCAATGTAACTCCCAGTCGCCCCGGGCACGCGGGTTTGTCTCCGTTCTCGCCAGCGGAGTGGCCGCCCGGGGTCAGGGTGGCCCGGCCCGGATGCGGGTTCTGACCTGGCTGGCTGCACAGCGGAGCCTCGAGCAGGAAGAGAGAGCCCTGGGGGGCTGGAGGGGTGCAGGGCCCTGGTGTCCCGTTCATTCCTCAGGTAGTCGCCGAATGGGGGGCGGGGGGAGGGGCATGGAGGGGGAGACAAGCGTGTTCCGGGCTGGGAGGAGTCCGTCATCTGAGGGAGCAGCCCTGCAGCGTGGAGAGGAGAGGAGGGGCGGAGCCTCCGCTGAGCTGGAGACCCTGGACAGGAGGGTGGACACGGGGGACACGGTCACCATGGTCACCACTCCCTGGGCCGGGAGCTGCCCCCTCCCCCACCTGCGTTGCTGTCCACCTGCTCTCCAGCCCGGCGGTCAGCTGCAGCCGCCCAAGCGCCTTCGTGTGCCTGCGACTCCGAGACAGCTCGACGGTCCTGTGAAGGGAGAGGCTGGCCAGCCCCGGGGGTCAGCGTGGGAACTCTGCTCTTGGCCCCCGGCCCCCCCGGCCCCAGTTCATCCGTCCCCCCGCCTACAGCGCTCACCGCACCCCCCATGCGCCCCAGAAGGAAAGAGGTTGGCGTTTGGCCTCAAGTCCCGAAATCGTGAGAGGGCAGGAGTGGTAAGCACCGTGTGATAAACCGAGTGTGCTCAGTATGTCCGGAGCCACGCAGGTGCTAACAGGACGGACAAGGTCACGTCTGGGCCACCTGCCGCATGCCTGGACCTGAGCTGACGCTCACGGGACTCCCCACCGGCCCTCCCAGGGAACTTTGGAGCTGGAGCGGGCCACCGCCCCCTGTCCAGTCCTTCAGCAGGTCCCCAGCCGCACCTCCAGAGCGCAGGGCACTGTCCTCGGTGCTGGGACACAGCAGCGACTGGGGCCACTGGGAGCCTGTGCTGAGGGGGTCCTGAGTCTTGTCAAGGAGACAAAATGCCAAGGAAACACTTAAGGACAGGTTGTGCCGAAGGAGACGAGGACGTGAGCAGTGTGTCCAGGACAGTGGCGTGGCAGCGGGGGGGGCAGGCGCTCACCGTATGCCTGGAGGCTGATCCTAAAACAAGACAGAGGCTAACAGATGTCCGGGGAGCCCTCAACGCCATGCCAGACCAAGGGCTTCCCCTGGATGTCATCTGAACGACAGCCTCTCGTCAGCCCGGACCACGAAATGCAGGCAGCGTGCCGGCCCAGGGTCAACCGGGAGCAAGACTCCCCAGTCGGGGTCCGTCCCCACCCACCTCGCTGCACAGCCTGCGGCCGTGACTGTCGGGGGCTCAGCGAGTGAGGCGGAGGTCACAGCAGAAAGACCCCGGGGCTATCCCCAACATTAGATAAGATCACTTCCGGGAAGCTTGGAACAGAGGAGGCGAGGACATCCCCCAGAAGCCTGCTGCAGACAGACAGCGTGCCTGAGGGCGGAGCCTGGAGCCCCTCGGGGAAAGCCTGGCCGGCCAAGGCCAGGTGGCCGGTCCCTGCCCCTCCGGGCTGAGGAGTGCGGGCTCAGGGGCCAGGGCCCTCGCTGCGGCCCTCAAGGACTGGTGGGTGAGGGGATGGAGGCGGAGCCAGAGGGCTTTGGGGGACAGCCTCCTCCGAGGTGTCAGCGGACACGGAAGCCTTGTCAGCCGGTCGTGCGCAGAAGGCTGAACAGAGACAGGAGCACTTTCCCAATCGTGGTGTCCAAAAATGGTTATCCGCTTTTCAATTTTTTTTTTTAATTTATTAATTTTAGAGTACGGGAGAGAGAGAAACATCGGTGTGTCTCCCTGGGTCGTGCATTCCCTGGCTGATTCTCGCACGCGTCCTGATCTGGGGTCGAACCCACCGCCTGGACATACTAGGACAGTGCTCCAACCCGCTGGGATATATAGACCTGGCCAGGGCAGTCGTCAGCTTCTTAAACAGCGGGCTCCTCTCTCTCTGCACGAAGCGTTCCCCGGAACCAAGCTGCCAGCCAGGTGGAAGTGGCACTGAGGGTGGGCGCAGGGGTGGGCGCCCCGGACCTCCGGGAGGTTCCTCAGCCTGGGGGGCTCCACGGGGCTCAGCTCGAAAGCCGCTGGTTCACAGTGGGGGCGGGAGGGAGTGGGGAGAAGGGTTGGTTTCAGGGTGACGAGGACATCGCTGAGGCTGGTGGTGGAGGACGCTTACAGACGTGAGGGACGGCGGAGGGGGCGTCTAGAGTCACTCCAGGGCGACAAGGCACGGCTGAGGCTGGTGGTGGAGGACACTTACAGACGTGAGGGACGGTGGAGGGGGCGTCTAGAGTCACTCCAGGGCGACAAGGCACGGCTGAGGCTGGTGGTGGAGGACACTTACAGACGTGAGGGACGGTGGAGGGGGCGTCTAGAGTCACTCCAGGGCGACAAGGCACGGCTGAGGCTGGTGGTGGAGGACACTTACAGACGTGAGGGACGGCGGAGGGGGCGTCTAGAGTCACTCCAGCTCTGCTGGTCTGGGAGCCGGAGAGGACGTCCACCCGGTGGCCCTTGCCCAGGACAGCGCTGCTGTTGGGAGGGAGAGGGCCACTTCCCCATCTGCCCCTCAGGCACGGAGCTGGCAGCTGGGTACTGGGCGGGCGAGCTTCTGGGCATGCATTTCGGGCGGCTTGGTGAAGATTTGAGCGTTGTCTGCTCAGAGAGTTTACCTGCAGCCTGGGTCTCGGGCATGGCGGGGCCCGCAGCACAGAGCCCCAGTGAACAGTGACCACAGAGGGCTCCGTGGAGGGAGGCCGGGAAGCTGGCCTGGAATGGTGGCACCGCACACTGCCGTGGGGATGTGTTCCTGTCCCCAAAACCTCCATCAGTGGGGTGGGGGAGGGGGACGTTCTGCACCTGTACTGTTGACGTCATCTTGATCTTACGTAGAGCAGCAAGCGGGGCTGCAAGATGACACACCTGTTCCAGCCCCAGCCAGGCCATCTGCCATCCTGACCACGGGCCACGGCCCTCCCTGGCCTCCACCTCCCCGGCCTCCGTCTCCCCGGCCTCCGTCTCCCCGGCCTCCGTCTCCCCGCCCTCCGTCTCCCCCCCCCCCCGTCTCCCCACCCTCCGTCTCCCCACCCTCCGTCTCCCCGGCCTCCGTCTCCCCACCCTCCGTCTCCCCACCCCTCCGTCTCCCCACCCTTCCGTCTCCCCGGCCTCCGTCTCCCCGGCCTCCGTCTCCCCCCCCTCCGTCTCCCCGCCCTCCGTCTCCCCGCCCTCCGTCTCCCCGGCCTCCGTCTCCCTGGCCTCCGTCTCCCCACCCGGGGGGCGGGGACAGTTAGTGGCACCGCCCCACAGAGCTGCTGTGTGGGTCACATGGGACGGCACTTGTCCGGGCGCTTGGCACTGTGTTGGGCTCAGTGCCTGGCGGGGCTGAGGGGTGAGGGCACAGGCAGGCCAGTCAGCACAGACTGTGCCCCCCAACCCCCATCCAGGGGCACATTGGGGTGAGTGCGGCAGGCACCCTGGCGTCCCGGGTCAGCGCCAGGGCCGGCGTGCTGGGCTCCCGGGGAAGCCTGTGCCCCTCAGAGCAGAGACTGTGCCCCTCAGAGCAGGGACGGGCTGCGTGGGGGTCTCTGGTCACCGCAGGTGCCTGTCCCTCCCAGGAGCCCCCAGCACAGCTGTCCCCTGCCCGGAACATTCCGTGCTCCCTTCTGCTCTGAGAAGCCCGGTTCTCCCTCCACAGTCCAGGAAGTCAGTGCTGGGTGTGGGGGGGCTCCTCCTCCCGGACAGGCCGGGGCCCCTGCAGCCAGCCCCACCCCGAAGCACCCTCCTCCCTGAGGAAGGCGGGCGCTCGCAGCAGGGGGGACACCCCCGGGGCCCCCGGCAGGCTGGGCGTAGGCGGTCACCGGTCTCTTCCGTGTTCCGCGCAGGCTGCGTCCCTTCACCTCCTACAGGCTGCGCCTGAGAGCCACCAATGACATCGGGGACAGTGACTTCAGCGCGGAGACAGAGGCAGTGACCACACTGCAGGACGGTGAGTAGGCTGGGCCCCGGGCGGTGGGACAGACACGGCCACGGCCCTGCCGGCTGCTGCCTTTGGAGCCGGATCACTGGCTCCTGCAGAGACCCCGCTTTCGTCCTGAGCCAGGGAGGGGTCGCGCGAGGGGCCACGGGAGCAGTGGGGTTTCCATCAGCGACAGACGGCCCGGAACGCCCCCAGAAGGCCCCTGGCGCTGAGGCGGGACTTGAAGGGCTTCCAGGTGGAAGGAAGTTTCTCTGATTGGCTTCCAAACCCCTAAAACCTATCGGCGTCCCAGAGATTGAATAATTTATAGTCTCATTAAAAATAAATGTTGCCGGGTAGCTGGGCTTCGGGAGGGTCCCCGTTTTCCTCACCCGGCAGCCTCCCCAGACCGGCCACGTGCCGGAGCACCGGGAGCGAGGGGAGCGGGACCCCCTAAGGCTCTGGGGGCTCGCGCCCCGCCGTCCTGCTCGGAGGAGCCAGGCCTGAAGATCCCGGTGGTTCCGAGTTACAATGCTGTCAGGCCAGAGGGACGGGGAGACGGGTCACCGAGCGCCTCCCGCGCCGACAGGCGGGCTTTTAGGACGAGAAGAAATGCCGCGGCAGCCAGACCCCGACTGCAAACCCACAGGCATAGCTGCCCCCCAGCACTTTGTAACAACGCCCCCCCAGCGCTGTCTCTCCCCCTGAGCGCACTCGGGGGCTGTTAGGAGCAGCCCGACCTCCCGAGCTCACCCGGCACCTGCTCTTTTCATAACCTGGGAGTCCAGTTGCTCCAGCGGGAGGCCGGGGTGACCTTAAGGTCCAGCAAAGGGGCAAAAGGGGGACCTTTAGGCCCTGGTCGGTTGGCTCAGCAGTAGAGTGTCGGCCTGGTGTGCAGGGGACCCAGGTCGATTCCCGGCCAGGGCACACAGGAGAAGCGCCCATTTGCTTCTCCACCCCCCCTTCCTCTCTGTCTCTCTCTTCCCCTCCCGCAGCCAAGGCTCCATTGGAGCAAAGATGGCCCAGGCGCTGGGGATGGCTTCTCAGCCTCTGCCCCAGGCGCTAGAGTGGCTCTGGTCACGGCAGAGCGATGCTCAGGAGGGGCAGAGCATCGCCCCCTGGTGGGCAGAGCATCGCCCCTGGTGGGCGTGCCGGGTGGATCCCGGTCGGGCGCATGCGGGAGTCTGACTGACTGTCTCTCCCTGTTTCCAGCTTCAGAAAAAAAAAAGGGGGGGGGGCCTTTGTCGCTTCTCAGCAACACACAGGTAGTTTCTGCCGCAGAGCAGAGCCCCCTGGGGCCGCGTGTAGCTGATCTCAGGACGATGCCCGGCTGAGCTCTCAGGGAGCCGCAGTCAGGATGGGCCGGGCCAGGAGGACAGATGGACAGGCCCTTCAAGAAGCTGGACTCAGGCCCTGGCCGGTTGGCTCAGTGGTAGAGCGTCGGCCTGGCGTGCAGAAGTCTTGGGTTCGATTCCCGGCCAGGGCACACAGGAGAAGCGCCCATCTGCTTCTCCACCCCTCCCCCTCTCCTTCCTCTCTGTCTCTCTCTTCCCCTCCCGCAGCCAAGGCTCCATTGGAGCAAAGATGGCCCTGGCGCTGGGGATGGCTCCTTGGCCTCTGCCCCAGGCGCTGGAGTGGCTCTGGTCGCAACAGAGCGACGCCCTGGAGGGGCAGAGCATCGCCCCCTGGTGGGCATGCCGGGTGGATCCCTGTCAGGAGCATGCGGGAGTCTGTCTGACTGCCTCCCCGTTTCCAACTTCAGAAAAATACAAAAAAAGAAAAAAAAAAAAAAAGAAAAGAAGCTACACTTGTCTCCTGCGGCTTCCAGCCTGCTGTTCCGTTTAACACAGCAGAGCGGTCATGTTTGCCACAGGGCACCAATTCCCAGGAGAAAGAAGCTTGTCCAGCCAGCTGCCCCTGCTGGCCTGTCCCCAGGATGTGCGGACGGGTGTGGGAGCAGGACACCCACACCTCCCCGCCTCCCACAGCTCAATCAGAACGGGGCCTCCCGGGCGAACCACCAAAGGGCCTCCCCAGGCTCCCAGCGGCCTCTCTGGGCCCTTTGATATTTAAATCGTGTCTGTGGCACAGGTATCTGCTTATCCCTCTCTCCTGAGATGGCAGTGCCTCTCGCAGCTGATTTGCATTGTATTTGCATCGTATTGTCTCCACTCCAGCTCTCCGCTGAGATTGACAGGCAGGCAGGACTCTGGGCCGTGGGGAGCCCTGGGGGTGGGGGTGGGGGAGGAGGCAGCCCTTTGTGAGTGTGTGGAAGGGTTTCTGTGCCAGAGGGAAAAGCAATTTTCCTCCTGCGGTCCTGCTGCTGTCCTCTGGCCGGTCCCACGGTCAAGCTGACGGGAGACAGGTGAAGAGGAGAAAACTATGATGGGGGCTCCTGAACAGGGGACCCGGGGGTCACAGGCTGTCCTGGACCACCGAGAGGGAGCGCGCGGGGTGCGCAGCTGGGGGAGAAAGGCCACCCATTCGCCAGGGGACGCAGGGGGGGGGGAGGCCACGGACAGACCTGGCAGTCTTTCCATCGGGATTCCCGTCAGCAGGGGAGGGGGAGGGGGAGGGACGGATTCTTCTTCTGTGTTTTGTTTCTTAAAAATATATAATAATAACCAGCTTAAAATAACACCCAGAAAGGGCATATTTCAGGGTGGCACGCTCTGATTCCCCTCGCTCGCTGAGAACATTTTCTCACTGCAGTGCTGAGGTTATGGAGACCCCACGTCTGTGTGAACAGGAGAGCTGGCTACGTGTTGAGCTACACCAGCGGGAGGTCCGGGGGGCCTGGGCTGGACAGCTGTCCCTAAGGCAGGACAGAGGACTGGAGCAGGGGACACAGGCGTGACTCAGGCAGTGGGAGGGAGCTTGGGGTTTGGAAGGAGGCTGGCGGAGCGGAATGCCGGGGCGCACAGGTGGGGGCGGTGAGGACGACCCCCTCAGGCGTGCCGTCAGGGAAGAATGAAGGGGTCAGTTCAGAACCCCGGGGTGGGGGTGCACAGGGACCTGACGGAGACTGAGAGGACTTTAGTTTCCAGGGTGCAGGGCACGGCCAGGGGCAGAGGTCAGACCAACCTTGCCCCGCCGGGGAGCAGAGCAGAGCAGAGCCACCGCTGATGCCCGGAACGGGCCAGACCCTCGCCCACCAGAAGTCACCCTCCTTTCGTGACCGTCACCTGAGTGTCTAAAACCAAGGGCACGAGGCCCTGGCTTGATCATTCATTCATCAAACTCAGACGTGGCTCTGACCTCAGTCCCTGGAAGAGAAAGTGACGCCCCTCCTCATAGGAGGGGGCGTGGCCCCCCAGGGGGCCTGGGGCTCAGGAGCCCCTCTGGGCGGGGGTCCTGCTACCTACGTGGCCTCCGGTGGAGAGACACAGACCCCTCTGCTGTTCGGTGTGGGTCTGTCTGTGGGGGTGTGGTCCCACTTCGGGGCTGGGTCCCTTCTCTGCTGGGCACCCGCAGGAAAGAGGGGGCGGTCAGCCCGTGGCTTCCTCAGCCGGGTAGTGTGGGCAGGTGACCACAGTGCCCGCTAACCTGCCTCTTTGGCCTTGGATTTCAGTCCCGGGAGAGCCTCCCCGCTCCGTCTTGGTGACGCCCCACACCACGTCTTCCGTCCTGATCCAGTGGCAGGTAAGCCCGGTCCACACGGGGCCCCGTAGAGCAGCACGCGCCCGCCCTCCTCATGGGGCCTGTAGAGTGGCACGCGCCCGCCCTCCCTCCTCACGGGGCCCCGTAGAGCGGCACGCGCCCACCCTCCACGCATCCACGTCGCGGCGCTGGGCGCAGACACGGGCCCACCGGGGTCCCAGGTCGGCTCGCTGATGGGGAGGGAACGTCCAGCTGTCACTCGCACAACAGTCAAGCCCGGCTGTCCACACACAGAGTGACCTTGAGCTCTCTCTCTAGGAGGGCTCCCAGGGTGTCCAAGCACCGAGGCACCCCCTGTCCCAGGTCACATGGAGGTGGCGGGCAGGGCTGCCGTGGACATGCCAGACTGTCCCCAGGGCAGAGGGTCCGTAACCTCGGGGGTTTCTCGTGTATAGAAACCACCTCCGACCAGGCAGTCTCTGTGGGGCCACAGTGACCCCTCACTCTGACTCCTCTGCGAGCAGCTGTCAGGCCAGGGCACGGCCCCCAGGGAGCAGAGGGCTGCCCGGCCCCAGGGCCAGCCCCGCAGAGGAGGGGGAGCCGGGGTCATCTCGGTGCACAGCAGGGCCAGCCCCGCAGAGGAGGGGGAGCCGGGGTCATCTCGGTGCACAGCAGGGCCGCCGCTGGTCCAGGCTGTGGCCACTGATGCCTGCGCAGCAGAGCGCTCGGCCAGCGTGGGGAGTCTCTGAGGCCAGGGTGGGGGTACAGCCCCGAGGACAGGGGAGCAGTGCTCACAGCCGGAGGGTCGAGGGCCCGGGAGGCAGAGAGTGGGCGTGTGGTCTGTGCTCAGAGCCCCGTGCGCGGGGAGGTCCACCGAGGAGTGGCCGCAGGGAGCTGAGGTCGAGAGGGCAGTCTGGTGGGCGTGAGACTCCTCCTGGTGGACGAGGCCTCTGGGAGGCGGCCAGCTTTGCATCTGACTCAGCGGAGGGGAGAGGGGACGAAGGGACCCACGTGGGGCCGGCAGCCCGGAGCAGACCAGGGTCCGAACTTGCCAAGGACAGCAGGGGGGCCGTGTCAGGTGCAGCAGGCCGGCACGAGAGAGGACTGGGGGGCTTCCTCTGTGAGGGGGCAGGGGCGCCTGCAGCCCAGACAGGGCCCCCAGGGAGCCCATCCTGAATAGAAGGCGCCTGGGTGTGGCAGTGGCCTGGCTCCGCAGACTGGAAACAGAGCACGCTGAGACCCCCCCAGGCTGGGGCCCAGGAAGGAGAGGGGATGAGAAGGCCCAGCCGGGAAAGCTCCCCAGCTGTGGAAGCCCTTGGGGACCCGCCTTCGGGGGCCACACAGACACCTGCCTGGGCGTGGCCGGCCGGCCGGAGGTGCTGGAGGGAGGTCGAGCTGAAGACCCAGTGTGAGTGCTTCCTGAACCGAACAGCCAGTGACTGACTGGCCACCACGGGTTGGCCTCCTCCCTTTGGGTCACACACTGACCTCAGTCCACAAGGGCAGCGAGCAGGGTCCCAGTCGGCTTGCACCACCAGAGCAGGGGTGACCCCTTGCCACTTCTTGTCGGCTGCTACAGCCTCCCGGAGGCGACGGGAAGGACCCTGGGAAGATGACCACGAGACCCCTCCAGTGAGACCACAGGCTCGCCGCAGCGTGCGGATCTGTGGTTCTGGACAGGACCACACAGCGCCAGCTGGGCTCCCAGCCAGCCTCCGGGAAGCCACGTCCCCTGAGCTCATCCCGGAGCCGTGGGAGAGCAACAGAGGGCCTGGCCTTGCCTCGTCCCGGAGCCGTGGGAGAGGGACAGAGGGCCCGGCCTCTCCTCGTCCCGGAGCCGTGAGAGAGGGACAGAGGGCCCGGCCTCTCCTCGTCCCGGAGCCGTGGGAGAGGGACAGAGAGACCGGCCTCGCCTCGTCCCAGAGCCGTGGGAGAGGGACAGAGGGCCCGGCCTCGCCTCGTCCCGGAGCCGTGGGACAGTGACAGAGGGCCCGGCCTCGCCTCGTCCCGGAGCCGTGGGAGAGGGACAGAGGGCCCGGCCTCTCCTCGTCCCGGAGCCGTGGGAGAGGGACAGAGAGACCGGCCTCGCCTCGTCCCGGAGCCGTGGGAGAGGGACAGAGGGCCCGGCCTCGCCTCGTCCCGGAGCCGTGGGACAGTGACAGAGGGCCCGGCCTCTCCTCGTCCGGAGCCGTGGGAGAGGGACAGAGGGCCTGGCCTCGCCTCGTCCCAGAGCCGTGAGACAGTGACAGAGGGCCTGGCCTCACCTCGTCCCGGAGCCGTGGGACAGTGACAGAGGGCCTGGCCTCGCCTCGTCCCGGAGCCGTGGGACAGTGACAGAAGGCCTGGCCTCGCCTCGTCCCAGAGCCGTGGGAGAGGGACAGAGGGCCTGGCCTCGCCTCGTCCCAGAGCCGTGGGACAGTGACAGAGGGCCTGGCCTCGCCTCGTCCCAGAGCCGTGGGACAGTGACAGAGGGCCTGGCCTCACCTCGTCCGGAGCCGTGGGACAGTGAACAGAGGGCCTGGCCTCTCCTCGTTCCGGAGCCGTGGGACAGTGACAGAGGGCCTGGCCTCTCCTCGTCCCGGAGCCGTGGGACAGTGACAGAGGGCCCGGCCTCGCCTCGTCCCGGAGCCGTGGGAGAGGGACAGAGGGCCCGGCCTCTCCTCGTCCCAGAGCCGTGGGACAGTGACAGAGGGCCTGGCCTCACCTCGTCCGGAGCCGTGGGACAGTGAACAGAGGGCCTGGCCTCTCCTCGTTCCGGAGCCGTGGGACAGTGACAGAGGGCCCGGCCTCGCCTCGTCCCGGAGCCGTGGGACAGTGACAGAGGGCCCGGCCTCGCCTCGTCCCAGAGCCGTGGGAGAGGGACAGAGGGCCCGGCCTCTCCTCGTCCCGGAGCCGTGGGAGAGGGACAGAGGGCCCGGCCTCTCCTCGTCCCGGAGCCGTGGGAGAGGGACAGAGAGACCGGCCTCGCCTCGTCCCGGAGCCGTGGGAGAGGGACAGAGGGCCTGGCCTCGCCTCGTCCCGGAGCCGTGGGACAGTGACAGAGGGCCCGGCCTCGCCTCGTCCCGGAGCCGTGGGACAGTGACAGAGGGCCTGGCCTCGCCTCGTCCCGGAGCCGTGGGAGAGTGACAGAGGGCCCGGCCTCGCCTCGTCCGGAGCCGTGGGAGAGGGACAGAGGGCCTGGCCTCGCCTCGTCCCAGAGCCGTGAGACAGTGACAGAGGGCCTGGCCTCACCTCGTCCCGGAGCCGTGGGACAGTGACAGAGGGCCTGGCCTCGCCTCGTCCCGGAGCCGTGGGACAGTGACAGAAGGCCTGGCCTCGCCTCATCCCGGAGCCGTGGGAGAGGGACAGAGGGCCTGGCCTCGCCTCGTCCCAGAGCCGTGGGACAGTGACAGAGGGCCTGGCCTCACCTCGTCCCAGAGCCGTGGGACAGTGACAGAGGGCCTGGCCTCACCTCGTCCGGAGCCGTGGGACAGTGAACAGAGGGCCTGGCCTCTCCTCGTTCCGGAGCCGTGGGACAGTGACAGAGGGCCTGGCCTCTCCTCGTCCCGGAGCTGTGGGACAGTAACAGAGGGCCTGGCCTCACCTCTGCAGGCCCCACTGTGGCCTGGGGCGGCAGTGAGCCTAAGAACCTGGCTGCAGCTTCCTCCGTCATCAACAAGGAGGTCAGCGGTGGCTGCCAAGGGCCCACAAGGTCTCTGAGCCAGGGCCTTCAGGCCTCCCCACCTCTGACTTGTATCAGAATGGAAATTCCCAACGTCCACCAACCCCATCGGCCAGAAGAGCGGTCCTCAGCACTGTGCTGCCTTCTCCTGGAAAGTTAGCGTCGCCCTGCGAGTGTGGGGCGTGGCACGTGAGTAACCGGACGAGGGCTGTGGCTGGCTGCAGCCTCGGCTGCCAGCCCGGCTGCCCTGCCTCCCGACGCTGGGGGCTCCGAGCCCCCCGCCCCCGGCTGCGCTTGGACGGCTCTGTGCGGCTGCACCAGCGGAACTTGGCGTACATGTCCGTCAGCTGTCCCCTTGCGAGCCCGATAGAACAAACTAATCGCAGGAAGCCCAGAGCAGGACGAGGTCAACACGACGTAGAAACAGATGCCTGTTCACTGCCAGGCAACCGACATACCCGTTAAAATTAGAGGCAATTTACAAAATCACAGCAAGCTGGACAAAGAGACAGCGTTTCAACACAGATGCGCGTTCCAAAGGAGACGTTTCACCTGGAAGTCTCTTCTGCAGCTTGACGGTGATTGGTGTAAAAGTGCAGACACCGCCCACCATTCCGAGGCTCGGCCGCAGCCTGTCCGGAGGTCGGAGGACCATGGGTCCAGGCCTCTCCTGGGGTCCAGCTCCGCGTGGAGTCGGCGTTGGAGCCAGCTAGTCAGAGATTTCCAGCCTGTCACTCAGTGTCATCCCCCGTGGAGTGCAGATTTCTGCGAGTGGGCTTTGGGGTTTTCCTAGCAGAGAGGACGCCCTCAGCGTCAGGTCCCATCACACGCGGTGGACTCGGCAGAGGCGCCTTCCTGGGTGCGGCCAACGGGGGCGGGGCAACAGGGCCTCCTCGGACACGCCCCGTGGTCCGTTCCTCTCCTCACCACCTGCTCTGTCCCCCGTCCCGTCCCCGCAGAGGACCAGCTCCGGGGTGGGGAGCCCAGAGCAGCCGGAGGGGAGTGAAACGGATCCCACATCGTGCATTGAGCTCTTCGAGGCGTTGGTGGGAAGGTGGCAGAGGGGGAGCAGTGAGCCTGGGCAGAGGGGTTAGGGGTGACCCCTGCACGTGTCTGCGGGATGAACGGACCTCCCCCGGGTGAGAGGCAGGGAGGGGAGCCAGCCAGCAGGGCTCAGAGGCGGGACAGCCCCCGTGCCCCGAGGGCAGGCCTGTGCACCAGGCTCTCGCGAGCCCTTGTGCTCCCTGAACCCACAAGACTTGACCCCGTACGCTCTCCAGGGAGCGAAGTCGGGACAACTGGGACTTGAGTTCCAGCTGTGCCTTGACTCGCCACAGGACCCTGAGCATGGAGTTGGGCCTCCCTAAGCCCCAGGCCCCTCCTAGAGGGGGGGGGGCAGGCCCTGGCCTGTCTGGGAGAGCCCCCTGGCCTGAAGGAGTGCAGTTCGTCCTGGGAGTCCAGCCTCCCCCAGCCCTGGGCCTCCTGCGTCCAGCCTGCGGACTGCCGGACGCCGCCCTCCTCCTCCAGGGTCCGCCCCCCACTCCCATCTTCCGGCTGCTGTGCTGGGTGACAGGCCCAGACACACTTCAGCCAGGTCCTCTGCCTTTTAACAGAGAGGCTTTGCAGATGGAGAAAAACAAACCCTCCCCACCCCAGCATCGTTAGCAGAATTCCTGAGGCGCCATGGGCAGAGGGCAGACGTTTGCAGGAAGGGCTCCCAGTTCCCATCAAGCATCTGCCCGTACAGATGGCCAGGCCGGGACGGGATTCACAGAACAGGGTCACCCTGGGCTCCACTCACGCCCACACGCACTGGCAGCGCCCGCTGGGCCACGGCCTGTCACCGGTGCCACGGGCAGGAGGACGTGGATGACCCAGACGGGGCCTCACCTTCCGGTCTGGGTAGGACCAGAAACCGTCAGCCACGGTCGGGGGCTGGGCCAGGACAGGAGGACAGCTGTGTGTGTGCAAAGGGGACCTTCTGTTTGGAGTCAGGACAGTGTGGTGCAGGCGCGGGTCGAGCCCGGGAGGCTGGGCGGCCAGCAGGAGCCCACAGCGCAGGCGGTCACAGATCCAGGACCTCCATCCAGAGCCTGAGCGCAGCCCGTCGCTTCTAGAACCCTCCGTGCGTCCCGCAGAGCTGCGTGTGGGATGCCTCCCAGGTCACCCAGAGTCACAGAGGCCTCTTTCACGAATGACAGGCAGGTTTATTCCAAACTCTAGGAGGAGACGGTGTGGTTGAACGCCATTCCGGATCTGTGCGGGCCCCGGGGTCTCCGTGGGGCTCAGGAGGGCCTGCCCTGCCCTGCCCAAGGATGACACCGGCCTCAGGCCTCAGGGAGGCGGCCCGCTGGGCTGCGCAGCCCGTCCCTGCCTGGACGGCCCCTGCTGTGCGGTCCTCAGGGAGCCTGCCGCCAGGGCCCCCACACTTCCGCCGTGCCGAGCACCGGATGGCATCCAGGGCCTGTCAGCCAGTGCAGCCCCGGCTCCCAGCGCGCAGCCTGATGTGGGGACACGAAGCCCCATCGGGGCCCCAGGGACTCGGGGTCTCTGCCATCTCCCGTGCGCAAGGGGCTCTTCACCTGTGCGTCCCAAGTGAGGCCCCGCAGCCTGGGTGCCCGGGATGAAGGGACAGGGAGGGGCCCCCCGATGGGCCACGCAGAGCCGGGCCACGTCCACAGTGCCCTCAGAGCTCCGGGTGCCCCAGGCGTGGGCAGCCTCCTCACCCTCCTGCGACCCGGGCCCCAGTCCCCCGGGCTCCGAGAAATGCCCCACATCCCGGCTCTGCACCTGTGCCTGGGGGTCCCCGCCTTCCTCGTCACGAGGGTGGCACCCGCCCTCTTTGTCCTTGTAAACGACGGGGAGCCATGGATGTGAGCGGGTGCCTTCCTCCTGGGTGTGCGGTCACCTTCCGAGGGCTGACCGTGGCGATGTATTGCAGCCTCCGCGGGACGAGAGCCTGAACGGCCTCCTGCAGGGGTACAGGATCTACTACCGGGAACTGGGGTCCGAGGCGGCCTCGGCCACCGAGTCCAAGACGGCCAAGACCCCCTTGGCGCTACGGACGGAGCTCACAGGTGAGCCGGCCGCCTGGTCAGCAGGGAGGCCCCGGGCGACCGTGGGCGTCTGCTCACGGGGGGCTGGGGCGCTGGGGGCCCGGGGTGTACAGCCAGATGGGCGGGAACAGAGAACCCCGAGTCTGGGGCTGGGTTGTCTCCCACGCCTGAGCACACCCCTGGTGTCCTTGCTGACGGCCGGCCAACTGTGAGCGTCCCCCTGGGCCTCGTAGCAAAAGCAAAGCAATGAGACCAAAGGACCCGGACGCGGGGGGGCTCGCTACCTGGTCACTGCGCCCTGGGCGTGTGGTTTGCTCGTGTCCTTCAGGGCTCTCACTCGAGCCCAGGTGAGCCCACCACCGGACCTGCCCAGGGAACTGGCCAAAGTCACCACCCGGGCGAAGCTGATCACGCGTCCTGTCTAATGTCGTGCCAATGGGACCCTCTCGTCAGAGGGCGAGCAGGTGGCCCGCGCTGTGTCCGGTGGGGAGCCAGGCTGCTGCGTGAGGCAGCGGTCACCGCAGGGCCGAGGGCAGTGTGGTGGCGGGGGGGGGGGGCACGGCACAGCCGGTTCTGCAGCGCGCCCCCCCCCCCACGCACTGACCGCCCTCCTGCTCTGCCCCCCGCACAGCCCACAGCAGCTTCAAGACCGTGAACAGCAGCTCCAGGCTGACCACGTACGAGTTAACACGTGAGTGCACGCCCTTCCGGAGGGGGCCCCTGTGCCCGGGGGGGGGGGGGTGGCAGGCGGGCCGAGGGCCTCGCAGGACAGAGCGGAAGCTTGGTCTCAGTGGCCGAGACTTGTGGACCACCCCCTCTCAGACGCTGCTTCTTGTCATGTGAAAACCCCCAGGCAGGCAGGAAAGGAAACTTCTAGAAACAGGCTGGGAAGGGGGACTTACCAGCTGGTTTTCAATTTGGGACAGAGACTCAGATGGAGCAAGATCTCCTCCCTGCTCCCTGTGACATCTGTTGACATGTCACTGCTGTCCCCACCATGTGGCCAGGCTCTCTCCTGTGGCAGAGGGGCCGTGCCGCTGCCCCCAACTGCAGGATGGAGGGCTGCCCAGACACTGCCCAGGTCTGGGCAGGGACGTGTTGGTGACAGGCTGGCCGGTCCCCCCCAGGCCTCTGTGGAAGCAGGGCTCCCTGTCCCCGGGGCTGCTTGGGGTCACCCTCCCCCGCAGTGTGGCGCAGAGAGGGGCCTTCTGAAAGGGAGGTGGTCCCAGCAACCCGACCCGTCTCCACTCACCTCGCAGACCTGAAGAAATACCGGCGCTACGAGGTGATCATGACAGCCTACAATGTCATCGGCGAGAGCCCGGCCACAGCACCCGTCGAGGTCTTCGTTGGCGAGGCCGGTAAGCCCGGGGTGCCCACCCCGCAACCCGAGGCTGTGGCACGTGGCGTGGCCCGGTCCTCTCGGAGGTCAAGCAGTGTCCCTCATCGCTGGCGATCCTGTCGCTGGTGGGGTGGGCGGTGTGCAGACCACGGGCCCGACTAAGGATGGCAGTGTCCCGACCGCTGGAGGGAGTAGTCAGGGGCTGCTGGGGGACCCAGGGTCTCTATTTAGCATGTGGGGTGGGTACTGCTATCTCCGTGGGGGGTCTGGGTGTGGGGGTGCCTCGTATCTGGAAGGAAAACGTGACCACAGGGCAGCCAGCCATTCCGGATGGAGGGTCCCTCTCGTGGCCGGGGGAGGACCCCAGGACTGTCTCCGCACACCTGTCCTTGCTCAGGAGCTCGGGCCCCGCATGCAGGTGTGCTGCACCCCCCACCCCCGCCCGGACGTGGCGTGGCTCCCGGGCTGAGGTAGCACAGACGCGTCCCTGCCGCCCGCCTGCCTCTCAGCTGCCATTGTCCAGCCTCAGCGCGTTGCTCTGTCCTCAGTGCTCACGCTGCGGAGAACGTTCCGGAAGGAGCATGCCCGTGCCTCCGGCCTTTGCCCCCACAGCCCACATGCCCACTGTGGTCTCATCTGACCGCAAGGCCTCCAGAAAATAACACTTAGGACAGTTTCCCGTCCCTCACCATGCGCCCGGTCACGGCAGCCGGCCCCATGGACTCACACGAGAACCGGGACTGGGCTCTGCGGGTACCTCGCAGGTCTGGGTGCCCACGGGCAATCACTTACCTGCTCGGACGCCGGCTTGGTGTGGAGGAGAAGGCTGGGCTGGCCGTGGGCAGCTGGGGTCCCGGTGCCAACTCTGCCCTGGCTCGTCTGTCCGCTCACAGGATGAGTGTCCAGGAGGTTCCGGGACCACAGGGGGTCAGTCTTCAGCGCACAGACGATTGGGACACCCCCCCCCCCCGTCTGCGGACTGCCCTCGCCCGCTGCAGACAGTTACTGCCCGAGACGAAGTCCTTGTCCCGGGACCTGGGGGCTCTGACCGAGTCCTTGTGTCTGGTGGCGGCTGGGGGGTGTTGCTCGAGCCCCAGGAATTGGTGTAGATTTCAGGCGGCAGGACCCAGTCTCTCTGTCACAGGGTCCTGGTGAAGATTGGGGGGGGGGGGTCTGACCAGGTGGTGGCGCAGTGGATAGAGCATCAGACTGGTATGCGGAGGACTCTGGTTCAAGACCTCGAGGTCGCCAGCTTGCGCACAGGCTCATCTGGTTTGAGCAAAGCTCACCAGCTTGAGCCCAAGGTCACTGGTTCGAGCAGGGGTCACTTGCTCTGCTGTAGCCCCGCGGTCAAGGCACATATGAGAAAGCAATCTAACGAACAACTAAGGTGTCACAATGAAAAACTGATGATTGATGCTTCTCATTTCTCTCTGTTCCTGTCTGTTCCTCTCTCTCTCCCTCTCTCTCCCTCTCTCTGTCTCTGTCACACACACAAAGAAAAAAAGATTTGGGGGGACCGAAGGCGTGGGAGGTGCCAGCCACGTTAGCGGCTTCCCTCCGGTCCACCGGAGCCTCAGGGTGGGGACCCGTGTGTTCCTGGTGGCAGCCACATCTGCCGAGCCTCGGAGCCACGGCCCGGTTTTAAAGGCAGAAAGGGCTCCCTGTCCAAATTCAGATGGTTCCATCTGTGGAGCCGAGATGAACCTGGCAGGGCAGAGGATGCCCAGATAAGCCTGAGGCAGGTCTGGCCAGGCCAGGAGCCGTTCCAGCCCAGAAAGTGACCGAGTCAGCCAAGCACTGGGCCTGGGCCTGGACCAACAGCCCAGACTCATCTGACCTGAGATTTCCCGCGGGTCTGGGTTTTAGGAGGAGAGGCCCTCTGCCTGGTCAGCACGGGCTCTGTGGGCCCCCAGGTGTTCCTGGACACGCAGGCGGAGGACCTGGTCAGCACGGGCTCTGTGGGCCCCCAGGTGTTCCTGGACACACAGGCAGAGGACCTGGTCAGCACGGGCTCTGTGGGCCTCCAGGTGTTCCTGGACACACAGGCGGAGGAGAGCGGTGGGGCCATTGGGGGTGGGGGTGCGTCTTTGTGGGCCCCCGGGGAGGCATCTTGCTCCAGGCAGCGAAGCAAGGTCAGCCTGTCTCACCCTTTAGCCTTCTGCCATGAAAAGTCATCGTCGTACAACTTCCCACGTGGGACTCGGACTGAACCCCGAGGTGGGACGTGTCCCCAGTTCTGGGCGGGATGGGCTCCAAGGTCAGGCGTCCTCTCGGTCAGACAGAAGCACCCGCAGGGCGCAAGGCCTCAGCCCTTCGTGCATTCAAGCAGGGGACCCTCCGAGGGGTCCAGCCAAGGTCCTGCAGAGGGCCCGACACACTGAGGCAGCGAGGGGCGGGGTCTGCCCCAGGGGTGAGCTGGAACCCCCGGCCACAAAACCTCTGGAACCACTGTCTCCACCCCGTGCGCAGCCCTGCCCACAGATCCTTCCAGAACTCACGTCTCACCTGTCACTTCCTGTCTCACCCCTCCCTGGACCCCTACTGCCAGCGTGGGAGGTGAAGCTCGCCCCACCTGAGCCCGGACCATGGGACCCTCGGTCCCTGCAGCACCCCCCACCCTGCCCGCCTTCGCTGTGACCGCGCCTGGTTGTCCCAGCACCAAGTGTCATCCAGGCCCAGCCCGGCGCCCCCGCCTGCCCCGTGTGCTCACGGGCTGCCCTCGCCTGGACCGCCGCCTGCCCTGGCTGCACAGAGCCAGGAAGCGTTGGTAGACAAGCGACATTCTTGGTAACCTCACTCCCATCAACGCAGGAAGGTTATGGAGGACGCACAAACGCCTGGTGCTCTGTCTGGAAGGGGTCCCGCCCGTCACACAGCCCAGAGTCCCAGCCCCTGGCAGGTTCTCCGGATAACCTGTGGTTGGCATACTGGAGGCGGACCATGGCCTGAGTGCCCACTCTCGCCACCCGCCGGGCCCAGAGGGAAGAGCCCCCTGAGGAGCACGCTCTGGACAGGGGTCTGGCCAGGCCTGGGGGAGCTCTCCAGGGTCAGCCCCCAGGGGAGGGACCCTACTGCAGGGTCACAGAACCCAGTGCGGACTGAACTTGGCAGGATGAGCAGACGCAACCACCCACACGGAGGAGGGCGGCACCATCTACATGTGTCTGCTGGGCTGTGTCACACGCCCAACACAGCAGAGGCGCTCTGACCCCCAGTTGTCCCTAGATGCACCTGAGCGTCCCCACACCTGAGCGTCCTTATACCTGAGCGTCCTTGTACCTGAGCGTCCCTGTACCTGAGCGTCCTTGTACCTGAGCGTCCCCACACCTGAGCGTCCTTGTACCTGAGCGTCCCCACACCTGAGCATCCTTGTACCTGAGCGTCCCCACACCTGAGCGTCCCCACACCTGAGCGTCCCCACACCTGAGCGTCCTTGTACCTGAGTGTCCCCACACCTGAGTGTCCTTGTACCTGAGCATCCTTGACACCTGAGCGTCCTTGTACCTGAGCGTCCCCGTTCCTGAGCGTCCTTGTACCTGAGCGTCCCCGTTCCTGAGCGTCCTTGTACCTGAGTGTCCTTGTACCTGAGTGTCCTTGTACCTGAGAGTCCTTGTACCTGCGCGTCCTTGTACCTGAGCGTCCTTGTACCTGAGTGTCCTTGTACCTGAGAGTCCTTATACCTGAGCGTCCTTGTACCTGCGCATCCTTGTACCTGAGCGTCCCTTGTACCTGAGCATCCCTGTACCTGAGCGTCCCCTCACCTGAGAGTCCCCACACCTGAGCGTCCCTTGTACCTGGGCATCCTTGTACCCAAGAGTCCCCACACCTGAGCGCCCCTCTCCTCCCTGCAGGCGTGTAAACTCTCTCCGTCAGAGCACCCGAACCCTGTGCTGCTCCGAGCCCTGTCCTTGCTGCCAGCAGAGCTCCAGTGAGAGGCCAGCAGCTGGTCCCACAGGTCCTTGGCGCACTCGGGTCTGGCCCATGATGAGCACAAGTGAACACTGAGATCCAGCATTTATGTCGGGGCCTACCCCTAATTCAAGCCTCCCTGAGAGCCCAGAATGTGGGGCGCAGGCTGGTACCCCCACCCCGAGGATCTCATGCTCGTCAGATATATGAGTTACCTAATGCTGCATAACAAATCAGCCCAACGCAGCTGCTTAAAACGGCACACACGGGACCTCAAAGTGCAAATTGGGACCCTGGGCACAGCTGAGCTGGGCCTCTGCTTTGGGCCTGTCCCAAGGGGCCAGCGAGGGCTGCCCCCTCCCCTGGACGGTGGACCAGGGACGGGTCACTCCTGCGCTCACTGGTGTGGTTGTTGGCAGGACTTGGCGCCCTAGGTGGTTGGACAGAGTTCCCCCTGAGTGTCTCGCCTCGTGAGCCTCTCCGTAGAAGGTGTCACGCAGGCCACCGGCCTCCTTAGAGCAAGCAGCTGACCCAGAGCTTGAAGCTCGCCGTCCAGGGCCTTTCCCATGACCCCCCAGCCCCCGTCCTGCAGCCGGCAGCACCAAGCAGTGACTGGGGAACCCTCTCTCCAGCCGGTTTCCTGGTTTCTCTCGCCACGTGTCCTCAGCGTAGCTTTGTTCTGGCTCCGCCGGGAGGGAGGAAGAGGCAAGACAGGTCAGAGGTCGGAGCTCGGACAGAGGGAGGGACGGAGCGGGAACGAGAGGTAGCCGGTCTGAGCCGGCTCCAGGAGTCCAGGACCATGCAGGACCTTGAAGCCCCTGCCCGCCACCTGCCCCAGATTTCCGCGGGGAGGGGACCCCGCTCAGAGCCAGGCTGCCTGAGTTGGCATACAGGTCGGAATCACACAGTTGCTGAGTCACGTACATGTCCGGGCCTCAGTCTTCCCGTCTGTGTAATGGGGCAGCGATGGGTGAAGGGCTTGCAAGAGTTACCCGGTTATCTGGCACGAAGAAAACACCGTCAGCGCCACCCTCAGTGTCACCCACCTCCCACTGGTGGACGGTGATTGTCCCAGCGGCCGGCACACTAGGTGTTGCCATCGCCGGTTTTGCCGCCGGGCCTCCCCAGGGTTCTGGAGAGCTGGGTTTCAGGGTGGGGAAGGGTGATCCGTGTCTCTCGTGTTTAAACTGTGTGACCTCGAAGGAACTGCTTTCAGTTGCTGAGGGCGGTCCCACCGTCGGTCAGGGGCCCCCTGTAGGGGACGGCAGTGACTCGCCTGCCTTTCCTCCGCCGGCTGGTGAGAGTCTGCCCGTCCCTCTCTTTCCTGCGCTGAGTCCACGGTGGCTCTGTGTCCGGTCCTGACTAGTCCCCACGGGGCTGACCCACTGAGACCCATCCAGCCCTCCCGTGTGACTGGGGAAGCCCCCAGAGGCCGCAGAACCACCCAGACCCGCGGCCTGTCTCCAGGTGCCCCGCCTAGGGGGACAGCGATGTTGACAACTGTTCACTGAAAAGGTCAACCATGTTACAGAAGTCTGTCTCCTGTTGACTTCGACAGGAAACCAGGCAGTATCTGACCAGAGAAAGAGAGAGGGGGTGAAAGCAAATGCGTAGATATGTAAACTTTTAAAATCATGGAGAAATAGTTTATTTCATTATATCAAAACATGAACAGGGACCCTCAAAGTACCTGTTAAAAACTTGCTCGGCCCAAATAACGAATCCCTGAGCAACAGAATGTGGACATGGAAACCCAGCCTGGCCCGGGGCCGCTCCAGCGGCAGGGCGACCATCTGTCCCTGCGGCCCCACGGTCAGCTGCCCGCTCGCCCTCGACCCCACGTCCGGCCCGCGCTGCCCCAGCCCATCGCCACAGAGTGATCCTCGCTGTTTATCTCAGGGCCAGATGTTCTGTTCATCTTCCGGGAGAGACCCACGTCCCCAGCCAGAAATGACCCCCCTGGCCCCCGGGCCCGGTCCTCCTGCTCCACCTTGAACTGTGGTTTCTGTGACCTCCCTCTCTCGCTAAACTTCTCCTTCCCCTCTCTGCGTCCACGGGCCCTCAGCCCTCGAGGCCTGGGGCCTGGTTTGTCATTGGGAAGCTGCCGCGACCTTGTGCGGTGACAGCAGATGGCCCTGTCTCAGTGGCCGCGGCGCGGGGTTTCCTGACACACTCAGCCCGTTTGTTTCCCAGGTCGCTTGATGGGCATGTTTCCTTGTCCTCCCTCGCGGCCTGAGCACCCCGGTGCCTGTGCGGCTTCCTCGCCTCGTGGCAGCGGGCCTGAAACGCTGAGGAGAGAGGGGCCACCGCTCAGGGCCCCGACAACGAGCCAGACTGGCCGGGGCCGTGGGCACGCCCTCCACTCACCAGATCCAGAGTGAGTCAGGGATGGTGTCCCGAGGCTGCTTGTTGACCCGCCCGATGCTGGGTGACGACAGTGGGCAGCGAGCCTGCGCAAGGGCTCCGGTGAGACAGACAGCGAGCGCTCAGCCGGAACGCCGGAAGAGTCCAGACGATTCTGGAATCCCGCTAGAACCACCAGGGGCCGGGTGTTTCTCTGTCGCGGACTTAGCGAGCTCTCTCTGCAGCAGCATGGCGGTCCCGGGGGGGGGGGGGGCACGTGGCCCCTCCGAGGACTGTGGGTCACAGCCTTGTGACAGCCTCCTCAGCCTTGACATGACGCACCCCGAGGGGGTCTGCACAGTACCTTAACCTGCGCTTCTCGCCTCCCGTGCAGTTGGAAGGCAGTCTGTGCATGGGCGGTGCCGGAGACCGCTGGGCCAAAGTGCTTTCTCAAGTTAATTTCTCGCGTGTTCAAAAAGCATGCTGACCCGGTCCCAGTGTTCTCCTGACAGCACACGCCAGGGTAGGAGGACAGAGGATGAGGCGTCCTCGCCCGTGGGCTTGCTCACAGCGGGCGAGGATTCCCTCGGGGTCACAAAGGGCGGGGATCTTCCTGAGCGTCCCTCCGTCCCCTGTCCTGAGCGTCCCTCCGTCCCCTGTCCGCCTGCAGACCCGCCCCTCCAGGAGCCAAAGCGAGAAGCTCAAACCCTGCACGCTCCGCTCTGCGCTCACGTGCGTCTCTTCCCCGCGGCTGTTGGTGGCACAGCCGGTGCCGCAGGCCAGCGAGCAGCTCGGGGACAGCAGAGCACGGGGCTCGGCCGCACCGGAGGGCACGGGGGCCTCTGTCCAGCACGTGTCGGCTGCCGTGCAGCGACGCGCGGGGGGCCCCCCTACCTTCCGGGGGAGCTCCCTGCGGACCCCACGTCAGGGGCGCCTGCCTCCTGCCCCAGCGCCGTCTCAGGCTGGGTTCCTGGGTACCATTGCCGAGCAAACCTTGGAGGTGGGCGGGAGGGGGGAGGACCACACACAGATGGTTCTCGCCGGCCACCCGGGTAACAAGCCGCGCTCAATTTTGCCTTTCGCGTTTTAATTGTGCGACAGTCATTTCCGCCGCAGAGTCGCCGACGGCAAACATGCCGAGGACATTAACTTTATTTATGTTTTGGATTATTAATGTGACTGTTAAAATTCCTCCAGTTAGTTTTGATTGAATTGTTTTTTTGTGTGATTCTGTTGTTTAATGGAGCGGTAAATAAGAATTTCTGATAATGAGGCCAAGCATCTGTCACAACAACCTGGTGCGGGTTATTAACATTTCCATTAGCGCGGGGTGGGCAGCCCGAATGCGGGAGCCGCACAGTTAGAGCAGAATAAATGTTGGTGTCAGGCTGAGTGGGTGTTAATTACTATTTTATTCCACACGGGGGGGGGGGGGGGGGTTGCGGAGGGAGCCGCGGAGAAGGGGAGGCGCAGGAAGGTCATTCTCTTCGAAAAGGCTTCCCGGGGAGCTGGTGTGCCGGGCTGTCTCCCTCCGCGGCGACTGCTGTATGGTTTCCGTTTACGGGCTAAGAACAGACTGAAGGCCGAAGGCGGTGCTCCCGGGGCCGGCGGGCGTGGCTGCGGGAGGTGAGGGGTCCAGCGGCGGCCCCAGGACAGTGCAGGCTCAGCAGGGGTCTTACGAGGCTCGCCCGCCTGGGAGGAGAGCCGGGGCAGCCCCAGGGGACAGACGTTGCCACCCCGGGGGCTCGTGCAGACTCTGTGTTACATCCTGGCTTCCCAATGGCCACCGGCGGAGGTGACAGCCATGACATCCCCCTAGGTCCCCTTCCGCCTCCTGCTCCAGCTCAGCACCTGGGGGTCTCCCCAGGACGGAGGGGAAGGAGCAGGAGTGGGGGGGGGGGTGAGGCGCTTCACCGAGGAGCCTGTCGAGGTGAAATGCATGTCACCGTCCCTCCTGGAGGGCCGGCCCTGCGTCTGCAGACGGACTCCATCCAGGACCCGGAGATCCGGATGAGTGACGGGAACAGGTGCTTTCCTCCTCGACAGGCTCCATCATCGGGACCTTCCCATCTGCCTTCAGCACCCCACGCTCCTCCCCCTCACGTCACGCGCCCCACGCTCCTCCCCCTCACGTCACGCGTCCTTGGACCCGTTCTCGCCCCGCCCCAAGCACGTAGACCCCGCATCCTCTCACTCTAACGCCGTGTCTCGGGACCACCGTTTTCTTTGTGATTGTCCGGATTTTATTTCGTGCGTTTGAAAATGTGATTCCAGGCGGGGTCCGCAGTGTCCCCGGCACAGGGCTAGAGCCCCCCCTGCCCCCTGTGAGCGTGCTCCCAGCTGCCCTCCTGTCCCGCTCTCTCCCCAGCCCCGGCCATGGCCCCGCAGAACGTCCAGGTGAGCCCGCTCACGGCCAGCCAGCTGGAGGTCACCTGGGACCCGCCGCCGCCCGAGAGCCAGAACGGGAACGTCCAGGGCTACAAGGCAAGGCCCCCTCGCTGGGTGTGGCTCCTCCTTCCAGGGCTCCGCATGCGGGATGGGGCGGGGGGTGGCTAGACCCCGGGGGGAGCCTGGGCCCACCCCGCACGGCAGTCCTCTGGCTCCTGTGGCCGACACACGGCTGACCGGCAGCCTGCAGAGCTGCGGGCCACGCGAAGCACCAGGGGCAGGCTCAGCCCACCTTGCCTGTGGGCCGGGCTTTGCCTGAGGGCCTCCCCCTCCCAGGCCTAGCCCCGGAGCCCCTCCCCCGCCCACACCCCCTCCCCACACACACACCCCACACACACACACACCCTACTTGGGGAGCCTCCGAGGTCTTTGCCAACAAGGAAGCATCACTGAAGGAGCAGGCTCCCCACCCCAGTTCTTGATTCAGGAGGTCCAGGGTGGGGCCCAAGAATGTGCAGTCCTGACAGGGTCCCCCAGGGGGCATGGGTCCTGGGCATCCCACTTTGAGAGCCTTCGCCACCACCACACTAAACCGTTACAATTCCACGTGAACGAAAGACTGCAGAGATGGGATAACAGAAAGGCAGCAGGCTGGACCCAGAAGAGTTCTGGGTGGTCCGTGAGCGCAGAGGCGGGTTCTTCCGGGCAGGAAGCCCCTCCCCTCGGTCCGTCTCTGCGTGGAGGGCTCAGAAGCCGCCCAGGCCCCACACAACCGTCCCGGAGAAAACGGGGGCTGCCGCTCCCTGAAACTCCCCACTCCGGCCCCAGAATGGATTTACTTTGTCTGATCTGCTGGAGGCCGGGCTGATCGGTCATCAGATTCGAGGGGCTAACCCATCCTGATGGCTATTGAGCCAATGAAATGTCCATTTGAAAATGATTTCTGTAGGTGTTTTATGAAAATAAACCCCTTCGCCCCATGGCAGGGCTGTTACAGGGATTAACGAGGCACGGAGCGTCCCGTGAGCTCGGAGCCAGGGCACCATTTGTGTGTGTCCAAATTCTGTTTCCTCATTTCCTTAATGATCAAGACATTGAACTTGGCTGTCGATCTCGTGAGGAGGGGCAGTGCCAGGAGGGAGCTCGTCGGGTCAGTTCCGAGTGCAGAAGCCGGCACGGGTCTCCCAGGTGGACATGGCCACGCTCACCCAGCTGGACTGCTCCTGCGTGGTCAGGAGAGCCGACCTGGGCGCTCTGCCCTGCTCTCACCCGTGGACAGCTGCTCTAAGGACCTGGCCGCATTCAGGCCGCCCAGCCAAGGTGGACCGGTGCCTCGGCATTATCTTTGGGCAGCCCCGGGGAGCACGGCACGGGCAGTGGTTCCTCGGCCAGCCATCCAGGGAAGCATTTCTGGCGACTTCTGCAGACCTCTGTCCTGGACATCAGTTCCCCCACGGGCACGCAGACGCTCTGCGCGAGGAGGGAGGTGGGGGCCAGGTGCAGTGTGGCCTGTCCCCGCAGGGCCGAGCGCCACCTGGCCGTGTCCACGTTCGGTTTCCTTGTTTTAACCTCCAGGGTGGGGCCACGTTCATCGGAGGCCCCGAGGGGGACCCGGGAGCTCAGGGTGGACGCCGGAGGTCTGGCCGCAGGCTGAGGAGGTGGACAGGGTCTGTCTCCCTTCTCGCCAGAAGCCCCGGGGAAGGGGAGAGATATGAGCGAAGACACCAGCAGCGCCAGCCCTGCAGGAGGAAAGGGGACTTCCTGGTGGCTGCAGGACAGGGTCCCCTCCGTTCTCAGATCCCCCGTGTCCCCACCAGCATCTGGCTCGCTTAGGCAGGGCTCACGCTGCAGATGGACCACCCAGAAATGCCGGTCACCTGCTCCTCACACACGTGCGCAGCCTGGGACCTCCGCCCAGGCACTGACCTCATTGTCCCCGGCCCCCCCTGCAATTCCACAGGAGCAAGGCCCCTCCCGCTCAGCACAGCAGAGGCAGGGGTGCCGGCCCCACTCACGGCGCCGTCTCCCCGGCCGGCAGCTGGAAACAGCGGGCGGGCCCCCTGGCTGCGGTCCGCTGTGACCTCTCACCCCTCCCAACAGGTTTACTACTGGGAGGCTAGCAGCCAGAACGAGACGGAGAAGATGAAGGTGCTGTTCCTGCCGGAGCCCCTGGTGAAGCTGAAGAACCTGACCAGCCACACCCGCTACCTGGTCAGCATCTCCGCCTTCAACGCCGCCGGGGACGGGCCCAGGAGCGAGCCCAGGCCGGGGCGCACCCACCAGGCCGGTAGGAGAAATGGGTGACCGTCCCCTCTGGCCTCTGCCGGGCCCTCCCTCGGAGAGCAAGCCCCCCCCCATCTCCACGTCTGCCGCGCTCCGCTCTGCCTGCGCTGTGGGCCTGGGCACGGAGGAGCTGGGAACCCATGGACAGGCTGCCATGCTGGGCTGGGCTCCTGCGTCCGCCTGGGCCTGGCCTCGACCTGGTCACGGGGCGCACCGCAACCGTTAGCCGGGTGTGAGTGAGGCATGCCTGTCTCCACAGCCCCCCGGGGCCACCAGAGGGACGGGGCCTCCTTCGTGACCCGCAGGACACGTCCCACCTCTTACTGGACTCACCAGCTAGCGTGTCTTACCACTGGGGAGCGTGCTGTGTGTGGGGTGAGCCCTGAGCCCAGGCCACAGTCTCGGGCATTCGCTGAGGCTGGGGCCGCAGAGCCCCTGGGAGCAGCTCACCAGCGGTCTCTCAGACACGCCCGGGCCAGGTCCAAGGGCGAGGAGGGGGCTGAGCCGCCGCTGTCACTCACAGGCCACAGGGCCGGTTCTGAGAGAGTCACCCCTCTTCAGTGCTTCTCAGCCTTGCCTAGCGGCCTGGTGACCATTGTGGAGCCGGTCTTGTCTCCCAGGGGGACATGAGGACCAACCCCACCCAGGGCTCCCCGACCTTCAGCGGGGTCAGCCCGCAAACGCCCTCCCGAGATGATGCCTCCCCTGGGGATGGCCGCTCCCGAGCGTCAGGCTAACCGTGGGGGACGTGGCCAGCCTGCCCGGACTGCTCCCTTCGGCCTCACCCAGCAGCTGAGACCGGCCGTGGGTGTGGTCGCTGAGCTTGGAAGGACACGGGCAGACCCGAGGGGCAGAGAGGAGGGGCATGGCCTCGTCAGGGCACGGCAGGCCTGACGGGTCACAGGCCAAAGGGCCCCGGGACTGGAGGGAGGGCAGAACAGCCCCTGAACACGGAGGGGGCTGGCTGGAGGGAGGGCAGAACGGCCCCTGAGCACGGAGGGGCTGGAGGGAGGGCAGAACGGCCCCTGAGCACGGAGGGGCTGGCTGGAGGGAGGGCAGAACGGCCCCTGAGCACGGAGGGGGCTGGCTGGAGGGAGGGCAGAACGGCCCCTGAGCACGGAGGGGGCTGGCTGGAGGGAGGGCAGAACGGCCCCTGAGCACGGAGGGGGCTGGCTGGAGGGAGGGCAGAACGGCCCCTGAGCACGGAGGGGCTGGCAGAGAGCAGTCCCCACGCGGGCACCGGAGGGGCCGCTCTGGGCACAGAACGCAGGCGGCAGTGGGGGCGTGTGTAGGGCGGCACTGCCCGGTCACAGGCCTGGCCTTCTGCGTCTGTGGCCATGTCCCCCAGCTCAGGACGGCCCTGTCACTGCCTCCTCTCACCCTCCTGGCCAGGCGGGGCCGTCTGAGGTGGCAGAGTGCCCTGTGGGATTTCAGGGCCGGGAGGGGCGTCCCTGAGCCCTCTGAGCCCCTGCGGTGTGGGGAGGGCTGGCCCGGCCCAGCTCCCCTCCTCGGACGGACGAGCAGGACCGGAGCCTCCAGAACGCTCCTGCAGTGGCCAGACAGCAAGCGGTCTGCGTCTCCCTCCCGTTTCCATCCGTGATTTACCGGGACGTTCACAGATGATCAATAAATACCCCTGTCGTCAGAGGGCACTCAGACTCGCACTGAACTGAGAGTGGCCTCTAATCACATGTTCGTTCCCCACGGGGGCAGAGACGCGTGTGGTCAACGACCCACGAGGACGCTGACCATCCCTGTGCTCTGTCCCCCCAGCGCCCGGGACCCCCAGCTTCCTGGCCTTCTCCGAGATCACCTCCACCACGCTCAACGTCTCCTGGGGCGAGCCAGCGGCCGCCAACGGCGTCCTGCAGGGCTACCGCGTGGTGTACGAGCCCTTGGCCCCCGTCCAAGGTAAGGCAGGGGGTCAGGGAGGGCGCCTCCCTGGCGCAGGGCCCCCCACAGCCTGTGGAGCCAGCGGCCTGGCCGCAGGGGGCCCTGGACGCACCAGGCCGGGGCGAGAGCCGCTGTCCCGAGTTCCAGCACGGCGCCGTCCGCAGGCCTAGTGCTCACACCCCCGACCCCACCTCCGGTTCCCGGGACTCGGTCCTCCGGTAAACCGAGGGCACTGCCTGAGTGCCACTGGCTGGGCCCACACGGGCGCTGGCGGGCGTCGCTCTGGTCTGCCCTCCGCTCGGCCGCCCCTTGGTCAGCAACCCTGCCGGCTGCTGGGCTCTGCTCCGGACGCCAGGCCTGTGGGGCAGGAGGCGGGCATCTTTCCACGCTGGCATCTGTCAGGACCCTCGCTGGCGTCCCTGGACCCGGCGAGCCTGTGCCCAGTGAGGGGAGAGGCGGGCAGCACAGTCACACAGGCCAGCTGGGAGGGGCCACGGTCCGAAGGAAGCTGAGCAGGGGACAGCGCTGGGCACTGGGTGGGGGCCTGAGTGACGAGAAGGACACAGGCACGCAGACCCAGGGGCACCTCCTGCAGGAGGCCAGGGACCTGGAGGCCCTGGGGCAGGTGGGGCCCGCATCCCCCCAAGGCTGAGCTCAATGAGGGAGGGGGAGGTCCTACAGGACCATGCTGCCCCAGGCCCAGTCACTCAGGGCGGTCACTCAGGGTCGGGTCACACAGGGCCGGGTCACTCAGGGTTGGGTCACACAGGACAGTCACACATGGCCTGGGTCACCCAGGGTTGGTCACCCAGGGCCAGACACTCAGGCCCAAGTCACACAGGGCCGGGTCACGCAGGGTCGGGTCACACAGACCCGGATCACGCAGACCTGGGTCACGCAGGGTCGGTCTCTCAGGCCCGGGTCACACAGGCCCGGGTCACACAGGGCCGGGTCACTCAGGGCCGGGTCACACGGGCCCGGGTCACATGGGCCCGGGTCACACGGGCCTGGGTCACTCGAGCCCAGGTCACACAGGGCCGGGTCACTCAGGCCTGGGTCACACAGGGTCAGTCACTCAGGCCCGGGTCACTCAGGCCCGGGTCACACAGGGCCGGTTCACTCAGGGCCGGGTCACACAGGCCCGGTCACTCAAGGCCGGGTCACGCAGGCCCGGGTCACTCAGGCCCGGGTCACACAGGCCCGGGTCACTCAGGCCCAGGTCACACAGGCCCGGGTCACTCAGGCCCGGGTCACACAGGGCCGGTTCACTCAGGGCCGGGTCACACAGGCCCAGGTCACTCAAGGCCGGGTCACACAGGCCCGGGTCACGCAGGGTCAGTCACTCAGGCTGTGGTGCAGTAGGAGCAGGGAGACCTGTGACACAGGACCAGGGCCCTGCTCTGTAAAAGGCACAGGATGGAGAAGTGGATTGATGATCTCCTGACGTCCAGGGTCAGCCAGGAACACAGACCCCCCAAGAACAGTGGGGAAATGCCTGCACCCGGGGAGCCTGTGAGGAGGGACACCCCAGCCTGAGCATGAACCCGGGTGGAGGTGGGCGGCGAGCTGAGCAGGAGGCCCGGGCACCCGAGACCCGTTGGTGCCGCTGCCCCCTCCTGGCCCCGGACCGGGGAGCAGGTGTGCCGGGTGGTGACGGTCAGGCCTGCCCGCGTCGGTTAGAGAGACCCGTTGGTGCCGCTGCCCCCTCCCGGCCCCGGACCGGGGAGCAGGGTGTGCCGGGTGGTGACGGCCAGGAGGGAGTGCTGGGAGGCCCCGGGTGACGGGTGGCAGGGTGGGGTGGTGGGCAGAGGTGCGACGTGGCCAGCGGAGGGTGTGTTGGGTCTGGAGGTGCAGCCAGAGGGAGATGTGCCCCAGAGTGGACAGACATGGGGGACAGGAGCTGGGAAGTGGGTGGCCTTGCTGTCCTTCACGTGACAACTGCCAGAGTCCCTGCTGTGGGGCAGCGTGCCCCCTCCGCTGCTGTGTGAGTGTCCCGTGTCCCCTCTCCGGCCCTGCTCACGAGCATCCGGCGTCAGTCTCACCCGCTGCGGGCCGGGCCCCGAGGCCCTGAGTCGTGGGGGGGGGGCAGCCTAACCAGCATGTCCCACGGTGCCGCTCTGCGTGCAACGCCACCCACAGCTTCCTTTTGAAAGAAGGGCATCCAGGTGAAACGGGACGTCGGTTTGAAGGAGGGAGCTGAAGCGCCTGGTCTGCCCGTGTCGGTCGGAGGAGGTGCCGCGGGCTGCAGGAGTCATCGTTATTTTATGAAGTGCTAAGAAAGAAAGAGTGCTCCCTATAAACCAGGGCTCGGGACTGCTGTGTCGTCCGTCCTGAGCCAGGGCCGGGGACACGTGACGGGAACGGGGCGTCTGAGGCCATCGACGGGCTCGGGTGAAGAACAGCGTGGGCGGGCGGGCGTGCACCTGGTTTGTAAATCGGGGCCGGCATCGGCGCACAGCGGCGTGGCCACACTCAGCCTCATCCTGTCTGGGGACCCGGCGGCCTGGCAGGACTGCGGGTGGGGGCCCAGCGGAGGCTACCGGGGGGACACGCACTGTCCTGACTCACTCACCCCCAAGAAGGGGCAGGGAGCTGGAGACCTCCCTGTGGCATTCTTCCCTGTGCACACGCACAGACACCCACGCGCACAGGAGCCAGGAGAACGTGTCCCAAGCAGCTTTTCAAGGAGGTTGAGCAACAGGCAACATTCGAACGGGAAAGGACTGGCTGAAATCGTGGCTCTGAGGGGCCGACGGAGTCCTCAGCCGTCACGGGTACAAGTTCTCCGCATTGCTTCAGACCAGTGCTCATCCTGCGGACTGGCCCCCGCGTGCCAGGGGACCCGCAGAACCCCTGGGTGCTCCGCGCCGAGCGCCTCTGGGCCTGTCTCCTGGCGAGCTGATGGCCATGGTCACCAGCGTCGGCCATGCAGCGAGGGCTGGATGTGCCCGTGACGCCTGCTCTGTGCTCTCCCTCTCCTGGGGCTGTGCCTCCTCTTCCAGGAAGTCGCCGGGGTGTCACCAGGGCGGCACTGACTGGTTCACTTCTCAACAACATGGGCGTTGTCAGGGGATTCTGTTTCAGCCTCATGGCCACCGTGTGCAGCCCACGCGGTCAGCATGCTGGCCTTCAAGTGAGGCTCAGGGAGGAACCCGCCCCTCACCCCTCGTCCCTCACTGTGGGATCCGTGACCAAGTACGTTGTCACCGGGGCTCCAAACATCCTCCGTCCTTCCGCGCGCTGGCCATGGCAGGTGTCACGGGAACGTCAGGCGGCTCTCGTTGGGGCCAGAATGTACCTTTGTCTCTGTAGAGACGCTGGCTCTTCAGAGGTCTCCAGAGACACGAGGCGTGTGCACGTCCACGCCTCCACGTGTGCGCGGTGATCGCCTGAGGCTCAGCCTGGAGTGACCCCGGCAGCCTCCTCTCGAGCCGTCCCTCCCAGCCGGGCTGTGCTGGGCCCTCAGCCGCCCCGGCCAGGGGTGAGAGCCCAGTGGGGGTGCCTGTGTCCCCCGTTGTGGTGAGGAGAACCACGCTGCATGGAACACGGGCTCTGCCCTGGGAATCCAACTTGACGGTAGAACTCCTTTAATGTTTTTTAAAGTGTTTTTAACTGTTCTATTTTATTACGATGGCACCCTGAGGCCTTGTCGTGCCGGGCAGGGTTTAAAAATTGACTAAATAAATAAGATTCTGACATAATTGAGCTGGGAGAGGCCAGCCTCCCCTACTTCCTCGTGGAATTCACAAAATCACAGAACCCACACAATCCCTGCACGGGTTTATGTCGCTCTGGGGGGGAGGAAGGCATGAAACAACAAGGGGGAAGGGGCGTGCGGAGTGACCCCCTGACCACAGGACCCGGCCCTCTGCGGCCGACGCCCCCGGCTGTGCACATGGTCGCCCCTCGGGCAGCCCGCCTGGGGTGCTGTGAGCTGAGGGTCAGGCTCTGGAGGACCTGGGCCCTCTGCAGCCGACGGCCCCTTGGGCAACCCGCCTTGGGTGCCGTGAGCTGAGGGTCAGGCTCCGGGCGGTTTTCCCGGCTCCTCTGCAGAGCTCGCTCGGATGTGGAAGTCACTGAAAAGCAGTCGGTCTCACTCTGAAGTCACTTAGCACAACTGAGCTGAGTCCACGCTTCCTAAAAGGCACAACCGGAGAACGGTGAACCCGGAGAAGGGCGCGTGGAGGCCTCTGGGTCCGGTGGCGACAGGTCATCAGCCGTCCATTTCGCAGCGAGCGAGCGCCTGTGGTCAGGCTGCTAGGAGAGGCGGGGCTGGCACCGTGCCGTTGGCGCCCCGTCCTGGGGGGGGGGCAGTGGAGTGGACCGCCGGACCTGGGACAGCGGGGACAGCTCTCCTGAGCGAGTCCGTGACCCGGATGCCGTGGGACACGCCGTCCTGGCATCCTCCCGGGAGACGCCCCGGAGATGCCGTGCGTCCCGAGTGCAGGGAACCCGCACCCCATCCGGGGCTGTGTGTGACCCCGGGTGAAACGCGTCGCTCTCGAACGGATCCAGCCACAGAGTCCTGTCTTCCCTCTGGAGAGGCTGGTGTGTGTCGCTCAGCACGGACCCTCCCCGCGCAGTGCCGCACCCCGGCTCTCCAGTCGTTCGCCTCAGAGCACACAGCGCTCTGCTCCACAGGCTCATTGACACGTGAAGCCCCGCCTCTGTGTCGTCGCCGTTCTCTGAGCCGCGGCATCCACGTCCACGGTGACTGTTTTTCTTCATCCTGGTCGCGAGGTCCGCGTCCGAGGCCATCACGAGTGGCCTGAGGTCCTCAGGCCGCGGGTTGGCCAACCCTGTCGGGCTGGAGTCCCCCCCCCGGGGGAGCCCACCTTTGAACTGGAATGAGGGTCTTCCTGCGTCTTCTCCCACCACCCCCCTCCAGGTCACCTGTGCCAGCGACACAGGGCTCAGCGCAGTTCAGGGCCAGGTGGGAAGGGACCACAGCATGTCCTCGGGAGGCCTGACTGCAGACAGGCCAGCGGCCTCCCAGCCGTGCCCACTGACCGGGCACAGCCCCACAGCCCGCTGTGAACAGTGAGGCCAGGGCCGCCTCCCCGCCCGTTGTGGGGTTTGGCTCTTCCCTCCATCAGCATCCGCTTATCAAACGCGAGCTCTGATTACACTTATCTGCGCTGAGCATGGGCTGTTATCACCTCTTAACGCGCCTCCGAATGGCGAGAGACATCCTTCCTCAGCTGACAGCACACGGGGCGGGCGCTCGGTGGGGTCCCCCCGTCCCCACGGGCTCCTGTCTGTGCTCTTACCGCTCCAGGGGTGAGCAAGGTGGTGACCGTGGACGTCCCGGGCAACGGGCAGCGCTGGCTGAAGGTGCGGGACCTCACAAAGGGCGTGACCTACTTCTTCCGTGTCCAGGCACGGACCATCGCCTACGGGCCAGAGCTGCGAGCCAACGTCACGGCCGGGCCGGCCGAGGGTGAGTGGACGCCTCGTACGGGTCACCGTGTTGAGGGCGGCCGTCCCCCTTCTCTGCAGAGTGGGCTCTGTCGGCGCGGAGCCGGCCTGAACCCGGGGCTGGTTGGTGGTGGGTGTTGGCAGAGGTCGGCGCCACACTCCACGGGTGGCTCGTGCCGTACACGCCAGCAGCCTCTAAGGTGTGAGGTGCCTGACATCTTGATGGTTGTTTTCCGGAAAGATTAAGAGAGAATCAGTGAATTTGATTTTTGAAATAAGGTACATAAGGGAGTTTTAGGGTTCCCGTGTCATGAAGGTGAGCCACACGGTTTCCCACGGCAACAACGCGGCCTCTGATTAAACGCCTGGTTCATCACGGGCGGCCGAGGGAAGGCCTGCCCTGTGTGCTGGCCCAGCACCAGGCACTGTGCCCGTGTCACCTCTGGTCAGCCTGGGAAGCCAGTGTCACTGCGAGGAGGAGCCCCTCCCGGGGAGCACAGACACCCAGACAGCAGGCCCCACGCAGGGGGCTGAGAACCCCCAGGGGATCAGACATCTCCCCTTTTCTGTTTTACCCCACAGGTTCCCCGGGGGCCCCGAGAGATGTCTCGGTCACCAAATCCGCCTCTGAACTGACGCTGCAGTGGACAGAGGGCAGTGCCGGCCGAGCGCCCACCACGGGCTACGTCATCGAGGCCCGGCCCTCAGGTAAGGGCGTGGGGCCCATGGGCGCCCACGTCAGATGCCACTAAGGAGCAGCGTCTCCGCTGGGCGTCTGGGGTCTGAGCGTCCGCCGTGGGCACTGCCTCTCAGCACTGCCCGGACGGCGCCGGGGCGGAGGGGGCACATGTGTTGAGATGAGATGCCCCCCCCTCACCGTCCCGGCCCGTGTGGTTCAGCTCACGGGCATCCACCCGCGATGTCTCACGCACATGACGCCTGCCAGGTGACCGTGTCGTTCCCAGAGCCATGCACACGAGAACTCAGGGACACTGGACGTGGTCAGCCTGCCTGTGAGACCCCGAGAGGGTGTCCGGGGGACGCGTCACGGGTTCTGAGAGGAGTTCACTCCCCAGGTGGAAAGAGTCGATACCATTTCTGATCGCGACGAGCTTTCCCGGTATCAGAGTGGTCTGCCCCAGGTCGGAGCTTCTGGAGATGAGGCCCCAGACCCCTCCCCTCCCCACCCACCGCAAGGGGGTCCCCCTTCCTCCTGTTCCGCGTCAGCAGCTGAGGATGGAAGTTACTGGGAAATGAATTTCTGGTGTGGCGAGCTGGACGTGATGTCCTGGCCCCGAGGGCTTCACCACCGGCAGAGACTTCGGACAGCTGCACAGCTACCCGTGAATCTCATAGCGAGAAAATGCAGGACATGCTGGGGACATGTCCAGAAAATACGTCGCCAGCCCCTGCCGCCCGACAGACCTTAGTGCTCAGGGCCATTCCGGTCTAACGTTGAGAGACGCTGTTAGACCAGGAGGGGAGGTCCCAAGTTACACACCTGCACAGACGTCGCTTCTCCCATCAAAGGGCTTTTGAAAGACTACTAGTTATAAGTGCCATCTAGAAACTTCTTTTATTATTATTATTATTATTATTATTATCGTTATTATTGAGAGGCATGGAGGCAGAGACAGACTCCCGTATGCACCCCAACCAGGATCTACCCAACAAGCCCACTAGGGGGCGATGCTCTGCCCATATGGGGCAGCTCCTCCATTGCTCAGCAACCAAGCTATTATAGCACCTGAGGTGAGGCCATGGACCCATCCTCAGCACCAGGGCCAACTTGCTCAAACAGAGCCATGGCTGTAGGAGGAGAAGAGAGAAAGAAGGGGGAAGGGTGGAGAAGCAGATGATCCCTCCTCCTGGGTGCCCTGACCAGGACTCAAACCCAGGATTTGCACACACTGCACCAGTGCTCTACCACTGAGCCAACCAGCCAAGGCCTAGAAACTTCTAAGGGAAAGCCTGGTACATCAGACCAAAATGTCCACTTAAAGGCGATATGAAAAATTCTTTGGCTCCAGAACTCGCCCACTCGGTGCACCAGCCTGTGGGTGTGGGGTCCTGAGACGTTCTGTTGAGCAAGGCATTTGGCCGGCCCTGGGTACAGAGGTCACAGATCAGTGGCCAGCCTGGGCTTGGCCGAGGTCTCCAGTCGCTCAGTTCCAACCCCTTGTCCCCCTGAAGGCAGACAGCCCCCAGAACAGCCGTCCAGCTGCTGATGACATTTGAGGCGAGAGCACTTTAGAGTGACGGGAGCTGTGAATCAAAGGCCCGTGAGGTCTGGGCTCAGCCGAGGGCCGTGGGCCTGCACTGACCCGACGGAGAGAGCTCCCGTGTCTCCCCGGGACGGCGTGGTGCGTGGCAGAATTCAGGAGACCTGTGAGCTCGGGTGGGAGGAAGCACACCTCTTATTTTCACTGACTTCGTGCCGGAATCTAGCGTTTCGTCCCCTTGTGGACGGAGGTGTGTGGGCGGGCTGTGCCCAAGCACCTCGTGCAGGCGGCTGACGTAGCAGAAAGGTCCTGCCTCTCAGCTCGGGGGCCTGGGAGGTCAGGTGTGGGTGAGGCTGAGACTCCTGATATCGGTGGCACGTCCTGGCCCTTTCTGAGAGATGACTGGGTTCTGGTCCTCAGGCCCGCCCGGACCGAGAGCCTGCGAGGAGCGGTTCCCGGATGTGTACCTAACGTGGGGGGCGGGGCGCTAACGTGGGGGCGGGGTACTAACGTGGGGGGCGGGGTACTAACGTGGGGGCGGGGTGCTGGTTGGAAAGAAGTGCGGCTCTGGGGCAGGAAGGTGTGTGAACGGAGCTCACTGGGCTTCAGAGGCCCCCCTCCACACCCCCACCTGGAGGCCAAGCCTCTGAGGTCGCCAGTGATCGGAGCTCAGCTGGTCGGCACCCGCGTGCGGACCCTGGTCCCCGGGGGGCACAAGCAGCTGCGCTGGACGACGCCGTTCCCATAGCGCTAAACGTTGGCGCTCAGTCCCATTCTGCCCTCGACGCTCTTGATCGGCTTCCCAGCGGCGTCCCCTCCCCGACGGTGGGCAGTGCCACCTGGCCACCGCAGAGTGAGAAGGCCGGCCCGCCCTGCTGTGACCCGGGCCGGCGGATGCTCAGTCGGGTGAGACACGCCGTGGATTGTCAGTATGTAAGCACCTTGCTGGTGGTGGTGCCAGGCTTGGGGTCTCTGTCCACAACACGCCAGCGGCCCAGCGGCCCGTTCCCGCACCCAGCGCTCTGGCAGGGCTGTCTCGGCGGAGGAGGGGCTGAGGCGAGGCTGGTGGTCCTGCGTGTCATCGGGAGGGGTGGTTTTGGATGGGGGGCCACCCAGCCATGCTCGGTTCCCCTCACCACTGGGGTTCCGGGACGACCAGACATCGCGTCAGGTGGTCCCAAGGGCCCCCGGCCACCCACTCGCCCACCCAGATCTCTGTGACGGCCCAGATGCTTGTGTTGAGTGGGGGCTCACCGGGGTGGGCAGCGGGGTGGGCAATGAAGTGGGCGCGGGGTGGGCAATGAGGTGGGCACTGAGGTGGGCAGCGGGGCGGGCAGTGAGAGCAGAGTGGGCAGCGGAGTGAGCAGCGGGGTGGGCAGCCGGGGCGACAGTAGCACAGCCCCATTTTAATCCCGCACGCTCCCCGTTGCTGCCCTAATGCGGAATCACAGAAGCTAAAGGAATCGGTATCGGGCTGGAGCCCAGGCTCCCTGACCCCTGGGCGGGGCGGTCAGCGAGTGTGGACCCCAGGACTGCATGATGCAGCCCTGCCGAAGGCTTGTTGCTCGGGCCGAGGGTGGCGGACGGCATGCAGCAGGCGTGTGGACGGAGGTCCCCCGCGGGCGTGTTGACGGGTCCCCCGCAGGCGTGTGCTCCACTGGGCAGCTCTCGAAGCCCAACGTACATATTCACACGTGGGCTGGAAGGGCGCTGAGGGGCGGGGAGTGTTTCCCCTCCTGAGGTCTGCATGCAGCCGCGCCCGGTGCTGCCAGACAGACAGACACGGCACTGCCTCCTGACCAGGGGCGCCCGTCGCCCAGAGGGGAGAGGCGGAGGGCAGAGCCCCGGCCCCTGTTGGGACCCTCCTGGCCGCCGGCCGCTGCCTCCTCCCCCCACCTCTCACCTCCTCCACTCTGGGTCCCGGACATGCAACGTTTCAACTGAACAACAAAGGAAAATTAGTTCTTTCCCCAAAGATCTGAAACCCACAGACGTTCCCCAGGCGGCCACGTCAGCGGGCGGGCAGCTCGGGCTCTCTGGCCCTGCTCGCCTCCCACCCCCCCAGGACCACACGTGGGGGGCAGCCTGAGCCTCACGTCCGTTCCTTCCTGGGGAGGGGTGCCTGGCGGGGCTGGGGGTCCCCTCACAGACCACCAGCCGTACCCCCACCACCTGTTGTCCCCTGCCTTCATCACGGATGAGATGAACGCTGTTTTCTCAGGAGACGTGGCCCAGAGCGTCTGTCAGCCCGTCCGCGTCGGCTCCGTCCCTATGCCAGGCTGACCATTTTTATCCGAAGGGAAACGGGGCGTGGTGAAGAAATAAAACAACCGACAGGCTTCCGCCTGCCCGGGGCCCACGGTGCCGACGGTCACGTGCCGGTTGTGTGAGTTCACGGAACCAGACGTTTCAGGCCGAGGATGACAGTTTGAAGCAGCGTGTGCAGACCCCGTTTAATTGTCCGTGAAATCAGACGCCAGCGCGGGCAGGGTGCCCGCCCCAGTCCCTGCCGCAGGGCTCCGCCCGGGGCGCTCCAGGGGTAAATTGAGCAACAAACCCTCGGATATGCCTGAGCGGAGTGACGTCTCCATCCAGAAACCGGGGTGTCAGCGTGTCCGGTGTAGCGGGAGATCGTCTGGGGACAGGTGTTCCTCCTCCTGCTGGGGGGGGCGGGGGGCGCCGGGGGGGCGGGGCGCGGAGGGGCGCCGGGGGGGGGGGTGAGGGGGCGGGGCGCCGCGGGGGGCGGGGCGCCGAGCGGGTGAGACCGGGCGGGGCGCCGAGCCGTGGACACACAGAGCAGTGCACAGAGACGTGTTGCAGGATCAGGCACCTGAAACCTGTGTGTCAGCTAGAGTCACTCCAATCAACGCAAAAGTCAGAGAGGACACAAACACGAGAGAAGGAAGGCCAACCCTCAGGGACCAGACTGGCGTGTGGACTCCCACCTGGCTCTCCTCCTGAGGCGGACAGCAGGGTGGTGACCTGGGGACATCCTGCCACGCGCCTCCCTCAGCGTTGTCCTCACCGTCTCGCCGGGCAGCGCTTCAGTACGGACAGCCCAGGACGGCGGTCTCTCAGGCGTCCAAGCACAGGGGCCAGGCCCGGCGGGCTATCTCAATCTGGGCTCCCTGCCCTGCCAGGGACCCCCCTCCCACAGACGTCGAGGGGAGGGCCCAGCCTGAAGGTCTCCATCACTCCCCCCAGCAAGTTCAAAGTTCTCACCAGTCACCAGGGCCTCAGCCATCCAGGGCGGTGGCTTCGGAAGACTGTTCTCGTCCAGCCAGTCCCGGTTTTCTCGGGATGCTGACTCGCTGACCAGGAGCCCCTCCGTGGGAGAAGCAAGCCGGGCCAGGTCTCCCGAGCGAGACTGAGCCTCTCCTGGGGCCCGAGCGCTGGCCAGACGGGATCCCGGAACCGCCCTTTATAGACACCAGGGCCTGCGGTCCGCCCCAGCGCCAACTGGGACGGAGACCCGGCACCAGCCTTCCCCGTGCTCGGAAAATCAGTCGCGCAAATCTCGTTCTAGCTAATAGTCCCGTGATGTTGTCCGTCCTGTGTGTCCCCCCCACCCCATCCCCCGAGTCTGTGGAGATGCACGTTCTCTCCAACGCTGGTTTATCCGCGCAGTTAGCGGCTCACCACCACCCAGGACGGCCCGCAGCGCAGAGTCAGGGTGGGCTCCCTTCCCGGCGGCCGGGGTCGTGATTTAAAATACCGATCTTGAGACGAGCCCCGTGAATCATAAATGTTCCAAAACGCTGACTCTGCTAACTTTGGGGAAAAAAGAAGCAGAATAAAAATGTGAGCGTTTTCTTCAGATACTTCAGAAGGGACTCCCTCGGTCCGACCGCCCCCACCCCCCCACCCCCGACATTTTCCACCGGAAGCGGATGGCCCACGACCTCGTGCTGGGCCCAGACGCCGTCTCCCTACATTTAAACCTTTTTTTTTTTTTTTTTTTTATGTAAAACGCACACGATTTCCAGAGCTGTGAAAAGAGGGCTGAAAATAAAGTGTGTCCCTCGGGGCGAGGGAGAGGCTTTTCTCCTTCGGCCGCAGGGAAGCGTTGCAGAGGTGTGAGCCCGACAGGCGCCCCGGGAACCCCGCACCAACAGCGCGCACACCGGCGGAGCCGGTCCCAGGACGCCTGCCACGCGCCTCGCCCCTCCGGTTCAGGGGGGTTTCAGGCGACAGCCCGTGGAACGGGGTCTATTTTTTCTTGAGTCTCCTCAGCAGCGTGGAATCGTCTCTTTTTAGAGGAAAAACACTGCACGACGCTTCCCGCATCAAAAGCCCTAGAACAGAGACCGGGTCGCAGTGAGCGCCAAGTACGGCAGCAACGGTAGCGATCTGCTGGCAGCCTGCTCGAGGGGGGGGAGGCTCTGAGCACGCAGGGGGGCGCGGGAAGGGGTGGGGGACACGGGTCAGGTCAGCAGATGCTTACTGACCCCTTGAAAACGTGGAGGGCCCCGTGGTGGAGAGATGCAGGTGAGAGTGAGGAGGGCAGGTGGACGCCCGTTGTCGGAAGCAGCCGTGTCTTCCGGGGGGGGGGGGGTCATGGTTGGCCTCCAGACATGAGCTTGAAAGGGTGGAGTGACCCCAAGGACTGTCCTTCATGCCCTGCCCACAGCTCGTGGAGAGCGGACATCCCATATGACCCCCTGGGGGGTGGAGCAGGGGGCCGAGCGGACAGAATGCCCTTTGTGTCTGTGGGATGCCGGTGACTGCGTGTGGGGGTGGGGGTGGGGGTGGGGGGACACTGTCCACGCGGGCCTGGCCTTCCCTGATAGCTCTTTCGCAAAACTCAGAATGTGAGTCACACGCAACCCTTTCGTGCGTAACCCTCAGTACTGGGGGGGAGGCGGATGCTACAGCCTGCCTCCTTGACCTTATCAGTGGTCATAGGTGTCTCGGCGAGGAAGGAAGGTGGGTGTGGACGTTTAGAAATAGCCGTGGGGCCACCTCTGTGCCCGGACGGGGACCCGTCGTACCTTTGAAAGCTCGCCCGCGCCCCTGCCCTCGTGACCCTGCGACGGTCAGGACTTAATTGGTGCTGACTCTAAGCCCTGTGCAAACACGGGCTTAGACACTGGCAATTTCCTCTCTGTTTGCCGTTGAGCTAATCCACTCGAGCGGGTCTGCGCCGCGGTGTGTGCTGAGCCAGGTTCCCGATAAGCCTGGGCTCCCGGGAGCATCCGGACGCGAGTGTCATGTTCCGACCTGCTTCGCCGCCGCCCCAGACCTCCGCTCCTTTGAAAAGACCCCCGTGCCCGTGCCTGTGCCCGGACGGACGAGGCAGGACAGTGCATTCTGGGCATTCTTTCTGCCGCTGTTGACCAGTCGCCCTCCTGGGATGCAGGGCCGTGGGGGAGACCTGGTCCTAGCGCTTGGCAAACAGGAGCTTGTTGAACCCTCGCAACGAGCCAAGGATGTGGAGGCCTTTGTCGCCACCATTCCACGGATGAGGCCCAGAGAGGCTCAGCGCTCTGCCCGAGGCCACACAGCGAGCGCGTGCTGGGGTCGGGCTTCGCACCCAGGCCGTCCAGGTCCTCCCTCTGTCCTTCAGCCACCATGTGGCGCGGTCAACGAGGGCTCTGATGGCAGGGGTCGCTGAATCTTTTTTTTTTTTTTTTTTTTTTTTGCATTTTTCTGAAGCTGGAAACAGGGACAGATAGACAGACTCCAGCATGCGCCCGACCGGGATCCACCCGGCACGCCCACCAGGGGGCGACGCTCTGCCCATCCTGGGCGTCGCCATGTTGCGACCAGAGCCACTCTAGCGCCTGAGGCAAAGGCCAAGGAGCCATCCCCAGCGCCCGGGCCATCTTTGCTCCAATGGAGCCTTGGCTGCGGGAGGGGAAGAGAGAGACAGAGAGGAAGGCGCGGCGGAGGGGTGGAGAAGCAAATGGGCGCTTCTCCTGTGTGCCCTGGCCGGGAATCAAACCCGGGTCCTCCACACGTTAGGCCGATGCTCTACCGCTGAGCCAACCGGCCAGGGCTAGGGGTCGCTGAATCATTAAGTGTCCGGTACAGGTGACATTCACACCGTTGTGCAACCATCACCACCATCGTCTCCAGAATGTGTTCACCGTTCTAAACTGGGGCTCTGTCCTCAGTAAACGCCCCCACCCCAGCCCCTGGCACCTGCCCCCTACTTCCTGTCTCTGTGAATTTGGCTCCTCTGGGGACCTCATAGGACGTGAAATCTGACAGCGTCTGTCCTCTGAGTCTGGCTTGTGTCACTGGGCACGGTGGCCTCGGGCGCATCCCCATTGTAGCAGGTGTCAGGGATTCCCTGTGTCTTTAAGGCTGAAGGACAATAGCCCATGGTCTGGGTGGACCCCCATGGGTTCACCCTGCACCCGTCCGCAAACACCTCGGTCGCCGGCACCTGTGGGGACCTATGGATAGCGGGGTGTGAACATGGCTGTGTGGGCTCCTCTTTGAAGTCCAGCGCAGATGTTTCATTTGCACTGGGCGGTACTAGCTGGCCTGGGGCAGGCTGGACACTGCAGCCACTCCAAAGAGTGCTCGCGCTGGAGGGCGGCCCTCGGCGAGTTCGGTTTGGGCGGCAGAGGCAGCGTCCGCGGGTGAGGGGCCCCCGCAGGGCTGTTGCGGAGGGCGTACAGACCCCCACAACGCCAGCCGCACCGGGCGCCTTCGCCACCGCCGGCGAGAACGTGACACTCTGTGGGACCACGTAGCCGCCCTGGGCGCCCCGCGGCTCCTGCCCGAGGCTGAATGGCATCCCCGCGAAGCCGGCAGCCGGTTGGCGGAAGGAGCTGCTGTGTGAGTTTACGTGCCGACCGTCGTTTCCAGTTAGACTGTGGGTGGGCCGCCGCAGGCACGGGGAAGAACTCAGAGCCATGGCTGGAGGGCACGGGGCCCAGCAGAGGCCGGGCGGGGGGTCAGGGAGGTGGCACGGAGGGTCAGTGACCACACGCACACCGCGGGCAGCCACAGCAGCAAGCCACGCCAGAGACCCTAGGCAAACACGCGGTTCAGGCAGAGAGCAGAGGGGCGGGTCTGGGACCCCTGGAGACCACCGGGGAACGGCCACCACCCACTTGCAGCCTTAGCAGTCTCCTCACGAGGGACAGGGCTCCCTGAGCCCAGCGTCCCGCCCCGGGCACTGCACCCCCAGCCTCCGACACGTGCTGGGCCCCAGGCGAGGGGGCCCAGGAGCTGGCCGGCAGGGGCAGAGCCACGTGCAGGGACCCGCCCTGGGGGACAGGCAGCCCTGACCTCTCTCTCTCTGCGTCCACCGCCCTGACGCGCCCCTCGCCCTCGCTCTTGCAGACGAAGGCCTGTGGGACATGTTCGCCAAGGACATCCCGCGGCGCGCCACGTCCTACACCGTCAGCCTGGACCGGCTCCGGCCCGGAGTGACCTACGAGTTCCGGGTGGTGGCCGTGAACCAGATGGGCTTTGGGGAGCCCAGCAGCCTGTCCACAGCCGTGTCAGGTAGGACCTCGCTCCGGGAGGGGAGGGGAGGGAAGGGGAGGGGAGGGGAGCCGGCCTGGGACGGTGTGTCGTGCCGGCCCCAGCAGCAGAGGGCCCGCCGGAGAGCGAGCGGTCCCGGGGCGGCGGGGTGGCCCTGGCGTCCCCCACGCACCAGCGAGGCCCGAGTGCCCGCTGGGAACAGAGGGGTTCTCTCGGGGTGGCCCTGACATCCCCCACACACCAGCGAGGCCCGAGTGCCCACTGGGGACAGAGGGGTCCTCTCGGGGTGGCCCTGGCGTCCCCCACGCATCAGCGAGGCCCGAGTGCCCGCTGGGGACAGAGGGGTTCTCTCGGGGTGGCCCTGGCGTCCCCCACACACCAGCGAGGCCCGAGTGCCCGCTGGGGACAGAGGGGTTCTCTCGGGGTGGCCCTGGCGTCCCCCACTCACCAGCGAGGCCCGAGTGCCTGCTGGGAACAGAGGGGTTCGCTCAGTGTGGCCCTGGCGTCCCCCACGCACTAGCGAGGCCCGAGTGCCCGCTGGGGACAGAGGGGTTCTCTCGGGGTGGCCCTGGCATCCCCCACGCACCAGCGAGGCCCGAGTGCCCGCTGGGAACAGAGGGGTTCGCTCGGGGTGGCCCTGACATCCCCCACGTACCAGTGAGGCCCGAGTGCCCGCTGGGAACAGAGGGGTTCGCTCGGGGTGGCCCTGACATCCCCCACGTACCAGCGAGGCCCGAGTGCCCGCTGGGGACAGAGGGGTTCTCTCGGGGTGGCCCTGGCGTCCCCCACGCACCAGCGAGGCCCGAGTGCCCGCTGGGGACAGAGGGGTTCTCTCGGGGTGGCCCTGGCGTCCCCCACGCACCAGCGAGGCCCGAGTGCCCGCTGGGGACAGTGGGGTTCTCTCGGGGTGGCCCTGGCGTCCCCCACGTACCAGCGAGGCCCGAGTGCCTGCTGGGAACAGAGGGGTTCGCTCAGTGTGGCCCTGGCGTCCCCCACGCACTAGCGAGGCCCGAGTGCCCGCTGGGGACAGAGGGGTTCTCTCGGGGTGGCCCTGGCATCCCCCACGCACCAGCAAGGCCCGAGTGCCCGCTGGGAACAGAGGGGTTCGCTCGGGGTGGCCCTGACATCCCCCACGTACCAGTGAGGCCCGAGTGCCCGCTGGGAACAGAGGGGTTCGCTCGGGGTGGCCCTGGCGTCCCCCACGCACCAGCGAGGCCCGAGTGCCCGCTGGGGACAGAGGGGTTCTCTCGGGGTGGCCCTGGCGTCCCCCACGCACCAGCGAGGCCCGAGTGCCCGCTGGGGACAGTGGGGTTCTCTCGGGGTGGCCCTGGCGTCCCCCACGCACCAGCGAGGCCCGAGTGCCTGCTGGGAACAGAGGGGTTCGCTCAGTGTGGCCCTGGCGTCCCCCACGCACTAGCGAGGCCCGAGTGCCCGCTGGGGACAGAGGGGTTCTCTCGGGGTGGCCCTGGCATCCCCCACGCACCAGCAAGGCCCGAGTGCCCGCTGGGAACAGAGGGGTTCGCTCGGGGTGGCCCTGACATCCCCCACGTACCAGTGAGGCCCGAGTGCCCGCTGGGAACAGAGGGGTTCGCTCGGGGTGGCCCTGACATCCCCCACGTACCAGTGAGGCCCGAGTGCCCGCTGGGAACAGAGGGGTTCGCTCAGTGTGGCCCTGGCATCCCCCACGTACCAGTGAGGCCCGAGTGCCCGCTGGGAACAGAGGGGTTCGCTCGGGGTGGCATCGGACCACAGGGCCCCTTCGGAGATGACATCCTGAAAAGTGCCCACCACTCGTGGACGCACACGGCTGTGTCCTGTGCAGCCTGTGGGTCACGCTGTCCGGAACAACCCCTGCTCCCTCCAGTTCCTGGCGGGCCCACACTGGGCGTCAGTCCAGTGGGGCAGATGTGCTTGCTGTGGGCGGGCGGCCTTGGGCCTCAGCTCATAACAGGCTTCCTGTGTGAGACCCCAGGACCAGCTCCCCACAGGGAGTACAGGGGGAGACACTGACTGCCCCCCCCAAGGCCATCTGGCAGCTTCCAAGCAACAGTTCCCATTTTCCAGTTTTTAGTGAACAGAATAAACCTGAGATGACTGTCTTCCTTCAAAGCAGCTTGTAAACCAAACCTTGTCTGTGCTTCTTGAAAAACACCGGAGCCCGGGGCCAGTTGTTGCCCTCGGCGTTGCTAGAGGCGTGAAATAGCCCACAGCCCAGCCTGGAGGGGCCCCGTGGACGGAGCAGGCCAGCGGGTAGCCAGACGGCCCCCAGTGCGCGCCTGCACCCAGCCCTGTCCAGGGAGGTGTGGACACCGTGCAGCCCGGGCGTGAGCGCGGCCAGATCAGGGGGCCTCTGAGCTTAGACTAAAGCCCCTACACTTTTAGGGGGGCTGCCTGGTTCCGCCTGAGAAGGAGCTCTCTGGGGGGGGGTGAAGACGGGATTCAGGTTGGGAAGCGGCTGCAGTGGCCGCTGGCCAGGCAGGACCTGCCGAAGGCCCCAGGCGGTGGCCGTGCGGTGGGGAGGGCGGGGAATCGGGAGGGACCGTCTCTTGGAGAAAGGGGACACCCGGCCACTCTGGCCCAGACAACGTTGTGAGCAGATGAAACCAGGAGGAATGGGCCGCACAGGGGACCTTAGGACGACCAGGTCAGAGCGAGCTCCGGGCCGAGGATGGAGACGTCCAGGGCTCGGGGACAGCGTGGGGACGGGGCAGCCTGAGCCGCTCCCACCGGGAAGGCAGGACGGGGTTGCTGCCGAGTCCCTGCCCGGGGCACTGTCACCCACGCCAGACGGGGTTTCGTCTTCCCTGCAGCTCGAGGGGGGGGGGGTGCGTCGCCTCCTAACCCCACCCGGTTCGCGGGCAGCGGCCAGCCCTGGGGCGGGGGGGTCTCTCACACGCCGCCCTGTGCTTGTGTCCGCCCCCAGCTCAAGTGGACACCCCGTTCTACGAGGAGTGGTGGTTCCTCCTGGTGATGGCGCTGTCCAGCCTGCTCATTGTGCTGCTGGTGGTCTTCGCCCTGGTCCTGCACGGGCAGAGCAGGAAGTACAAGAGCTGCAGCACAGGTGGGCAGACACAGGCGCCTCCCCCCCCCCACAGGGCACCCGGGGCACTCCGACCAGCTCCGGTCTCCCCTTCCCCCAGGGCTGCATTGCGCTGCCCAGCCCTAACCAGGCGTGTCCCTCGGGCCCTTGGGCCTCTGAATCTCAGTTCCCCGGGGCAGCCCTGTATCTCGGGCGCGTCCCTCGGGCCCTGGGGCCTCTGGGTCTCAGTTCCCCGGGGCAGCCCTGTGTCTGTCTTGGGCCCGTCCCTCAGGCCCTGTGGCCTCTGGGTCTCGGTTCCCCCACGGGCACCGTTGCTCAGAGGCAGCAGTAGGTCAGAACAGGACTAGACGGTGGAGTGTGTTACACGGGGTGGGGGGTGTAAGGCAGTGCTGCTCCTGGCAGGGATGTCCGAACAGAGAAGGGAGGTGCTGGACGCATCCCCCCGCCCCCCCCCCCGCACCCACGGTGGCCGCGTTCCCACACACAAGGCTGGGACCAGCCGTGCGTTTTACTGTCCTCAACTTGTAAGTTCTCATGAGTGCCAGCAGACCACTGCTCCGCCCAGCCCCATGTCTCTGAGCTCCAGAGCAGGGGCTGCGCTCACCCTGCAGTGTCCCCCCGGCCGGGCCAGAGCTCTGGGATCACCAGGCCCCGGACATGGACACGACCTGTCTGAGCCCACCCTGCCCGTCGCCCAGCTCTTCCCACCAGCTCCTCCCTCCTCCTTAGCAGAGAGCATGTCTGGTGAGGCTGCCCCACGGAGGGGCCGCCGTCGGCCCTCTGTGCTGAGAAGGGGACTGGGCAGAGCCCCCCGTCAGCCACCGGCACCCCCGTCGGGTTCACAGACCGGCCCTGAGCACACCTCCCCGTTGGCTTGTGTGGCGTGAAGCCGTTCGTCCCTCCGAGGAAAGGCTGATTTTTTCCTGCACAAATTCACTTCTAACAAGTGTCCCTAAGTCAGCGGTTACTCCCGTGGGAGTCACCGTGGTGACAGGCATGGCGTCTCACCGGGCTGGGGCCGCCGCAGCATCCTGCGCCCGGGCGTAGAGAGGCTTCCGTGCCCCACGCCCCTCCCCATTCAGAGCCAGAGCCAGAGAGACAGCACAGCCAAGGCTTCTGATGCTCCGCGTCGCCCTGCCCCATGGCCATCTTAGCAGGAGCCTGGAAAAAAATACCTGTCTACCGGGACACGCCCTGCCCCCAGGCCCCACCCGCAGGAGACAGAGCCCCGCCCTCCTGGCGCCCCTCACGCAGTGTCCCCATCGCCTGGCCTTTCTGACCCCAGTGTCTCCGCTCACTGCCCGCCAGCCCTGGTCCCACCCGCCAGCAGCCTCATCTCTCACGGGTGCTCGGGGTAGGGTAGGGGGGCTGCTGGCATTTTGCCAGCACCAGGGCCACGAGGCCCCCCAGAGATGGGACCCCAGGGGCTCAGAAGTGGGGATGGACTGAGCAGGCCCGTGCAGCACTCCCCTGGTGCACGCTCAGCTCCACCCTGGAGGCCGCCCGCAGGAGCCTAACAGGAGTCAGAGCCATTTTGACGTCCGATCCGGGCCTGATAGTCCGGTCAGGGGGGAAGAGGTGGACGAGGAACCTGCGAGCACTGGTGGGAAGCCCCGCAGGTGGGGACGGGGGCGCCAGGGAAACCGGCTTGGGGAGCTCAGGAGGCAGGAGGCGGGGTGCCCTTCCAAGTTCTCCCAGGCCTCCTGGCCTCCTGACCTGTGAGCTACGCTCTGAAGGAAGGGGGCGAGTCAGCCCGGAGATCAGGAGGCAAGTGGACCAGCCCCATAAGGGCGGCGTGAGGGGGCCGACTTCCACATGGGGGTGCGGGGAGCCAGCGGGAACACTGTGTCCTCCAGTTTCTCGTAACTTCGCTGTTTCCCATTTCTCCCGCTGGTGTCTTTAAAGCACGCTGTGGCCGCATTTATACTTTCACTTTTCAAACTGGCTTCCATGTGTTGGCAGATGTGTCCACTGTGCCCTCAGCCAGTCTCAGAATATGGTTGTCACCCCAAAAGGGGACCCTGTGCCCTATACCTGTCCCCCCCTTAAAACTGGCTTTCTAGTTACTGTTTTGTCAAATAATCATGAAGAGTTGTTTTTAATCTCAGTTTTTAATTTCCCTGACTTTGAAAAAAGTGTGCAGTTCTGAGTATTGCTTTTTTTTTTTCCAAAATGAGAAGCGGGAAGGATCCACCCGGCATGCCCACCGGGGGGCGATGCTCTGCCCAACTGGGGCGTCGCTCTGTTGCAACCAGAGCCATTCTAGTGCCTGAGGCAGAGGCCACAGAGCCATCCTCAGTGGCCGGGACAATTTTGCTCCAGTGGAGCCTTGGCTGTGGGAGAAGAGAGAGAGAGAAAAGAGAGGGTGGAGGGGTGGAGAAGCAGGTGGGTGTTTCTCCTGTGTGTCCTGGCCGAGACTCAAACCTGGGACATCCACACACCGGGCCGATGCTCTACCACTGAGCCAGCCGCTGGCCAGGGCCCTGGGTATTTCTTCATCACAGACTGGTGAGAACACCCTTATCCAGGTGGCGGGCAGGTCAACACGGACGTACGTGCTCACAGTGTCACTTTGTTGCAGTGTCATAGCTACTAGACAGCTTCTCTACCCAGCTCGACACGAGGCCCTGGGGGCTGGGCCGGGCTGGCTGCCTGGGTTTCATCTAGCGGGACTCAGTGAGCCCGAGCGGACCGGCGCTGGCCCGGGGAAATGGCAGAGCATGTCCCTGAGATGCCTGCTCACCGCCCTGGTCCGGCTCTTAGGTAAAGGCATCTCCACCATGGAGGAGTCCGTGACCCTGGACAACGGAGGCTTCGCGGCCTTGGAGCTCAGCAGCCGCCACCTCAACGTCAAGAACACCTTCTCGAAGAAGAACGGGACCAGGTAGGGACATGGCGGTGGCGGCCACCCCGAGGACCTGGGTGCTGGCCAGAGACAGGACCCCGTGCCCACTGGTCCCCACCGAATCCCAGCAGGGGCCACGCAGAGTCCAGGGGGGCTGTCAGGGCAGGCGGTTGGGAGTCCTGGAGCTGTAGGAAGGGGGCAGGTCTCAGGTGTGCAGGGAGGTGACCTGGGAGACCCCCCCAGCGGGGGGCTGGCCCTCTGTGGCAGGCTGGGCACCCGCCCCGTGTGGCATCCCCCACAGCTGTGGGTAGTTTCAGGCACTGGTTGCCACAGCGCTGTCAGAGGCGTGGATTTCCTCGCGTTCGGCCCTGGCAGAGGCCAGAGGGTGGTCGGGAGGCCCCCGGGGCAGCCAGCTGCCCACAGTGCCCTCACGGGGCGTGGTCCTGCCCCAGGTCCCCGCCCCGGCCCAGCCCCGGCGGGCTGCACTACTCGGACGAGGACCTGTGCAGCAAGTACAACGGCGCCGCGCTCACCGAGAGCATAAGCCTCAAGGAGAAGTCGGTGGACGCGTCGGAATCCGAGGTCAGTGCCCCATCCTGCGTCTGGCCCGAGCCCTCTGCTTTCTCGGGGCGCCCTGCGTCTCGGGTCTCGGGGCTCACGAGAACAAGTGGCCCGTCTGCACGGGGACAGAGGAGGGGCCAACCCAGGCCACACATGGCCTTGGTGCCGGTCAGCCCCTCGCGGGGCCTCGGTGCCGGTCAGCCCCTCCCGGGGCCTCGGTGCCGGTCAGCCCCTCCCGGGGCCTCGGTGCCGGTCAGCCCCTCCTGGGGCCTTGGTGCTGGTCAGCCCCTCGCACAGCCTTGGTGCCGGTCAGCCCCTCGCACGGCCTCGGTGCCGGTCAGCCCCTCACGGGGCCTCGGTGCCAGTCAGCCCGTCGCAGGGCCTTGAGCAGGACACGTGCTCCAGTGGCTCCCGGGCGGCGTGGGGCCCACTTCTCGGCAGACCGCCAACGCAGGACAAGCTCGCGTAGATGCTGACTGCATGCCTGTGGGTCCCATGTCCACTCCAGGGCATGGCCATGTGCCCACTGGACCCCGGGGTCCTGGCGGTCCCTGGTCCGGCCACACTCAGATCGGTAACATACCCCAAGTGGACCTCTGATCTAAAGAAACAGACCTAACGTGCTATGGCAATGTCCACAACTTGGTGGCCTCTAGACCCTGGCTGGAGAGGCAGAGGGCTGAGCCCACAGACTGGTAGATGCCAGGACACCCCTCCGCCTGCACCCCCCACGGCCTCCCCTCACACCAGCACCGCCCTGGCCCCCGTGTGCGGAAGCGGGGACCCCCTCCCACCAGCACAGCCCTGGCCTCCTCGTGCGGAAGCAGGGACTCCCTCACAGCAGCGCTGGGTCAGTCAGCAGAGCTCCCACTGGAGCCACGGCCTGTCCTCACTGAGCGGTTGGACCGGGGAGATCTTGCCCTGGAGGGAGTGTCCAGCTCCACTGTGACCCCCGCCGGGCCGGAGGGCCCTCTCTGTGTGCGAGGCTCAGTGGGGGCCGGCAAGGAGGACCCTCTCCAGGGAAACGGCGGAGGCTCCGCCATGGTCTCAGCCCCCGCCCGCCCCCACACACGCTGTCTCCGGATCCCACACGGTTCCCTGTCAGTCTTCAGCTCTCCGGCCTCTGGTCCACGGCCCCCACAGGAGGAAATCAGGAGGCCACTGGCGGGACATGTAGGCCTGCCCACCTCTCGGCGTTTCTACTCCAAATCAATATTTAATCTGAAATAAGTCTCACCTTCATGGTGACCTGAACTCAGGCCTGATTCAGCTCCAGGGCTCAATAAAACGGCTTCCTTTCCTTTGGGGTTTGTATATGAACTCCCCGGGAAAGGGGACGGCACAGAGGTCCCGTGTCCCACCTGCTCTGCTCCCAGCTTCTGTTCACAGAGGCCACTGGGTCCCCGTCTGAACTCGGCCCAGGCCACGGGGAGGCGGCCCCAGCACTGCCCCTGTTCCGAAAGGCACTTCTGTCCGAAACCCGGGCTGTGGCTGAAACCTGGCACAGACTCGCCTGCCGTTTGGTGACAGAGCAGCGGCAGCCTGTTCTAGCTGCTCGCACCAAAAGCTGCATGCGGGAGGTGCAGGCCTGCCTTCGGGCAGACGCTCTGTCGGCTGCTCAAGACCCAGCCTCATGCGTGGCCTGGTCTCTGGCCTTTGTGCCGGGACTGCCGCCCTTGCGAAGCGCAGGTTCGTGGGTGACAGTCCCAGTGACTGTGCAGCAGCTCAGCAGCCCGGGCTGTTAGCAATCCGGGGTGTTAAACGCGAACAGAGCCCATGGCCAGGGATACTCGAGTGCAGCCGCCAGGTAGGGCGCGTCTCCACACGGTCCGGTGGACGAGGGGACAGAGGCCAAGGTCATCCAGCCTGCTGTCTCCAGAGCTGAGCTGAACTCCGCCACCATCTCCCCCAGCCCGGCGCCAGGGGGTCCGTGGCCGTTCCTGGAGCCGCCGGGATGGGATTCATGAATTCTGAACTCTTTGTTTACAAAAAGCAGTCCCCAAGTGGTGTAATGGGAAGCCTTCACTTCGTTTCTCACATGCGAGTGTCAGAGGTTCCAATTCAGCTGGTTTTTATGGAGGGTTAAAGTGCGTTCCAGCAGAGAGCGAGGCCTATACATCCATGCATGCATGCACACATGCGTGCCGGCCTGAATACAGACATGGACGCACACACGTGACGGAGCGTGGGGGGGGGCAGGGGGGGAGGAGGAACGTAGAATCCACACTAAATGCTGCAAGGAGGTTCTTAGGGTCCTCATATAATAGATGGGAATGCCAGGTGGTCTGTTAGCCTCCCCCAGCTAAGACCCCGTGAGGTCAGGGGAAGAATCCCTGGGCTGGGTTCTGTCTCCTGGGTTCTCAGGTAGAGAACGTGAGACTCATCTTTGCTCTGTCATCCTGGTAGGTCCCGACTTTGAGCCTTACGAATTTGGGGCATTGAGGGCACTAAATATGCGTGAGATGCACCCCCCCACACACACCACCCAAGACGTTCCTCCTCTTGGAAGCCCCAGCTCAGATGGGAGCGTTGACTTTGATCCACAATTTTCAAGGAGCTGGGTTGAGATAAAATCCACATACCACACAATTCACCCATTTGGCATAGTGGTTATTTAGGAGTGTGTTACTGATTCCCTTCCTGCTTGTGAATTCCTCATATTTTCTTTTGTTGCTGATTTTTAATGTTATTCCATCGTGGTCAGAGAACATACTCTGTATATTATAAACCCTTTCTCAATTTACCGAGTCTTGTTCCGTGGCCTGGCACATGGTCTACACAGAAAAAATGCTCCACAGCCGTGGAGAGGAGCATGTCATTCTGCTGTTGTGTGGTGTACTCCGGCGTCACAGCGCTGACTTCTTGTGTCTGTGATCTCCACCATCTGTTAATGTATCAAAATCTCCAACTAGGAAGACTTTGAATCATTGTTTCTTCAGTTCTTTTTATCAGTTGTGATTTTGTATATTTTGGGGGCTCTGCTTTTAGGTGCATTCATAATTGTTACATCTCCTTGATGGAGTGAGTTTATTTATACAGTGTAGCGTGTCCCTCTTTGTCTCTAGTAGCAATTTTTATACTGAAGCCTCTGATGTTAGAGTGGGCAGGCACCAGTTCTTTTTTGGTTACTGTTTGTCGCATAATTTCCTTCCTTTTACTTCCAACCCCTGTGAGTCCGTGAATCTACAATGTGTCTCTTGTAGACAGCGCATAGTTGGGTCACGTCTGTTTTGTTCCTTCTGCGGGTCTCTGTCTTTTGACTGGATGGTTTGATTCATTCATACTTAATGTAGTCACGGCAAGGGTAGCGTTCACGTCTGCCGCTGGGTGTTGGCCTTCTCCACACTTCATCTTCCTCCTTTTCTCCCGTCACTGTCTTTTCTTTGTGGGCATTTTCTAGCACCCCATTCGATCCTCTTGTTTATGCATTCACTAGACGTCTTTCAGTGACTGTCGGTGGTGATGGCTCCGGTCTCAGTATCTACCTCAGAGTGATACTGGATTTCCGTGACACGAAGAAAGTTCATTCCGATCGATGTAGTTCCATCTCCTCCTCCCCCTCCGGGGTGTCATTTAAACACAGCGTGTCTGCACACATCACAGACTCAAGGATGCGTTTTCGTACGTGTCCCTTCTCAGAGCTGAATGCCTTTTAAAGACGTTGGGGGAAGGAGGACAAGTAAACAATTAAGAGTTCATTGTTTTCCCATCGTTTTTTACTGTCTTTGGCCCTTTTCACCTCATCCTGTGGGTCCCCGTTACCTCTCCCTCCAACTGCCTCCCCATGCTGTCGTCGTTAAATACGTCACACGTCCGTGTAGCACAGACCTGTTGTTCTGTGCAGGTGCTTTAAGCCAGAGAAGAGAAGGAAGGAGGCCCTGGCCGATTGGCTCAGTGGTGGAGTGTCGGCCTGGCGTGCAGGAGTCCCAGGTTCAATTCCCGGCCAGGGCACACAGGAGAAGTGCCCATCTGCTTCTCCACCCCTCCCCCTCTCCTTCCTCTCTGTCTCTCTCTTCCCCTCCCACAGCCAAGGCTCCATTGGAGCAAAAGATGGCCCGGGTGCTGGGGATGGCTCTGTGGCCTCTGCCTCAGGTGCTAGAATGGCTCTGGTTGCAGCAGAGCAACGCCCCAGATGGGCAGAGCATCGCCCCCTGGTGGGCATGCTGGGTGGATCGCGGCCGGGCGCATGCGGGAGTCTGTCTGACTGCCTCCCTGTTTCCAACTTCAGAAAAATACAAAAAAAAAGAGAGAGAGAGAAGGAAGGAGGAGGAGAAATATGCAATTATACTCTCTTTTTATAATCCCCGATGTAGTTAGCTTTGTGGCTACATTTGTCTTTTCACGTGGACTCAAATTACTGTCTGGAGTTACTTGCTTTCAACCTGAGTCTCTACTCCCTTTAGCGCTTCTCGTAAGGCGTGTCTGCTGGGCACGATCTTTCTGGTTTTCCGTATCTCAGGATACGTTTTATTTACTTTATTTTTCAAAGTTTTCCTTACTTTATTTTTTGGAATTAAAAAAAAAAAAAAAAGATTCTTGATTGACAGTGTTCCTCCAGCACTTTGAACGGCCTTCTGTCCTCCATTTTTTCTGACTTAGACGTCAAGTGTTAATATTATTTAAGTTCCCTCGTGGCCTGATAATTCGCGTTCTGGGTTTGTTTTTTGTTCTGTTTTGTTTTGTTTTTCCTTTGTTCTTTCCAAATTTTGACTGTGACCTATCTGGATGTGGATCCTGTTTCATGTCTCTAGCCTGTATACAGTTCAGTATCTTGTCGGGTGTGTAGACGATTGTAGCCAACTTGGGGAGCTTTGAAGTCGTTGCGACTTCTGGTGTTTTCCTGCCGCTCTCTCCCTCTCTCCTCCGGGACGCTCCCTGCACGGAGGCTGCAGCGGCTGGCGCTCTCGGTGTTTGCGGGCACTCCCAGGCACTTTGCCCCTGTTCTGCCCTCTCCCCCGCGGCTGTGTGGGTGGCAGGGTCTCTGCCGGTCTGCCCTCAAGCACACGGGTCCTCTCTCCAGCCAGCTCACATCTGCTGTTGCATCCCTCGTGAATTTTTCTCTTCAGTTCGTGGTGCTTTGGGACTCCGGGGCTTCTCGCTGGGTGTTCCGATCATTCCTCTTCGGTGACACCCTCCACCAGGTGGGACACTGTCGTCATCCTTCCCCTCGCCGTGGTTCGCCTTGGCTCCTTGAACGGATTCTAACAGCTGCTGTTCTCAAGTCTTCGCCAGCCCTCGGGCCTCCTCGGAAGCTGCCTCCTTTCGGGGTGTCTGAGTCACGCTCCAGGGGTTTGTTTTCTTTTTTTTTTTTAAATAGGTCCCTTTCGATAATGTAACAACTCTGAAGACTGCTGTCACCTTCCTCTGAGGGCTGTTCTTCGCTTGTTTGTTTTTTCGTGACTCAGCCGGACCGGTTGAGCGAAGCTCATTCCCCCCACAGGCTCTGACGCCCGGTCCAGCCGTGCAGACCGAGGCCCGCGCGTCGCCTGCGGGCTCAGCCAGACTCCCCATCTCTTCTCCTCGCTCCCCCGTTAGGGTCCTGGGTGCCCTGCCCCTGCGGGCACCGTGCCTGGCTGTTACCCTCCGCTGCTTGCCTGCGCTCTTATATCTGACCACACTCCAGGGTATAACTGACTCCCTAGCCGGTCCAGGGTGTTGTCCACCTCTGGCTTCTGCTCCAACCCCAGAGGGTTCTCCTTCGTTAGCTCCCCCCGCCGCTCCCCCCTCCCCGGTTCTCTCTGCTAAACGTCCGGCTGGTTTGTTCCTCCGTGTGTTGCTTTCATAGAACCACCAACTTCCTCCTAAGCTTCCCCCCCCCCCTCCACCGGGTCTGCAGAGCTGGGGCCGCAGTGCCGCGGGGCCCCCCTCCCCCTGAGGGACCTCTCAGTCACAGCAGCAAAGCCGGGGAGGGACAGCAGCCCTCTTCTCTCATGTGACACCCCTGCTGTACAGGTGGGGTGATGGGAGAGACAGGAGCCCCTGGTCTACGGGGCCTGCCCCTCCCCCATGGGCGGCCTTCTTCCCTTCAAGGGAGCAGGGGTGGGGCTTTGGAGGCTCAGTGTTCCCTGCCTGCCTCACCTGGTGTCGCCCACACAGCCTGTGAGTGTACACCGGGGAGGGGAGGGCCCCCTAGACGAGGAGCTGAGAGGAGAAGGGCCCTGCCCCCTTGGCCACATCGGCCCGGAGCATTGCCTTAGTCACACCGAGCACTGGGGGCACGTGCCACAGGCCCCCACCGTCCTGCGCGAAATGTAGATTTTCTGGAACAGATCTTTTTCCATTTGCTATTTCCAGACACGTTGATTGGTTGTTTGTAAAATAGGTTTTCCCCACTTACCGTGTTTTTCCACTCCGTAAGATGCACCTGACCATAAGACGCACCTGGGGTTTTAAGGAGGAAAACAGGGGGAAAAAAAAGAAATACTCTGAACCAAGTGCTGTGTTAACGTATTTAATAAAATATATCACCATAATATTTCAACCATGTAAACTCAACAGCAGTATTCGCAACCATGAGCGCTGTTATTCACAAACGAGAAGAGACTTTAATGTTCAGATGCTCTTCTAGTTGTCTGCAACCCGCAGCAGCTAAAAAAAAGGCCCATTCATTTCATAAGATGCACAGGCATTTCTCCTCCACTTTTGAGGGGAAAAAAGTGTGTCTTATGGAGCGAAAAATATGGTCAATCCTGTCCCACCGGAGAGAGGCTGTGCTGAGCCCGCGCACACGTTCTGGTGTCCGTGGCACTGGGGGTTCTGATAGGCAGAGGAGACCAGAGAAGCGCGGGCAGAGTTCTGACACTTGCTTTCCGGATGTGGCGTTGCTTCCGGCCCAGTCCCCTCACGCCCAGCGCACGGAAACAGGTCGGAAACAGGTCCCCGAGCCGGCGGGAAGGCCCTTGGCGGGAGGGAGCCGACCGAGGGCGTCAGCTGCAAGCGTTCATGCCAAGCAGGGCGCTGCCCCGTGACTCAGGGCTGGAGTTAGGTGAGGATGTTCATCCTGCCGACGGAGAGCAGCCCCCGGCCAGGTCTAAGTGCACCCCACACCGAGAGGTCGGGGTGACGAGTTACCTACGCCCAGGCCTGGGTTCCATCGGCGGTTTGACCCAGGGTGGGCACAGGGGTAAGGACACAGGACGAGGACAGGCGGTGATGCCGTCAGCAAGGGCAGGGTCTCCCGGTGGGGGGGGGGGGTAGGGGGTCAGAAACCCTGGGGCCACCTGACCAGGCGGTGGCGCAGTGGATAGAGCGTCGGACTAGGACGCGGAGGACCCAGGTTTGAGACCCCGAGGTCGCTAGCTTGAGTACGGGCTCATTTGATTTGAACAAAGCTCACCAGCTTGAGCCCAAGGTCGCTGGCTCGAGCAAGGGGTCACTCAGTCTGCTGTAGCCCCCTGGTCAAGGCACATATGAGAAAGCAATCACTGAACAACTAAGGTGCCGCAACGAAGAGTTGATGCTTCTCATCTCTCTCCCTTCCTGTCTGTCTGTCCCTATCTGTCCCTCTCTCTCTGTCTCTCTGTCTCTGTCACACACACAAAAATAAAGAAAGAAATCCTGGGACCTTGGCGGGCAGAGCTCTCCCGAGGAGCCGACACTCCACTAACAGGATAGTGGTGCTGCCCTGTCCTCCCCGGGGCATTTTTACAACCATCTTTGCAACTACTGCAAAGGTGAAAACCCTAAGCCTCAGCTCCCAGGTGCACAAGGAGCTGCTGCTGGGAGGGGCTCTGCAGGAGGCCCCCACGTCCCCGTGGCCGGCGCAGCTCTGTCTGTCTCCCTGGTGAGAAACAGCAGGGCTGTCGCCGTCTCAGGACGCCGCTGCTCGCGAGCTATGTCGGGGGTGCTGTTGACGTCCCATTTTAAAACCTGTTTTTGAAACCCAAAGAAAACCCATTGCAAAATCTCCCCCGTCCCAAGCTACTCTGACCAACCCCTGACCCCTGATTAATCCCCTACTCACGCAGACGTCACCCCAACAGGGCCCACATGCCAGGCCTCTCTGCGCATCGTCAGAAGCTCCCACGGTCAGCCGGGCACCGTGTCCAATCGCACGCTGGCCTGCACAGTTCCTAGGAAGTCAACACATGCCAGACTTCCTGTCACACAGGACACTTGGGGGTGGAAGATCCCACAGCTTCTCTTTTTTGTCAGTAATTCTAACTCACTAAAGTGCATCCCGTTAAAAACCGATCGGGTAGGCCCTGGCCGGTTGGCTCAGCGGTAGAGCGTCGGCCTGGCGTGCGGGGGACCCGGGTTCGATTCCCAGCCAGGGCACATAGGAGAAGCGCCCATCTGCTTCTCCACCCCTCCCCCTCTCCTTCCTCTCTGTCTCTCTCTTCCTCTCCTGTAGCCAAGGCTCCATTGGAGCTAAGATGGCCCGGGCTCTGGGGATGGCTTCTTGGCCTCTGCCCCAGGCGCTAGAGTGGCTCTGGTCGCGGCAGAGCGACGCCCCGGAGGGGCAGAGCATCGCCCCCTGGTGGGCACAGCTTCGCCCCTGGTGGGCGTGCCGGGTGGACCCTGGTCGGGCGCATGCGGGAGTCTGTCTGACTGTCTCTCCCCATTTCCAGCTTCAGAAAAATACAAAACAAAAAAAAAACAATCGTGTAGGCCCTGGCCGGTTGGCTCAGTGGTAGAGCGTCGGCCCAGCATGTGGAAGTCCTGGGTTTGATTCCTAGCCAGGACACACAGAAGAAGCGCCCATCTGCTTCTCCACCCCTCCCGCTCTCCTTCCTCTCTGTCTCTCTCTTCCCCTCCCACAGCCAAGGCTCCATTGGAGCAAAGATGGCCCGGGCACTGAGGATGGCTCTGTGGCCTCTGCCCCAGGCGCTAGAATGGCTCTGGTTGCAACAGAGCGACGCCCCAGATGGGCAGAGCATCGCCCCCTGGTGGGCATGCCGGGTGGATCCCGGTCAGGCGCATTTGGGAGTGTGTCTCTCTGCCTACCCACTTCTCACTTTGGAAAAAAAAAAAAAAAACCCAAGCGTGTGGTGTAAGCACTACAAAGAGCAGGGGCAGGAGAAGTGTGACCTTGTGGGTCAGCGCCTTCCTGAATAGGCCGTAACTGGTCCTCACAGGTGCCACAGGCTGGCTGTGTGCGATGTGACCTGGTAGTTCTCCCTCCTCTTTCTCCTCCTCCTCCTCCTCCTCCTCCTCCTCCTCCTCATCGCTCTCTGTGTCCTGTCTCCCGTCTGCACAACGGCTCTCATCTCCCTCAGCGGCTTATGGGAGCCCCAGGGTGTGGCTAGATCTGTGGGCCACTCCAGGTCCCAGCTGCCAGCTTTGTCCCCAGGTGAGAAACTGCTCTTCCAGTGAGGAAAGTCCCAGGGCGGGTTCCCATTGGCTCAGCTGATGTCACATGCCCACCCAGTAACCAGCCACTGTGTTCTGAGGGACAAGCCTTGAGGCCCATGGGAGGGGCGGAGAAAGGTCACTTCCTGAAGGTCATGCAGGAAGGCCAGAGCCCAGACTCGAACACTGGGCCGTCGGCCGTGAGCCAGACCACCGCCCCCGAGGGCGGCTCCTGCCAGGACCTCTCCTCAGCACCCACCTCGGGCGCAGACCCGTCTCCACGCTACGGGACTTGGGTGAGAAAGTGCATACTGATGCGTAGCTGCCACGCAGCCTCACATGAATTGTATCGATCGCGTCAGCACGCTTGGGGCTGGGGCTTCGGATGCCCCCGTTCTCCAAGCGGAAACACCGGCTGGGAGAACGCAGAGGCCCCTCCTGACCGCCCGCGGTCCCACCTGGCCACCAGGAGCCCGGCTTCTCTGCAGCCTGGACAGCCGCAGGGAGGGGGGAGGGCAGAGAGCGGGAGACAAGTGCCCACAGGGTCACCGCCTGGTGCCAGACAGGTTGACCAGACGGCACTGCCGGCGCACCTGACCGTCCCTGTGATGACTCGCCCGCCTCTCGGGGAGACGGGGCCAGACCCACCCACGTGGCGCTTCGTAACCTTTTATAAAACGGTGTCCCCAGAGGGTGCCTGAAGGGTTCGTTCCTGCCACCTTTGGCTACAACCAGTGCTGGGTCCGGCCCCGCTCTGTCCCTGGAGAGTGTGGCCCTGAGCGGGTCACTCACTTCGATGGGTCTTAGAAGGTTCTCTCGACGTAATATTGGAAGACGGAGTCCCAACTGCCACATCTCACATGTTGCTCACGGGCACCCTTTGGGCTGGAATGGTGACCGGGGAGGACCCAGGACATTGGAGGGTGTGGCCTGAAAACAGTGAAAGCCTTGACGTGCATTCAATCCCCAGGTCATCCTGACCCCTGACCCCTGACCCCTGACCCCCGTGTGTGCAGCCTGGGGCGGAATGACTGTCGCGGAGTGTTCTGTGAATGTCTCGTGAGAAGAGGGCACCTTCCGCATCCCTCAACGCCTGCTCTGTCCTCCTACGCCTCAGGAAACTTTAGAACCAAAATCGGTGTCTGAAGAAGTGACAGGCACAGCTCAGGACTGGTGACAGATTCCAGGGTGACCTGGGTTCCCTGTCCCCCCCTAGTCTCACTCACACTGAGTCTGTCTGCTGACACCCCCCCCCCAGAAAGCAAATACCAAGTAAACTTAACGAAGAGCCACACACACAGGGGCCCGATCTCACCCGGGACCCTGGAGGCCAGGTGCAGCTACGACTTCTCGTCTTGTGTGTTCCATGCCATCTTGGCGGGGGGGGGGGGGGGGCCAGCAGTCTGCGGCGGAATGCGTTGGCATTCCTGCAGCGAGACCGAAGCCACCCACACTCAGGCGGCTGCAGGCGAGCTCAGCGCTGCCAGCCCCTCCCCCTCCCCCGTCCGTCAAGCTGAAGAAGGGCTTTTGCTCTCAGAGCATGGTGGGGGTGGGATTAGGGGTGGGGGGTGGCCCTGCTGAACTAACGGAAGAGGCACCAGCAGCTGAGGACCACCAGCCCCTCTTCTGCTGAAGGGGCCGTTCTGGGTGGCAGGGTGCAGGCGTGGGCTCCCACCCACCCACCCAGCCCGGGAGACCCCAGGGACCGGCTGGTGTCTTCATCCATGGAGCAGGAACACAACACCTGCCCACCTTGCGGGGTCGCTGTGTGTCCATGAGACGAAGCCGTGGTCACCTCAGGTGTCAACATTGTCCTCCTCTAGTGACGGAGGAGCCGACGTTCTCTGCCTGTTGGGGTGTGCCGGGGGTGGGGGGACTTCCTTCAGCTCCGCACTCTCCTGAGCTCTAAGGGACAGCAGAGGGGCCACAGACGTGCATCTGTTGATGGCTTACGGCGCCAGAACACACACAGTTCACGTGGAACACCCTGGAGAGCCCCGAGCCTCTGCCTCACGCTACTGTCCTAGTCAACAGTCCAGTTCGAGCCAGACTCTCCCTCTGTGTCCGAGGGGTCCCAGGAGACCCCTCACCCTCTGCACACGGGGGACTTCTGCTCAGCCTAGAGGCTTACAGGACGAAGTGCTGGCACCCCGGAGGACAGTGTCCACCCACGGACAGGGCATCCTGCATGGCTGGGGGTGCATCTCGTCCGCTCATGGCCGTCCAATGAGGGTGCGAGCGGCGGGCGTGGCCTCAGGCACCAGGGGACCCTCTCATTTCCATGAGTCTCTCTCTGAGGACGAGCAGCCACTGTCCCCTCCTCCCCGCACGGCCACTGATACAAATCCTCCCCCAGCTTCTGAGAAACAGGCCTCCAGGTCCCCCAGGCCTGCTGAGTCGGGACAGGAGCCGTGCCCGGGAGCCTGGGCTCCAGGAAACCTCCCTGCTGGGGGTGGGGGGCAGCATTTGGGGGCTGCTCACCCTTTACACCACCCCAGCCGGCTGACACCGCGGGGGCGGGAAAAGGCGTAGTTTCCTGTTCCCGCCTTGAACTTCCGGGCTGGGTGGTCACCCACCCTGACCACGGGCCCATTCTCAACACATCAGAGGTGGCCTCTGCCAGGTCCCCTGTGGCCGGGAGGTGATGCTGAACTCAGCCAGGGGTCCGGCAGGAGGTGTGGGGGGAGGCCCGCGGAGGTCTGTGCAGCCCGGGTGAGGTATGGGGGGCGTGGGGAGGTGGGGGGAGGCCCGCGGAGGTCTGTGCAGCCCGGGTGAGGTATGGGGGGCGTGGGGAGGAGGGGGGAGTGGCGGCCAGCAGGAAGCAGCTGGCTGACCCGCACTGTCCCTGTCAGGTGACCAGTGCTGGTGCTGTGTCCTGGCCACGCCCGGCTTCCGGCTCAGCCCTGCCCCCCCTGCCCTCCCTCCCTCCCGGGTGACTGCTGCCCGCTCACACCTCGCTCTCCGCCCCCCCCTCAGGGCACCGACTCCGAGTCCGAGGACGCGCCCCCCCAGCATTCCTTCGTCAACCACTACCTGAGCGACCCCACCTACTACAACTCCTGGAAGCGGCGGGCGCCCGGCGGGCGGGCGGCCCCCCACAGGTACGAGGCGGTGGCCGAGGGCGAGGGCCCGCCCCTGCACACGGTGGTCACCACGCAGAGCGCCGTGTTCGCGCCCGCGGGCCCCGGCGTCCGGACTCCGCTCACGGGCTTCTCCTCCTTCGTGTGAGCAGCCCCCGCGCCGGCGAGAACCTGCGGAGCCCGTTTTTGTTCAGACAATCAACTCCGGTACCTGAGCTCCAGTTTTTGTTGAACAAGAACTCTTAATAGGCGACAGTTTGACCTACTTGTGAACACTAGGTTTCCATTAGGAAGGTTTTTTTAATGGCTTTTTGTAACATCGCTGCAGGAAGCGGGTTTCTTTGTTTTTCTTTTCTTTTTACGAGAAGGTGTATTTCACTGGTGCATAACCGCCCGGCACCAGACCTCGCAGACTTCTGGCTCCCCCACCCCCGGCCTGGGTGTCTCCATCTTGCCACCCAGGCAGGAGGTGGGAGGGGAGGAGGAGCTGGAGGGTCAAGGGGGACGCTGCTTCTCTACTTCCCTGGCCACCCTGACAACCAGCGGCTCACGGAACGCCACCACGCCGGCCGGCGGCTCCCTCCTGGGGTTTGCAGAGTGCATGTTGGACCTGGGGTCCCATCCATCTCTGAAGTGCTCTCGCTATGCAGCGTGAGAATCAGCAGGTTGAGAATCAGCGTGGCCCCTCCTGACTGCCAGGCAGGGGATCCTGAGGGGGTGTCCTCTGGCCCGGAGACGGCGGAGGTCGCGTCCGCACCACCCCAGTGGAGAAACACGGGGCCCTGTCCTTCTGCTTTTTCTTTAACTGGACGGTGCCAGACAGTGAGCCCCCCGGCTGGAGGCCCTGCGGCCCCCCCGAGAACCCAGAGGGAAGACAGCGTCCAGACGTGCGTGTTGTGTGAGAGGTGTGCATTGTTAACCAGAGTATTTTTTAAATCTTTTTATCTTTTTTTAAAATATGTCACATGAAATGAATGAGTCCGCAGTCTCCAGGTGCCTTTTTATTACTTGTTTAGCTTTGTGCGCGGGAAAGACGGAAGGAACAGTGTCTCCAATAAAGTGAAGGAAACGGCTTCATGAAAGCGAGGTCCTGAATTCCCTCATGCACGCCAGAAGTCCCCAATTCACACCAGCCCCCTGCACACCAGCCCCCCTTGCACACAAGCCCCCGATGTGCACACCAGGCCCACCACGTGCACACCAGCTCCCTGTACACCAGCCCCCCACATACACACCAGCCCCCATGTGCACACCAGCCCCCCACTGGCACACCACAACCCCCATGCACACCAGCTCCCCATGCACACCAGCCCCCATGTGCACACCAGCCCCCATGCACACCAGCCCCCCACATGCACACCACAACCGTGCACACAACCGTGCACACCAGCCCCCCATGCACACCAGCCCCTTGCACACCAGCCCCCGTGCACACCAGCCCCCCCCATGCACACCAGCCCCACGTGCACACCAGCCCCCATGAGCACACCAGCCCCCCCATGTACACCAGCCCCACGTGCACACCAGGCCCCCATGCACATGGCCCACCCCCCACCCCGTGCACAGACGTGGTCCTCCCTCTGAGCACCGCCTGTGCAGGCCCTGGTGCCCGCCCTGCGCACTGACTTGACCACAGGTGTGACTGCTGTCTCCTCTCCCCCCCGGATCCTGGGCCAGCTCTTTAGCCTGAACGGGTTTCCTGGAAACATGTTTCTTTCATTATTGTTCTGTGTTAGTCTTGAGCCACGTGAGAACAGCATGAACCGCTTTGGAAGCCCGAGAGTCAGACGTAGCCATGCACCCATCCCACTCATCACGTGATGTGCCCGGGCGCTGAGCGGGCCCGGGGGCGGGGCGGGTGTCAGTCCCCAGGCGGAGCCCAGCTCTGTCGGTCACGGGAGGCCCCAGGTCCCCCTCACCACCACCACCAGTAGGAACACAGCACATGAAAGGCCCAGGGCCGCTCTATGGACACCGCAGGGCACGGCGGGCAGGGTGCCATGGCGGTGGGGCAGGCTGGCCCAGCACCCACCCACGCCTGCAGAAAGCACACTCTCCCACCCCGGCTGACCCTCCGTGGGGGCGCTGGACCCCTGCTTTCCAGCTGCTCTGTGTGGCCTGGGGACCAGGGAGAGCTGTGTGTCGCGTAAACGGCCCCCCTTCAGTTTTCCCAAACGTAGCAGGTGTGCAAAGGTTCCTGCCTCCCTCCCTCTGCCTTCCTTTTTCTGAGCAGAGGGGGAATATTCTAAACCAAAAATCTGGGACATTCAGCCCAAAGCCACTTCTGCGTGAGAATCGCTCCTGCTGCTCACTGGACAGGACCCGCCCTGGGGACCAGAGGGCGGCGGGGACCAGAGGCCGCGAGGCTGCAGCCGGGACGTCTCGGAAGACAGACACGGACGAAGACCGCTGCTTCCTGTGCACCTTGCGCTCCAAGCCATATGGACATTGCTTCAAGGGGGGGTTGGAGGGGCTGTGAAGTGTTGTAGTACCAGGACGGCTGGGTCTTCTGAGCTCTGTTTTTTGCTTTTGGGTTTTGTGACAACATGACCCTTTTTTCAGGCTCGTGGTATTTTCTGTATTTTCTCTGCTTCTGGTAAACGTCTTCGTGTGGAACTCTCTGTACGGGGCCCTGTGGCTGCGGACGGCCTGTCAGCGGCTGCACCCCAACCGTGGCGCCCACTCGGGGTTCCGGACGCTAGGCCACTGGCCCCGGAGGAGCAGGGCTAGGCGTCTCTCGTTATATGTCAGCCCCAGGGCGGCGTGTGGGCACCGAGAAGCGTCCACTCCTCACTTCTCACCTTCAGGGAAGGAGGAGAGACCACACTTGGGGGAAATGGATGCTGGGTCCTAATCTGGGTTCCAACCAGAGAACGGGAGACCCTTCTCTAACTGGGGCCAGGTGGCGCGTGCCCTCCGCCCTTCTCCTGCGGTGAGGTCACTCAGGCGCCTACCCCCGCGGAGAGAGTCCTCACCCCGGACACCCTCAGACGGGTCATTGCCGACGGCACTGATGGCCACAGGCTACGGAGGCGGGTGCGGCGAAGAAGCCGGGAGAACCAGGCTCCCTGTCGGCACAGCAGGCAGGGGTGGGCCTGCCCGGCTCCCTTGTCCACAGAGCACCTGAGCACTGGCTTCCACCCAGACAAGGGCTGGCTGAGGGCCATCTCTGGGCCTCCTGGGCCTCCTCCCTCTGAATAGCTCAGCCTTGCTGAGCCCCATCCTGCCCAGCCCCCCCACCTCTCTCAGGCCACACTTCTAAGGAGCAATTGATTAAATGTCACAGCCGAGTAGGGGCCACATGGGAGTCCTCCCCCACCCGCCTTCGAGGGAAGGGATGCCAGTGGACGGTCCTCCCCCACGTGAGCCCCCCGCCAGGCCCCCAGGGGACACTGCTGGCTCTGCGGCTCCCCGCCCGTGCTGCGTTGTGCTTGACCACGACCAAGGACGTGATGCTCACCTCGCCTTGGCAGCAGAGTTTTCAGTTTCAGGTCCTGGGCGCACAGTGGGGTCCCCCCCCATGGGCCACCAGCAGTGTATCCGGTGGCTCTCTCTCATTGAGCACCCCTGCCGCACGGAGCCGGCCGACAGGCGGGAGCAATGCTGGAATCCGTGAACCGAGCTTGTCTGCAGGGGCCTCCTGTCCCCTCAGCGTCACATTTCCGGTCCACCGAGAGCCTCGGTCCGTCCTGAAGCGTCCCCAGCCATGTTTTCTAGGATTGTGCAGAATCCCAGAAACAAACAAAAAGCACCGTGTAGGAGGACCGAGAGGCGGTCCAGGTGCGATTCTTCATAAAAACCTCGTTTCAGGCCCTGGCTGGTTGGCTCAGTGGTAGAGCATCAGCCTGGTGTGCAGGAGTCCTGGGTTTGATTCCCGGTCAGGGCACACAGGAGAGGCGCCCATCTGCTTCTCCACCCCTCCCCCTCTCCTTCCTCTCTGTCTCTCTCTTCCCCTCCCGCAGCCGAGGCTCCATTGGAGCAAAGTTGGCCCGGGCGCTGAGGATGGCTCTGTGGCCTCTGCCTCAGGCACTAGAATGGCTCTGACTGCAACAGAGCGACACCCCAGATGGGCAGAGCATCGCCCCCTGGTGGGCATGCCGGGTGGATCCCGGTCGGGCGCATTCGGGAGTCTGTCTCTGCCTCCCGTTTCCAACTTCAGAAAAATACAAAAAAAAAAAAAAAAAAATACAAAACACCTTGTTTCGTTCCATACAGGCTTGTGATTTTATTAACACATATCGGTGACACGCGTCGTGAATTCCAGGGTTGCAGAAAGGAAACTGAGTCTGCTGTTGGGGGCGCAGGCCACACCCAGACCCACAGTCGAGTCAGAGTGTCTGGGCCTTGGGCGCAGGCCCTCCCAGGGAACTCCTGTGTGGGCAGCAGGGGCGGCGGAGAACGGGGCCCGTGGTTCCTTCCGACCTCTCGTGCACCGGACTGGAGGTGAGCTCACGGCCTCTGTCTCCCGTAAACAGAAACGCCGTCTGCACGGCTCCACACCGCCACGCCCCCACACCGCCACGCCCCCACACCGCCACGCCCCCACACCGCCACGCCCCCACACCGCCACGCCCCCACACCGCCGCCGCGTGGGGAAGGCCACCGCCGAGCACGAGCACACCGAGTGCCGCCAGCCCCGGGTCCGGGGGCCGCTGACCCTGCAGGACACCACCGGGACCGGGAGCGTGAGGCGGGCCTGGCCGGGGTCCCATGTGGGAGTTGCAGAAGTGCACCCAGAAAGCTGAAGCCGTTTGCTCCCCAGGGTGGACGGCTGGCTGGAGGCAGATCTAGGGTCCAAACCTAGGTCGTCAGGGGCTGCAACCCGGATCCCACACCAGCGCACCGCGGGGCCTGCCCGAGCACGCACCTCCGACCCCGGAGGGCCTCGGAGGAGGAGGAGGAAGAGGTGGGTGCTGCTCTGCCCGCTCAGCCCAGCACCTGCACGGAGAGGCGCCCGGTGTGGGGAGCCCACCCCCTCCTCTCCTCTCCCCCCCCCCACCCGTGGACTAGACAGGAAACGCCGAGCTGACGCAGCCGGGTTACGCCAGGCCTCGCCTTTATGACTATTTCTAATGAAAAGTTAATGGGAAAACTTTTGAAATGCAACCATTCATCACAGAGAGAAAAAAAAAACCAAAAAAAACCTCCATTCTCTCGCAGGATGACAGGTAGATTAACACCCCCACACACACACACACACACACTCCGCCTCCAAGAAGGAAAAATGGCTCAGGTGCGACCCCCAGCTGTACCTGGGAGCAGAGAGCTCCCTATGTGTGTCCTCTGTGCCCCCAAGTCCCAAGCCCTTGTTAAATGCCCGGTCCTCGGGTTCTGTGCCCGCAGGTCAGCGTGCCTGTGCCCAGCCCCCGCCCACCAGAACATTCAGGGTCCACGCGGGTGAACGACACGGGGCAGGTGCCCTTCTGCCTGCGTGTGCCCCTTGTCCCCCAGCCCAGGGGTGACTGTCCCCAGCACCAGGAGGAAAGCACGGTTTGCAGAGGGAGCTGGCCAGGCAGGGACGTGGCCGTGACCACCCAGGGCTCTGGCACGTGGTTTGGAGGTGACCCCCCAACCAAGGCCGGTGTCCCCAGGTTCAGACCGCGTGCATGAGGCCCACGGCGCCAGGAAAGGGCCCACCAGCAGGAGTCCTGAGGTAGTGACCTGGTCCTGCCATCCGGCCCAAGACACCAAAATGTGACACGGTCGCTGTCAGAGTGTGTGGGGGGGAGGTTTGGTTCTGTCGCGAGCGGAGCCCGGTTGGATGCTCGGTTTGGGCCCGCCAGGCTCCTGCAGACCTCCTGATTACAGACCAGCTGGACCGCGGGCGCCTCCTGCAGGATGGGCCGAGCACGTCCGGCTCTGCCAGCACAGGCACCGCGGGGTTTGCCAGACCCTCCTTCCCGGTGAGGGCTCGAGGCAGATACCAGCCCACTGGGGCGAGAACACCGGGCTGTCTATCCCGGGCTCTGCAGTCTCGCCACGCTGCTTCTCCGCAGACAGACAGTGTTCCGCAGTCATTAAGCAAAACCACTACATCACGGGGCTGGACCCGGTCCAGACGCCAACATGTTAACATAGCAGGCACATTCTGTCACCTGGGGCCTCTCCACCCAGCAACTCAGAGGCCCGGAGGGACAGTCCCACGGCCCAGGGCCGGGTCTGCAGGGAGAGCCCCGCACCTCCCCATCTTAGGGGGACCTCCTTGCGAAAACGTGAGGGCCAGGACATCGGGGAGTTGCTGCCCCAGAGAGAGAGGAGGTGTGACGGAAACCAGACAGACACCCACCCACACCAGCCCCTCAGGAGGCGCCAGGGCCCCTGGGATGGGGACCCCCCCCCCAGGAGGGGTCCTCGTCAGCCTGTCCTGAGCCCCCTGAGCCTCAGCAGCACCCACTCACCCCCCACCCCCCCCCCCGTGTGTGCAAAGCCACTAGTGCCAGCCACCCCTTGGGGATCCAAGAGTTACCACGAGGGGATTTCCCGAGATACGCTCGTGGTTTCAAAATGCCCGACAGTTATGGGTGTTTCCTCTCTCAGGCTGAACAGGTTCTTGCCTCGGGCTGGGATGATGTCCAGCCTGCGTGGCTGCCCGGGTCAGGCCGTGCTGACGTGCCCTGCGGGGTGGGCACGGGCGGGGGGGGGGGAACACGTCCCAACTCGTACCCACGTCCCTTCCCGGCCCTGTACGGGCGCTGGCTGTCTCAGGACCGTGGCAGTGGGTGAGAGGGGGACAGAGGAATGGGGCAGGCGGGGAGTGGACCCAGCTGTCCCTCTTAGCGGAAATAACGGGGTGAGGGGGCGCTGGCTGGGTGTCCTTCCTCCTCCACCGCATCCGCGTTTTCCTCGGAAAACCCGGTATTTGTTCAAAGAAAACAGGACGGCCGGAGAGCTGTGAGCTGTGTGGATCTTTGAGAAGTCTGTTGAGTGCCGTCCGCTGTGACAGGGACATGCAGAAGGCAGAAGACGTCACTGTCGTCACAGGGAGACATTCCGGGGCTGGACCGGAGGTAGCCGGTAAGAAAGGTGGCTGCATGTCGTAAAGAGGTCACGCCATTCAGCAAAGGGCTCAGGACCGGGGAGGGGGGAGCTTGCCCTGGCCCTCAGGTCCCACCCACCACCACCACCCCAAGCTCGGAATGAGCCCCCCGCTGGGAGGCCTACGGCCTGTTTTCGTGGTTATGAAAACACAGCGTGGCTCTTTACAACCGCCTGGGCATCTAAAAGGCGGAACAGTTGTCTGTGAACTGGTGGTCGTTCTTTTGGAAAATAAAGGCAACTTAAGATGGAAATGACTCTGCCCCCTGGAGGCATCACACCACTGATCTAAAGTAACACCATTTATTTCAGGTAACACCATGTATCATTTTGCTGACGTTCAAATAGACCTGAGTGATCTCCACGGGTCCCAGGCCCTCCCTCGCCCCCCCCCCCACAGCGAACTGGTTTCCTATCCAGCCCTGCCCCTAAGCTCCCCACGCGTCCGCTGGTCACGAGAACTAAATTTCTACCATGGTGTATTAATTCTATCGAGTCCATCGACAACATCTTAAAAGGACAGGACGGAGTCTGGACTGTCTCAAATTTTTATTAGCCATAAACCAATTTAAAAAAAAAAACAAAACTTCCATTTGGCCAGAGCGGGTTGACCCACATGGGGACTTTCTTCAGGCCTGAATTATTATTTATCTGCACTGCCTTTTAGACAGAAGGAGCCAGATGATAGCGAATAAATCCATAGCTGAAATTCAAAAACTTTTTTTAAAGAAAGGTTTTCTGGGAGTGGCACCCACAGACTTGTACCCCCTTGTGAGAGGCAGTTCCGCGCATCCTGTCCCCATTCCAGTCAGGGGCGCCAGCTGGTGGCCTGCAGTTGCCATGGAGGAGCATTTACACCATGGCAATAGGTAAACACCACAGGCAGGAGCTGTCGGCCATGGATGGAGAGCCGGTTGTTAGACACCAACACAGCAACGCGGTCCCTCCATCTGGAGTTGAAGCCAGTTTCCTTTCCTACGTGGGGAGCATTTTAAGCCCCTAAAAGGATGTGTGTTCGCTGACTGGCCTTACAAGAGGCAGGAAGGTTAGCTGGCGCTTCAAAAACGTTTTAAGAACCACAATGCCGGCCCTGGCCGGTTGGCTCAGCGGTAGAGCATCGGCCTGGCGTTCGGGGGACCCGGGTTCAATTCCCGGCCAGGGCACATAGGAGAAGCGCCCATTTGCTTCTCCACCCCCCCTCCTTCCTCTCTGTCTCCCTCTTCCCCTCCCACAGCCAAGGCTCCATTGGAGCAAAGATGGCCCGGGCGCTGGGGATGGCTCCTTGGCCTCTGCCCCAGGCACTAGAGTGGCTCTGGTCACAGCAGAGTGACGCCCCAGAGGGGCAGAGCATCGCCCCCTGGTGGGCAGAGCGTTGCCCCTGGTGGGCGTGCCAGGTGGATCCCGGTCGGGCTCATGCGGGAGTCTGTCTGACTGTCTCTCCCCGTTTCCAGCTTCAGAAAAATACAAAAAAAAAAAAAGAACCACGATGCCATCAAGTGTCTTCTTCCGGCTCCATGTCGCCCACCAGATGATCTCATGCCTCTTAATTCACCAGAATGGCCCTTTGTATCCACAGTTCTGGTCAACGGGACACCCACATGTCCTTTTCAGCCCTGGTTACACCGATGACTAAGTGCCGTGCAAGTGACCGTGACTGTGTCCCAGATGTTCTCCATCACCGGACGCACGGAGGGAAGCCTGCTGGTGCACAACCCCGGGCAGTCAGTGGCTGGGGGTTTGGGGGACAGCAGGGAAGGGGGGGGCAGCAGCTGCCTCTGGTGGCGTCTGGAATTGGAGCAGAATGGATGGCCAAGGCTTTGGTCCCAGAGCCAGACATAAATATTCAGGATTTTCTTCCTCCTTTTTATAGACGGTGGTATGAAGCCAGACAAGCCCCCTCTGCCTCTTCTTGGGCCTGCACATTATTAGCATGGTCTAAAAGGCCCGGAGCCCCCGATGAATTGAGAACAGGTATAAAATATATGTGTGGGTTTCGCAGGAGAGAGAATTGACGCCCGGAGGCTTCCGTCCCCCGCCCCCACAGGCTCCGTGCACCTGCAGGTCCGGGAAGTGCAGGCGCCGGTCTTGCCCTGCAGATTTTGTGGCTGTAAGGAACTGAACACTCAGGGGGGGCTCCGGCCCTGGGTCCCCCGTTACCATGCAAATACCCCCCGCCTTGGTATGATCCCCCTACCCACCCCCACCCAGCTCAGCGTTTCTGTGTGGATAAACACGAGGACCTGCTCCGCAGAATGGGAGGCAGACCGGAGGAGGGCCAGGGGTGGGGACGCCTGCAGGAGCGGGGGGGGGGGGGGGGGGAATGACACGTCCTGCCCCCCCACCCACCCTCCGCAGGTGAGCCCCGGGCAGGCTCCAAGCTAAGGAGCAGAAAAAGAGCGTGAGGACAGACCCGCTCACTCCCTGTTACCCATCCAACATCCGAGCACATCCTGGGTGCCTCCCCTGGGCCTCGGGCCACCGCGTCTCCTCCCTGTGTGAGGGATAGTCCCTCGGTGGGGACGTCTGTCACTGCCCACTGACTGCGGGGGCCCACGGCTCCCTGGATGTTAGTTAACACGGCTGCGAACGTCTCCCTGGGCAGACGCACTCGGGTACAACAAACACCCTCAAGCCCAAGGTGTTGTTGTCCAGAACTGAACCAATCGGCCGGTTTCCCGCCGTGGACACCATCTCCCTCAGAGGCACTTCAAGGGAAGGAAGGATGATTTCTCTCTGGGATCCTGACGCATTTCAAAGTGCTTCACCCAGCAGCCCCGGGCAGAGGGCTCCGTACCCACGTGAGTGCTGGGGGACAGATGGGGCAGGAACCGGGCACTTGTGGGGCAAAGGGTATTTTTGCTTCAGGAAGCAGTTGTAAAACAATAAAGGATAAAGCATTGGTTTTCCCCAAAAAAGGTAGAAGATATCTCCCCCCCCCCCCATGAATTCAGTAATTCATGGTCCTTCCGATCACCTGGATTGCTCTTTATGCGTCTGTTTTGTGTGATGGTTATTTCTGGCTGTTTTGTTTTTTTTTTTAAACCGTTCGTAATTGAGTCGTAGCTGGTATACAGTAGCCACACAAATGTTATTACGTGTACAGTGTGGGGAGTTTTCATGTATGTTCCCGTCTGCGTGACCACCAATGAGACCAAGATATAGACCGGTTCCGGCGTCCAGAAGGTTCTCTCGCGGTCCCTGCCACCGTCCCGCACCCCAGAACCTCGACATTCCACCGGGTGACGACCTCTCCACCTCACTTTCCCGGGCAAGAGGGGCCTGTTTGGAGCTCGGTACAAGGCGTGACCGCACACTAGCGTCTGTCGCTGCCCTGGTGTCCTGCGCGCGGGGTCACAGCCCAGAGACTCACCTGCCGCGTACTGAGCTATAGTTTGTGTCTGTTGTTGTTATTAAGGTTTACACTCTGTGAAGACACCAGAGTTTATTCCCCACTCTCTGCCCCGCTCAGCTGAATGAGCGGTTCCGGCTGGGGCCTCGCAGACCGAAACGGCTATGCGCACTCTCGCACGTGTCTTCCCGCGGACACAAGCCCCCTTCTCGTCAGGCGCACGCTCGGGAGAGGCGGTATCGGGTCACGAGCGGGTGTGTGCGGCTTTGGTGGGAACGGGGTCACTGCTTTCCAGAGCACCGAGCGCCGCTCCGCGCCCCCAGCAGCCAGGGCTGCGCGTTCCAGCCGCCCCTCGGGGCGTGTCTGGAAAGCGGCCGCAGGGAAACCACAGAGACCGGTGGGCGACCGTCCTCGGGGAGCACTGGTGAGGACCCCCGTGCGGGTCCCGCACTCCGACCCTGAGCGCCCGGGGAGCTCCTCCCGAAAGGTAAGCAGGCTGGGCACGCTCATCTCTGGGGACTCCCGCCACACCCGCTGTGCCCCCGTGGAACTTTGTTTTTACTGGGAAGGAACACTGATGTGCGGCGAGATGCCCCGGACGTCAGAATGCGCGTGGACGGCTTTGGGGAACGCGTGCCAGTGCAGCCTCCACACCCGCCGAGACGTGGAACACGGCCCACCCCAAACGTGAGACACAGCCCCGCCCCAAGACATGGAACACGGCCCTCCCCCAATGTGGAACACGGCCCGCCCCAAACGTGGGACACGGCCCCGCCCCAATGTGGAACATGGCCCGCCTAAACGTGGAACACGGCCCCGCCCCAAACGTAGGACACGGCCCCGCCCCAAACGTGAAACACGTCCCGCCCAAACGTGGAACACAGCCCGCCCCAGACGTGGGCCACGGTCCCACCCCCAAACGTGGAACACGGCCCTCCCCGAACGTGGCAGCTGGTACCGAGCCACCTCTCTTAGTCCTGTGACCAGCGGTCCCTCTGGCTGTTGAATGTCAAACAGTGAAACCATCCGGTATGCACTTTTGGTGTTATTTGCTCCTTTTCATATATTATTTTTACTTTTCTTTGTTTCAGTGAGAAAGAGGGTGTGTATGAGGGAGAGGGGGAGAGAGAGAGAAAGAGAGAGAGAGAGGAACATTGAACTGTTCCTGCATCTGCCCTGATAGGGGATTGAACCAGCTACCTCTGTGCTTTGGGGGGATGCTAACCCACCGAGCTACCGGCCAGGGCTTGTTCCTTTTGATGATCAAGCAACAGTCCATTGTACGAGTCGCCACAGCAGCTCATCTGCGCTTCCGGTGATGGACACGTGCGTGTTTCCCGCGTGGGACCCAAACCGATCGTGTGCTGCATCGTCGGTCCTAGGGAAGCCCTCTGTGGACACGTGTGCGTCTCCCTCAGGTGGATCTCTAAGGTGGAGGCGTGGGGAGTTGTTTAAAGGATCTGAGAGTCCTGGGCCACTTCCCTCCCAGTCCCGGACGGCCTCTGCCTGCCTGTGTGGACGCCCCGGTAAAGAGAAAGCCCGAGTTGTTCGGAGGGGGGGGGTCCTCAAGCTGGGGAGCCTCCTCGTCTCCATTTGCTCTCTGTGCTCGGAATTTAATTAACTGCACTGAGGAGAGTGACACTGGGACCAGCTCATAGCGGCTATAACACGGAGGGGTTTATGGCCACATATTAAAACCAGAGCCATAGGGACGCTGGCCCGGAGCCAGACAGATCAGCAGCGAGAAGGGTAAAGATGTGTTGAAAATAAAATTTAATTTCCCATCTGCGGTTATGAGCAAGTCGTAATCCGGCTTCACGGCAGGGTCACGGCCGAACTAATGAGGTGGGCTTGGAGGACATCCTCGGAGGTGAGCGGCAGACCAAGGACGGTCACGCATCGCGCAGTCCCCCTTCGGGCTGGTCCATAAGGGGAGCGGGCTCATCGAAGGATGTTACATCTTCATCCCTTTTTTTTTTCTTTCCGCATAAACCCTCATGGTCACAATCAAGGGCATCACCTGGAACCTATTTAGCTAAATCGCTTTTCACAACGGGCCGGGCACAGCCGGCAATACTTCTGCATTCACCTGGAGCGACCATGTCACGGCCCAGCCAGGCCAGCCCTCGGGGCAAGGCTTGTCCCTGGTCAGAGCGGCCAGGCGGGAGAATGTGTGACCGCAGCAAGACTCAGCTTGACCCCTGTCCAGCCTGATTCCCGAACCCGCTGTCCCCTCTGCCGTCGGCTCTGCGGTCTGGACACGTCCATCTTCTCCAGAACTCGTGCCCCCACCTCGTGAGTGGGCTTCTCTGCTCCACATGCCGGGTCTTCATGTGACCCCGCCCGGTGCCCCCAGCAGCCCCTAACCCTGCAACCCCCCCATCCCGCTCCCGGTCCTGTGTCAGCGCTGAGGTTTTATGCACGTCCATTCCCCGCTGTAAGGGTGTCCCGGAGCTGCCGTGACAGTGTACCCCCAACCGCCGTACACACCAGCCATGCCGGCTCATGCACAGGGCGGGGCTGGGGTCCGACACCCAGGGGGTCCACTTGAAACCACAAGGTGTGTTTTTGGAAAATGCGAAACCTCTAAGTGACTAGAAAGAACCAGATTCACGAAACAGAAGACTAGTTTTAAGATGGCGAGGCTCCCGGGGGACCTATGGGATTCCCCACAAACACCACCCCCCTCCCCCAGGGACATCGTGAAAGACATTGACCAGCTGATCCTGAGACGTGTGTGGAAATTCAAGGGACTCCAAACCGCGAGACGGTCCTGAAAAAAGAATGGAGTCGGAGCCGCCGCTCATCACCAGCGGGTGAGGTCACCTACAGCGAGGCCGTGGTGGGCGAGGAAGCCCAGCCCGGGCACAGGACAGACATGACGATCGGAGGGCGGGCGGGGTGGGGGGGACCGGGAGCCCAGAAACAACCCCAGACGACTGTCTACGTCCACGTGGTTTGTGATGAGGACACGGAGACCATTCAATGAAGGGGAAGTAACCATCTCTTCCGTCAACAAGCTCCTGGTGCTGAACAAGGCACAGAGCAGGTGGACAGCGACCCCCAGGATGGAACGCTGGGAGTGCCGTCCGTCTCATTCTGACAATAGACGCGGGAGGCCCACGTGCTCAGACGGCACACTGACCAGAGTGGAGCCGGACGGACGGACGGACGGGCAGCGGCCCTTGGTGACCCCACAGAACCGGGGAGACAGGAGCGGAGCAGGTGATGGCCGCACGGGAACGCTGGCTTTTGGGGCGGTCGTTGTTCTCGTCCAGGACTTGACACGTTTTCCACATTTCCGACAATCCACAGGAACAATCCTCGTGATCAGAAAGCAACATCTTTCTTTCTGGGTTTTTTTGGGGGTTTTTTGGTATTTTTCTGAAGCTAGAAACGGGGAGAGACAGTCAGACAGACTCCTGCATGCACCCGACCAGGATCCACCCGGCATGCCCACCAGGGGGCGATGCTCTGCCCATCTGGGGCGTCGCTCTGTCACGACCAGAGCCACTCCAGCGCCTGGGGCAGAGGCCGAGGAGCCATCCCCAGCGCCCGGGCCATCTCTGCTCCAATGGAGCCTTGGCTGCGGGAGGGGAAGAGAGAGAGACAGAGAGGAAGGAGAGGGGGAGGGGTGGAGAAGCAGATGGGCGCTTCTCCTGTGTGCCCTGGCCGGGAATCGAACCCGGGACTTCTGCACGCCAGGCCGACGCTCTACCACTGAGCCAACCGGCCAGGGCTCTTTCTGGTTTTAACGTCTTTAAAAGGCCATCAGGATGTCACGCAAAACAAAGGCGGAAAACTCTCCGAGTGAGATTCTGCCCGCCACACGCACGCACGCCCCTGAACCCCACCGCACATGCACAAGCACACGCACACGCACACGCACATGCACAAAATTAGCCAGGAGAGACTACCTCGGTGGAAAGAAGGATTTTTGGAAGATCGGCGAGGCCGCCAAAAGCCAGGGAGGGGAGCCTCATTCAGCCAAACGATTGCGGCCTGGGTTTCACTTCCAAGCATCCTTTTAGCATGATGGTGTCACCTAGAATAAGTGGTGGGGGCTGCTAATTGGCCCCCAGGAAGGGATCTATCACCTGCTTCAGGAGGGGGGGTGGCGCGCAGGCAGCATCGCAGCCCCGCGAATGGCTTCATTTGTTAAGGCTCTGAGCGCTGTGTACGTGCTGCGCTGCTTTTATTGGGCGCTCATTAACAATTGCTCACCCTAACTAGAGAGAGAGCCAGGTTCTGGGGCGGGGGTGGAGTGGGGTGGGGGCGCTTCTACCCCGTGTGCTCCGCGCCTCCTTGATTGGTTTTTCTGTCCCCCGCTGAGGTCAATAACCAGCTCTGACATGATTTCTGCCGCATCCCTGGGCTGCGATTTGTCTTGTCCTCCCTCCTGACGTTAATGATGTCTCCAAACGAGTGCCGGGCTGAAATACAGAACTTATTTCAGTGGCGGAAAGTGCTTTCCTCCCGACGCGATGGTCCTTCGTTTCGACTTGCGCCCCCCCCTCTCCCCACACTGGCAGGGCTGCGGTCCACAGCCAGGTGGCGCCCCCTCCTTGGTCAGGATGCGACGGGGCACTGTGGCAGAGGAAGGCAGGGGTGGAAGGGCTTTGTTGTGTCCCCCCCCCCCGGAGCCGCCACCCCCACCGCCGTCCAGAGAAGCACACTCTGAACCCCTTATTTTAAAGCACCTCTCCCTTCTGGAAACCTGTGGGGTGGCTCTCTCCTCTCTCCTGCGAATGTAGAGGGGGCATCTGTAGGGTACGAGAACTCTGCCTCCAGGCGACCAAAAGTCAAAGCAAACTTCAAACAAATAACTTAAAAACAAAAACAAACCCTTCTCTCAAAGAGAAACTCACTTCTGGTCCAGTTGAGAATGAGGGGATGTGTTCGCCCCGCAGACTGACCTGCCTTGCAGCCAACACGAAGTCACCCTCAGCTCTCTCCCAGCTCGAGCTGCGTTCCCTCCGTGAATGGTCATTGGTCTAAAGCGAAGGCATCAGTGAGCCGAGTACGCCGGTAAGGACCCTCAGACCATGTGGAGAAGAAGCTCAGGGACCTTCCCCGTTGTCCGGGGCTGTGGAGACAGGACAGGCTGACGACAGCATCTGCGAACAGCACAGGTGGTCACAACACGCCCCTTCATCCCGTCAGTTTTCCCGTCGGGGAAGAGGCCTGAGCGCTGGACATGTGGTCCCTGACGTGCTGGCATCTACGCCGTCCACGCGGTGCCGGTGGCCGGTGGGACTTCTCCCCACCCGCGCGGCGGTTTCCTGGCCGAATAAACTTCCGGATGATCGATCTTGGTGGTTTCAAAACACACCCTTAGAATCCTTCAAGTCTGTGTCCCGCCGCTCAGAACTAGGCTGACCGTAGTGAGTGGCTGTGACCAATAGAATGAGACTGAGGTCACGCTATGTGTAACTTCCAAGGCAGGAAAAGGCTCTTCCCCTTCAAGTGCTGGCTCCAGAGGCATCCAGAGGACAGCAGACCGTGGGCCACCGTGCAGGAGAGGCGGCCATCCATCGGGTCTCCGCGCCAGGAGCATCGGCCGCCAGCACTGTGAGCGAGCCCGGTGGGTGTGCCACAACGGACGTCCTTCCCTGACCCGGACCTCGGACACCTGAGCGTCAGCCCCGTCGTGTCTGACGGCGCCAGCGTGAGCAAAGCCAGCAAGAACGACCCCGCCAAACCCTTCCTGCCTTCTTGTCCCAAAAAGTCACGAGCAAAATAAAATAGCGGTTGCGTTACACCCCTAAGTGCAGGGTCACTTGTTTTTGCAGAAACTGGAACTGCTGTTCTCCCGAGAAAAACAGACGTTTCCCAGTGGGTTGGAAGGACCTGCATCTTCGTGAACAACAGGGGTCACACCCACAAGGTGACAATGAGAGCTGTGACACTAGACACTGAACACGCCCCCCGGGACAAGGCAGGGCACTGGAGAGACGGAGCTCTTGCTGACTCTCAGCCTCGGGATGTTAACTCTCCGTCTGTCCAACCACAAAAGCTACAAGACTGGGACTGGGCAGGGGCCTTGGCCAGAAAGGACGCCGGTAACTGTCACCCAGCACGGTGAGACACGGGGTCACGCTCGTTGCTCCTTAAACCTGACCCTGTGGTGTGACCTTGTTGCCATCTTCCATTTGGGGAACCTGCTTCGGTGTCCTTTGAAAAAAAAAGAGCTATCGGGAGAGAGCGCGAACCCCCAGGACGCTGGACTCAGGACAGCTCGGGAAAAAACGCTCTCGCTCTGCTCTGCTCCGTCCGCAGGCATGCCTCTGGCTGCAGGGAAGAGAAAAGTTAAGTAACGTGGGATTCTAAAAGAGGGCCTCGGTCTTCTCACCGAAACCTGCAGGTAGACCCTGGTTGGCATGGCATTGGTGCTTTGTTGATGTCATCAGACGCCCAGGCTGTGTTCGCTCTGAGACACATAATTTTGTTTGTATGTTTGCTTTTGCCTCACGGTCACAAGATGGCTGCGGCAGCACCAGATGTCACTTCTGCTAACAAGGCAATGAGAAGGGAGGAAGCAGGGGAAGTCCCCGCATCTTCATTTAAATTTTTTTTCTTTTTTTTTTTAGCAAAAACTAAACGTTTTCCCAGAGTTCCATGAAGCCCTCCTTGGTTTCCTGGGTCCGAACGTGATCACACAGCTTCCCCTTGCTGCAGGAGAGACTGTGGTGCAGCCTAACAGCTTTGTCTGATTAATTTAGATACACAGAGGTCAGCTCTTGGGGTTCGGGGCATTGCCACCTGAAATTCCAGCTCCTCACGGCGAAGAAGAAGGGGATGGTGAGTTTTAGGTACCCACTAGCAGTGTCCCCCCAGCCGCTGGACCAGTGTAATGGCTTAGTGACGTTGAACATGCCCCTTGTGCCTCGGTTATTGGTCTGTGCAGTAGAGCAGCGCCCTGTTCTCAGCAGGCGGCCAGGTGCCTGCTCACGGAGGGGACCCAGAGTGAAGACGCCCTTGAGGGAAAAGCCAGGCCGCCTCCCCTTGTCTGCAGACATCGCGAGGTGTCAAGAATCGCCCTGGCGGTGGGCCCTACGGGGAGAACGCAGGCGTGTCCCAGTCCTGGCTCGGAGACCCACGATCTGCTTCCGAAGGAGAAAGACAGCACAAGCGGATGCTCCAGAGGGCTCACTGTGCCGTGAGTCACGGCCGTGTGGATCCGATGCGGCGAGCACCACTGCCTTTATGGGCCTGGAGGCACCAGATGGAGTCAGCGTCACGACCACCACCACCCCCCCTGCTCCCATTCATTTATGAGCCGTGGTCACAGTGCCCATCAGAGGACACAGGCGCCACGCAGACCCCCTCAGCATTCACTCAACACGCTTACACATTGATTTCCTGGGTGTTTTGACTTTTTTGTAGGGTCATTACCTGACTCGGAGGTACGTCTCGGCCCGTTTCAGGTGCAGAGGACCAGCTGGCGTTTGCCCAGGGCCGTATTACCAGTGACATCTGGGGATGGCAGACAGTGTGAGTCACGCTTCTGTCCCTCAACCCCCCCCCCCAGCATTCTCCCTTCCTTGTCTCACCTCGTTGTCCTTGATCAGACTGGCTTTCTGTCACCAGCCTAAAGGGGAACTTGCCGTCGTCACTGCTCACTCTGGAGAAATCCCGTCACCGTCGTGTCCCGTGACCAAGTCCTCGGCCGGCTTCTTCTCACCAGGATGAGGGGACGCATTAAACCACTCCGTCACCTTTCAGAACGAGCATGGCTGCATGGGAACATTTTTTCTATGCCCCCCCCCACTCAGGAAGTCATACATAATAAGGTGACCAACTTTTTTACAATGAAAAGGAGGACAGAAATAAATTGACGAAAACAATATCGTAAATAAAAGAAACACATTTTATTCATTGCAACAATAATACACTATACTATACTATGATCAATGCATAATAAAAACGTGTAATATTTTATATTGTCATTATGCTTACATGCCTATTAATTTTTAATAATAATTGTAAGAAAAAAGTACTCATTGAGATACAAATACGTCATATCACCCTGCATCGATCGAATACGGACATTGACAGATGAGTCTTCCAATACCAAGAAGGAGGATGTGTAGGAGGACACTTTTCCAGGGAGGATGGGACTTACAAAAGAAGGACTGTCCTCCCTAATGGAGGACGATTGGTCACCTTACAAATAAGGAACAAGGAGAATTTAAAACCTTATAACCTCCATTTTCGGGGAAACCAGAAGGTGGATCTAGCTCACAGACGGACAGGACAGTCAGGTAGGGGACACGGCGAGGGTGGGGGAGGCAGGGGTAGCAGAAGGGTCATCCTGAAATAGCAGCTGCTCCGCCGTCTGCAACATCGCGTGTGGGGACCAGGGCGGAGGCTGGGGAGAAGCTCTCTGGAGTGGGCTGGGTTCTGAGAAGCAAGAGGGTCAGGGCACCGAGGATGGAGCCACCTTGGTGAGAAGTAGCCTAACAGTCTGGCCATTTCTTCCACCCACCCACCCACCTACCCCACGACTTCCTGCAAAGAGGTAACTTTGAAGATTGCTGAGGGTCTGACCCAAATCTCTCCTTTTTGCCTCCTGGGTCCATGGCTGCCTATGTAGAGACTACATCTCCCAGATGCCTTTTCTGCTTGGTGTGGCCATGTGACTCCTGTGGGCCAATGAGATGTGAACAGAAGGGACTGGCACAACATCTGGCCCAGGTAGGGGAGCTGACACAGGTGTCCTCACCTGTCAACACCGAACGCTGGTGCTTTTCACTTATGTAAATTTCACAGGGAGCCTGGGGCTGAGGGTGGGCATTCTAAGTGGCCAGCTGCAGCCAAATGGAATAAAGGTTCGGGAGGTCAGCCTGGACTACAGCCTCAGTTGACCGGGTGACCGAACTCTGTATGCTACAACACAGATTGCACTGAGTGCTTTGCAGGAAGAGCATGACCTGACCCAGTTCTATTTTAGGAAATGATTGTCCTGTCACCCTTTCAGTGGGCACATCCCAGCCTCTTGCTGTGGACACGACCCGTAATTCTGGCGGTCACGGCCCTGGGCCTCTTCTCTGTGCTCTGGGCATCGGGCAGCGCCGCCGCGGCCTCCCTCCAGAATGGCTGAAAAGGGCCGGCTCCTCACTTGGTCACCTCTCAGGCAGCTAGATGGGGGCCCGTGGCAGGGCTCCGGTTCTGTTCATCTTGGAATGGACGAGGGTAGCAGAAGAAAAGGGACGTCATCTGTCCATTCTGCCAAGACTGGCCACAGCAGAGCAGCTGTGTCCAGTGTCCGGAGCCAAACACAGAGGCAGCCCCCGGGGTTCGGAATGGAGGGGCCGGTGGTGCCCACAGACCTCTCCGTACCCTGGAATGGGGCGGGGGGGAGTTCTGTGAGCTCCTTAAAACCCTCTTAATCAATTCCTGTTCTGCTCCCATTAACCAGGCTTGGTTTCTGTTGCTTGTAACTAAAATCCCCGACCAGCAACGCCCTGTGCTTCGAGGGTGGGTTCCCTGAGCTGGGAGGCAGTCACGGCGGAGACGTGAGGAAGAGGGCAGAGTCGGGACGTGAAGCCCAGCTCTTCCGTTGGTGCAAGGCATAACCCTAACGAGATGATTATTTTTATGTCTCTGGGACTCCTCGCTGAAGAACGTGGGAGTTACTGCAAATGACCTGAGGTCTCGCACAGCTTTGAAGAGGTGACGGCACATGTGAGGAGAAAGGGAATATCTGGCGTTACCTGCGGTCTCTGCTTGGACGGAGCTGTGCTGGTTTGACTGGTGATGCCACTGTCTCTCTCTGTAGTGACCCTACCCTGGGGGAAGGGGGGCGCGGGGACCCCTGGAGCTCCAGCACTCACCACGAGTGGTGAAGGTTCTCAGCTGTCGGCTCTCGCCTCCGCCCTCCGGGCACGCCTGCCCTCCCAGACTGGCCCAGAGAAGGGGGCCGTCCATCCTGCCCCTTTGAGAACCGAGCCCGTCTCTGTGCCCGTGGCGTAACCATCAGGACTGAGAACCGGAAGGTCTGGCTCTGGCACATGTGACTGGGACGCATGGAGGAAGTCCTCTCTTGCCCCAGGAACTTTTTTCAAAAACCAGCTCATCTGAACCACAGATTTCAGTAGGCCCCTTTCGGGACACGAGATTGCTCAGCTGGGCAAAGCCTCTGCTTGGCCAACAACTGTGTATTTGCCAAGTGTCCTTCTAGGTCCTGTTCTTGTCGTGCCCACCCAACCTGAACGACTATATTGGGGACCCTCCCCAGCCCACGCTGGCTCTCCCCACTGAAAGAAAGATCCACCTTAAACCACTGAAGATGTGTCGTGGGCTGAACAGTGATCTCCAAAGGACAGGTCCATGCCCCAGTCCCTTCAATCTGCGAATGTGATCTTATTCAGAAAAAAAGGGGGGGGGGGAGGGAGGGTCTTTGTAAATATTGTTAAGGAACTTGAGACGAGGAGATAATGCTGGCTTGTCCGGATGGGCCCTAAATCCAGTGACAGGTACGGTCTGAGGAGACCCACAAAGGACAGACACTTGAACGGAAGGACAGGAAGCACACTGACCACAGAGGCAGGGGGGGACCAGGAGGGGCACCATCGCCAGCCCAGAAATTTGGTGGCCAATCGCCACCAAAGCTGGAAGGGGCCAGCAACACTCCCCAGGGCCCCCAAGGGAGTGTGACCCTGCTGGATTTTGGACTTCTAGTCCTCCAGAACCAGTACAGAAGAAATTTCCGTTGTTTTAAACCACCTGGGTTGTGGCAATTTGTAGTGGTACAACGGCTAACGGTCACCTCAGGGCAGCATTTTCAGACCTGAGCACCGGGCCCCGCCTCCTGGGGTCACCTTCTCTGGGTCTTCCCGTCGGAGTCTGAGCCTGCTTGGGCTAACATTCCTGGTGCTTCCATTCCATGGAAACATTCCTGATGCTTCTCTTCCTCTCCCATTTCACCGTCAGACCGAGAAATCTTGTAGCCTCCGTCTGAAAAGTATGAACCCAGAAACTGAGCATCACCCCACACACACACACACACACACACACACACACAGCCCATCCCTACCTCTGCTTCCTCCAGCTGGTCTCTCTCTACCCTTTCCTATTTTTCATTCACGTGTTCTCCTTCCAGTCCAGCCAGCCTCCTCGTTGTCCCTTTCATACCCCAGGGCCTTTGCACAGACCACCGGGGCTCCCTGGAACACAATTACCCTGAGAGTTACAGGGCTTGACTGACATCTCTCCTCCTGCCAATGTTTGCTCCAAGGTAATTTCTCAGTAAGTTCTCTCCGGACCACTTATTCAAAATACCAACACTTGCCTGGGCATTTCTGGCCCTTCTTATCTTAAGGCTGTTGTTTTTTACTTTTTTTTCCCCCAAGGCCCTTAACCCTCCTGTCATGCTGTGCCCTTTACCTACGGTTGTTTGTTTATTGTTTGCCTCTCCTGCTAGAATGTACACTCCAGGTCAGCAGGGAATTTTGTTTGGTTGGTTGGGGTTTGGCTTTTTGTTTGGTTTTTTTGCTTTCTTTATTCCCTGACATATCACCCAGAGAAGTGCCAGGCTCAGAGGAGGCACTCAATAAATAATTCGTTGAATAAATAAGGGAAATAAATAAATAAACCCCTCCGCTATTTCTTTCATGAGAGAGGAAGTGCATTTGTTGCGACCACAAAATAAATGAAACCGTGTGGTCATCCGAACTTGCTGCTGGTAGTGTCGCCTTCTGAAAGATGAGGACATTTGGCTCTGCAGAAATGACTGTCATCTTTCCTCATCGTATCAGCGGCGTGGCGAGGCCTTCCCGTGTACCACGGGGACCGGCGGCGTGACTGTCAGAGGGCAGGCCGAGAAGATCTGTCACCCTGCGTGCGGCACGCCCCAGGACGGGCTAGGCTAGGTCATGCACGCTGCGGTGACAGAGATTTCAGTGGCTTGAAACAGAAAGGTCTGTGCCTTGCTCACGAGGAGCCCTGTGACGGTCCAGCAGCTGCCCTCCGCCAACCAAACCATTCTGGCACATCTGTCCTGGATGGACGGCCCTGACCGCTTCCTCGGGGCGGGGGAGAGAAAACTGGACACTCCTGTACGGGCAGGTGAGTGCCTCCAGCTGCAAGGGGGCATGGGTCACTTCTGCTTCGTTTCACTGGCCGAAGCGGGTCACATGACCTCTGGGGCCTACAGGCCGGGAAGGAGGGCCACCCAGAAGTACCTGCAGGTGGCATTGTGTCCTCACCTCCTACCCCCCACCCCCCAGGGAAGCCAGGTGCCTTGTGGACGTTTTCCTGGGCTCTTTGTTCAGCTCTTCTGCGAATCTTTCTGATGATAAACGTGCATCTTTTTTTTTTTAATTTATTATTTATTTAGTTATTTATTTTTTTGAAGCTGAAAACGGGGAGAGACAGTCAGACAGACTCCCGTATGCGCCTGACTGGGATCCACCCGGCACGCCCACCAGGGGCGACGCTCTGCCCACCAGGGGGCGATGCTCTGCCCCTCTGGGGTGTCGCTGTGCCGCGACCAGAGCTGCTCTAGCGCCTGGGGCAGAGGCCAAGGAGCCATCCCCAGCGCCCGGGCCATCTTTGCTCCAATGGAGCCTTGGCTGCGGGAGGGGAAGAGAGAGACAGAGAGGAAGGAGAGGGGGAGGGGTGGAGAAGCAAATGGGTGCTTCTCCTATGTGCCCTGGCCGGGAATCGAACCAGGGTCCCCCGCACGCCAGGCCGACGCTCTACCGCTGAGCCAACCGGCCAGGGCCAAACGTGCATCTTTCTCATTAAATTGGACGAGCTCTGAGCACCACAGGAGAGTCAACCCGTAGCCTCTGCTACAAGTTCTCAACAGGCGATACATTTTGTCCTTTGTCCCGTGGTTATTTCATGGCATTCAGTAAAACACAGGAACAGAAAAACACACAAAAAGAGGCGTGTCCCGCTAATAAGTGATAATGAGGCAAAAAAAACGCCTTTGAAACACACACACCCAGGTGAAGAACAGCCGGGCAGCTTCCTGTCTGCACGGATCGACCCCTCCCCAGACCTGCCGGGTCATCCTGTCCTCACATGCTCACGTTTCTGAACTTAACTGGTCACTCAACGAACCTTCCTAAGATGTCATCGTCCGGTCTTGCCCACTTCTAAGAAAAATGTGTGCTATGGTTGTTTCTTTCCCCTAGGCATCTGCACTTTCTTTACTTATTTACTTTAAATGATGTTTTCTTCTTTAGTGACGGTGGACACATGGTATCACGTGTTTTCTAGGGGTGCCGCCCAGTGATTAGACATTAGAGAACTCACTAAGTGGTCATCCCGGTAAGTCTCATGCCTGACACCGCCGGCATTGCCCGGGAAGCAGCCTCACCACCACCACCACCACCCCCCGCCCCCTGCCGGCTTCTCATGACTTTGAGTATCTCTTGCCTGCCATCCTTCTTGGCCTGCCTTCCTTTCTGCTGAGAACCCGCTGGTATTTGTTAGAGGAGCTCTCGCTTGTAGGTAAGCGCTCTCTCTCTCTCTCTCTCTCTCTCTCTCGTTGCTTTAAGATCCTCTCTTTGTCTTGAACCTTTGGCTTTTTCATTCTGATGTGTCTCTGTGCGTGGGCCTCCTTGGGGTTCACCTTGTTTGGGGGCTCTCTGTGCTTCCTGGACGTGTGTGCCCGTTTCCTTCGCCAGGTTAGGAAAGTTTCCTGTCATTGCTTTTTCACATAGGTTTTCAACTCCCTTCTCCTCCCCGTTCAGCACCCCAAAGATGCAAATGTTGGTCCACCGGCAGATATCCCTCCCAGAGGCTCCTTCTTCTAACGATGCTCATTTTTTGTTTGTTTGTTTGTTTGTATCCCCTGTGGATTCTTTTCTCCTTGCGCGGCTCTGACCGGGTGTTCTCTGCTTCCCTAGTTTCCAGATCTCTGACTTCATCTCCCCCGCGCCTCCTCCGTTCCACCGCCGATTCCCTGGGACGGGTTCTGGACTCTCCGTTTCCGACTGGTTCTCTTCCATGTGTTTCCTCTTCTCTCTCTCTCTCTCTCTCTCTCTCCCTCTCTCTCTCTGGAAGTGCTCACGGAGTTCCTCTGCTCGCTCCAAGTTCCTGGGGCATCCCCACACCGGTGTTCTGAACTCCGCAGCTGGTGGGGTGCTAGTCTCCATCCTCTTTATTCTTTCCCCGGAGTTTGGTCTCTTCTTTCATTTGGGACCTGTTACTTTGCCTCCTCGTCCGTTCCTATGTATGAGGCAGAGCTGCGATGTCTCCCGGGCTTGGTACAGGGCCCGGTGTGGTAGATGTCCTGTAGGGGCCAGGGGCGCAGCCTCCTCCGATCACCCAGGTGCACGCCAGCTGCGCCCCCTCATCGCCCCCGCAACCCCGTGCGTTCTGTGTAACCCACCTGGTGGGGTTGAGCCCCGACTACAGTCAATGGGAGGGGCTTTTCCCAGGCCAGTCGGCTGTGAGGCCCGGCTGTGCGTAGGAAGGAGGATCAGCAGCGCAGGGAGCACCCCCTCAGAGCAGGACGTACCTCAGCCGGGCTGTGGTGCCCCCTGAGTCCATCACGTGTGTGCGTCACTACAGAGGTGGTCAGGGGCTGTCCACTGGGTGCCCCGGCTCTGGGGCCTGCAGGGAGGTGCAGGCCAAGGTCAGCCGCTGGCTGTGCCCTGTCCGGGGTCCGCCCAGAATGAGCTACAAGTGATCTGTAGGTGGCTGCTACTCGTGCCAGGCCTGTAGGTCCCCAGGAGTGGCCAAGGCTGGCTGCGGCCAGTGCCGGGCCTGGGCCACCTGGTGAGAGGCACGGGCCCACCGAGGCCAGATGCTGCGTGTTTGAGAGCCGTTAGGAAAGTCCGAGGCTTGAGCCAGGACAGGCTGCTCGTGCGGAAAAGCCATGAGAAACAGCTGGGCTCGGCCAGCCGGGTCTATGGGGTGGGGCCCGAGCGAAACCCGGGGCTGGCGGAGGCCGGATGTGGCTCGCACCTGTGCCCGCAGGGCGAGCGCCCGCAGGGGGACGCGGCCTCTGGGCACTTCAGCTGGGAGAAGGCCGCCCCCAGCTCTCTGCTCCTTCTCGGCCATCCCTTCTGCCCCTGGAGCTGCGGCCCCAGCGCTGGAGCTCAGAGCGAGTCCGAGTGAGTCGGTACGCGGGCCCCTGAGCAGAGCTGCCCGGGACGCCCGCGGCCTCAGTCCCTGGGGGCGTTCACGGCCAGAAGTGACGGGGCCTGCTCTGTCGGCACTGGAGCCCTGGGCTGGGGGCCTGCTGGGGGCCGGGACCCCTGGCGCTCCTCAGGCAGGGTCTCCGCAGCCAACATCTGTCCCAGTGTGTCGGCCACTCGGGGGCGTGGGACCAGCCTGTGTCTCCATCCCGCCTGCCGGTCCCTGGTGACTTCTGCTGCACGTCCCCAGTTGGAGGACTTCCAGTGACCCAGATCTCAGGCGGCTCCGAGCCGCGGCTGTGCTGTGCTTCCACTGCCGTTCGGACGGGGTCCGGGGAGGAGAAGTGTGTTTACTGCACTGACCTGGGCCGCCATCTTGACCGGGGTCCGGGGAGGAGGAGTGTGTTTGATGCGCTGACCTGGGCCGCCATCTTGACTGCGGTCCGGGGAGGAGGAGTGTGTTTGATGCGCTGACCTGGGCCACCATCTTGACCGGGGTCCTGGGAGGAGAAGTGTGTTTGATGCACTGACCTGGGCCGCCATCTTGACCGGGGTCCGGGGAGGAGAAGTGTGTTTACTGCGCTGACCTGGGCCGCCATCTTGACCGGGGTCCGGGGAGGAGAAGTGTGTTTGATGCGCTGACCTGGGCCGCCATCTTGACCGGGGTCCTGGGAGGAGAAGTGTGTTTGATGCGCTGACCTGGGCCGCCATCTTGACCGGGGTCCTGGGAGGAGAAGTGTGTTTGATGCGCTGACCTGGGCCGCCATCTTGGCCCGAGTCGCTGAGTCTCATTGAATCTCGATGTTTCTATTCCACCCTTCTTTCTTTTCTTTATTATTTTTATTTTATGTTTATTTTTTCCACAGTTTCTTTTCAGTATCACGTAGCATATTGGCTTCAGGTGGACAGCAAAGGATTTGGACAAGCTGAAACCGTTCCATCTTTTTTTTTTTTTTTTTTTTTTTTTTTTTTTTTTTTTTTTTTTTTTTATTCCTTCGCATTTCTCTGTGGGAAGATCTGGGCCGTTCTGGGCCCATGGCATCCCCGCTGGGCCGTTCGGCGTGACCTTTGGTCTCCGTTTTTCCTGCAAATCCGGAGGCTGATCAGACAGACTTCCCGGTGGTCAGATGCCTACCTCGGGCAGGAGTCCGGGTGGCGGTGGTGCATCCTGTCCGCCCGCGGGGCTCCTGTTCCCGGGGACAACTCCAGGGCAACGCGGATGGGGGCTCCAGCCCTCACCAGCCTGTTCTTGATTTCTGTGAAAAGACTCCCAGGGCCTCTCCAATGGAAGTGGTCCTGAGTTTTGAACTGGAACGGATACGTTTTCATCACATCTCCACTGCAGGTGAGGTAGTAGTCTCTCTCTCTCTCTCTCTCTGTCTCGTCCGATTTCTCGGAGTGCTTTTTAAAAAATGAGAATGGATATTGAAAATTTTTCAAATGCCTTTTTAGCATAAAGCAACGATGATCTTTGCCATTCCCCCTTTGAATGATACGGCTTTCTTCAGATTTCCGCAGATTGAATTGTTCTTCTATTGCTCACGTAATAACCTCCTCGGTCGCGATGGCCTGGGAAACGGTCCTGGGCGTGTTCGCGAACATGATACTTTATTTAGGAGCGGGAGCAGGCTTGTGGTTTATTGTTACTGTAACTATTGTCCTCAGTGGGCGTGGCCCCATGTCTGAGGCTGCTGCAGCCTGTGGGGTGTGACTGTCAGAAAGAGATTTGGCAACATTTCTTTCCTTCTCTGCTCCCACACAGCCGGCTGCTGCTGCAAGGCTGGATTGGAGCCGCTAGGGGCGGCCCCGGGGAGGGGAGTTCTCACGGAACCGTGTTTCCTTAGCTCTTCCGTGTCAAAAGTGTGTCTGTGGCCTCGACAGTCCAAGGAGACTTTGGTGCATGTCGAGTCACGGCTCCCTCTGTCTTCCCAGCAGAGTGTCGGAAGGGGTTGTCTTTCTCGCTTTGACGGTTGCTGAAACAATCTGGGACACCTGCGTGGGTGGGGGTTTTTTTCTTGGAAGTATCTCCCTTGTCTTGCATGGCTGCCCTGCCAGTGGGGGGGGGGGCGAGGGAGGCCATCAAATGCAGGGAGACCCCTGGACGCGGATGAGCAATTGAAGGGAGTCCTGCTGGTGGCTTCCCCTTTCTCAGCGGAGAAGGGCACAGTGGGAGCTGGGTGCACGGGGCGGGCAGGGGGCAGGGCTTGAGAAAGTCCAGGTTGCCACAGGGTAGTGGATAAAGGGGCCGATGCGAGAACCCCAACTCACACCTTAGGGAGACCACCAGGCTCTCGTGGGCTGAGCTCCCCCCTCCCCACCTAAGGGGACCCGAAAGGAGTCACCTGTGTAAAGCTTAGGGCATCTGTGAAAACCTCCCAAGGACATTCATACTTTCCCTGCATTCTCCTTGAATGGGGTGCGCGCTTACACCCCTCGGATTTCTCACATAATTGTTTGTCTTCCTAAGTGTTTCCGCTTCTAGAGGACAGGTCAGTGCCCACTTTATCTGTTGAACTATTATTACCTCGGTGTCTTGTCAGGAATCCAAGTATTTGCCTTTCATTAGTTAACACGGTGAACGCTTCCCCGCGCCCTGGGTGTAAAGGGGGCGTCCGCAGCTCCGGTGTTATTTGTGGGGGAGCCGCCCCCGGAATGAGCCGGTTTGGGCTGCTGTCCTCACAGGTTAAGTCCGCCGAGGTCTAGGACGGAGGGCGGCCGGCCTGTTTTAAATGTGTATCTATTGCATTGAAGTTCACAGAACATGAAACTCACCAGATTAAAGGGAACCATTCAGCGGCATTCAGCCCCTTCACGCTGTTGGGCAGTCACCACCTCTGTCCAGGTCCAAAACGTTTCTGTCACCCCCAAAAGAAGGTCCCGTGCCCATGAAGCAATCCCCCTCTCCCATTTCTCTCTCGACCCACAGCAACCTCTGCTCAGCTTTCCTCAGAAAGTGCATCCCTGTTGAAGGAGAACCATCTCAAATTAATATAAATGCAACTGAACGTTCGGTTTAACAGGTCAACGTGGAAGAGAAGACCGTCTGGGGGCGGTGATGATACAATACTGACTTTACCAGGGAACAAATGCCAGGTAAAAACCAGCTTCTAACCAAGTTGCAAACCTGGTGGGTGGGACGCCTGCTTGTTGCCAAAGAGCCGGCAACGGTCTACCAACAGAAACAGGGACTCTGTCTGCCTCTCACACTTTGCAAGATTTTCATTTATGCACTGAGTAACTGAACTACAAGATTATCTAAATGATGTTGATGCTAAATTAAAAAAAAAAAAGCATTGAACGCTTTCTCATCATCGATGACTTGGAGAAATGTTTGAACCTTTGGAGAAAACTCTTTAAGTGTCTACCATGACATTGGCTCTTTTTTTTTTTTTTTAACTTATGAGTCTTCCAAATTTGAGGTGCACTTTTTTTTTTCCAAATCGCTTGCAAGTTTTAATTAAAGTAATCATAAGGAAGAGCAAAGGAGCTTCAGAAGATCTGAGCTAATTGCAAAGATTGAAAATAAAGTCTGCAATCAGGAGGGTATTGGAATGTGTCTTAGAAAACGCAGGCGTGGAAATCAACAATTTAAACGATGTGAGCTCGGACCCCCGTGGACAGGATTTCCTTTTAAAAGTTCTAAAAATTGTGATTGTGTTTGGGACTGTCTTAGCCTCGTGGGAAGCATTCTTTGACAGAGCTCTTGTTTTGAATTTTGTAAATCAATACCCGGTACTTAAAATTGTCCCTGCATCTTTGATGAGCGAAACACTCCCAAGTATAAATCATCAAGAGAGTAAACTGATCACACACATTCTGAGTCCTAACAGTGTTTGCCAACCAGGAGGCATTCTGAATGGCAGCAGAAAGAGAGGATCTGTAAAAAGAAAAAGAAAAAATTGGGCTCAACTGTTTACACGTTTTAACACAAAGATAACGGAATCGATCGGCACCTCCCTCGATCGGGATTGTTCTGGGCGTCCCAGACGCCGCCGCACCTGCGGGGAGACGGGCTTCTGCAATTTAAAAGATGACGGTTGACCGAAAAAGCATCGATCAACGGTGGCGACGATTTCAAATTCATTAATCATAAAAACCACTTCGAAGAGGATTGCAGGCAATTTTCTGAAAAAATAAATAAAATAAAAGTAGAACGATATTGGAAAACTTTGGTTTTCAGAAATATACCAGGGACGCCGGTTTAAGAGTGGCTACAGTTGAACGACTGAAAGGAACATAGCGGAACCTCAGAGAACTGTTTCATCTTCCCGCACACCCCATGACCCGGCGCTCGCGTAATTAGTGCAAGGAATTTCCAATCGTTTTCCCTTTGATGCACACAGGTTTGCGGGGAGGAGGGGATTCAGATTTAGTTTTTGAGCATTGTTTTTGGAAAGAACTATTGTTTGAAGCCCACCAATATAATGAAACCGATTTGTCAGTCAGTCAATAAATCGTTTTAAAAATGGCATGCTAGCCTCATTTTTCAGTTTCACGATTTTTTTTCCTGTTTGGACAAAGATAGATTAGATGGTCGCTCCCTCTTCTCACCCTTCGTGCTGCAGAAGGGACTGAAGGCGTCCTGAAAAGACGGGGAACACGCCGGCTTCCACCCTGACCCTAAATCAGATTAGGGAAACAGCCCCATGTCTTTTTCAGGATTTCTCCTGCGTTTAGTGACCGGGACCGGGTTTGAGCTAGAATAATTTTAGCTGGAATAGTTTTCACTGTAAATAAAATTAAAGTTTCTAAATAGTTTTTACGTTATTTCCTACTCAATCATTTTTTTCCTACTAGACCTTACCACCGAGGAACAAAGTACGAATGTGTGTTGAGAAGGTCCGTCCTCGGGCGCCATCAGGGGTCGGCAACATGCAGACGTTTCTCACCTGAAAACCACTCAGCCCGGCCGTGGGGACGTGCATGCATGTGTGCGTGCGTGCGTGCGTGCTCCTTCCTGGTCCGCAGGTTAGCGTGACTTTCTGGGATCTGATGAGGAGAGGAGACAGGTGTCTCGCAAGGTCCTCTGTCCAAACATTTGGGTAGAATTGTGAATGTTTGTTTGGAAACAAACCCAGTCTGTCCTGAGGTGTCGAGGAGCCTGGGAGAGGAAGGATGTGTTCTCTGTCCTCGGGTGTGAGGCTGGGGTGGGGACACCGGGAGCTGCTGGGGGGTTTCAGAGCGTCTGGTGGAGACGACAATTCCTCGGCCTCCAGCTGGCAAGTGGGTTCGACAAGCTGTGGACAGTGCCCGTTTGGAAACCGGTGGGAAATGTCCCAGAGGTCGGGCCTTCCTCTCTCACCTGCCTGGGGCAACAGGGAAGAGTCAGCTGAGCACAGGTGACCTGCCTCTCCCACTTTGCGGACAGAGCGAGGCCGCCTGGGCCTTTACAAAGTCTTGCTGCAACGTTCCCCAGGATGGCTTGTTGCCAGCCAGCCGGGGCTGAGCCTCGGTTTCCACAGGGGCCCACCCTGAGACCGGGAGTAGGGCCCAGGTCACTCATCTGGAGGGAAAGAAAAATAATAGATAATAACTATTGAATCCTAATATTAATGCATTTCTCCTTTGCCTCTTCAGATCATGTCCAAGTAAACAGTAGGGAGCCCTCGGAGGCCATGGGGAGCGGGCCTCGGGGAGGCGGGCGGGGCTATTTACCCGCCAGCGGACCCAGCCATTGTCTGGGACTGCACTCCGGAGCTGGGGTGTTAACCCTGGACTCCCAGCCTCGCTGGGCAGGGGTTGGGTAGGCTCCTGTCCCTCATGCCTGCAACTGGCAGCTGGGGACCACAGGCACAGGCACCACCTGTGGCATATCATCCACTGTGTGGCTCTAGCACGGGGCACTGGCCTGGCGTCCTGGTGACGGCGTCTGTGTCATCCCCCACCACGTGCCTTTACAAACCGTGGCGCTGCGGGCGCGCAGGGTCCGCTCCAGGTCTGTCCCCGGGGGTCGGGGTGGCTCTATGGCGGAGCGAGGGGTCCTCCACGGCACCAGGTGCTGCCAGATGGCTTTCCGAGGTCATTGCGTCTATTGTCATTGTGTCTGGCGGCCTGCGACTCCTGTTCTCCCCGGCGTGTCCTACGTACGGTCAGCCTTGCCAAACACTGCCCTCCGGGGACGTGGGACTTTCATTTGCCTTTTTATGGTCACTAATGAGGCTGACCATTTTGTCACATGCATTTTGTCTCTCAGATCCCTTTGAAAACAAAAAAGTCTGGTGTTGAGTGATTAATTCCTTAAGCCCGTGTATGTGGCATAGGAAGGTATGTGGGTGTGTGTGGGTGTGTGTGTGTGGGTGAGTGTGTGGATTAGTGTATGTGGGTATGAGTGTGTGAGTGGGTGTGTGTAGGTGTGTGTGGTGTTAGTTGGTTGAGTTCTTTGTTCCCTTCGAGGATTATCTTTGTCAAGAAAAATTCTTCAAGCTTCTTAGGGAAGGTATTCGTGACAGTTATTAAATAGTGCTATTTATGAAGGTCCCAGTTGTGATCAGAACAACCACCATCATACTTACCATAAATATTTATACTAAAGTTATAAACGACCACATCCTGCTAAAAAGAAAGGCAGAGTCCCAACACCACCGGCACGTCGTCTTCACAGTTACGCATTCTTTCCTGTGTCGCTGGCCGACAGGTGTGCGCGGCCGCAGGCAGGTACGTACCTGGGGGCCGAGACGGCACCGTGATTCCACTGGGTGCTGAACAGCTACCTCGTGCTTTGGCCACAACCCGTGTTTTTCTGTTACATTTAGCTAGCACTCCCATTTTCAGTCCATCTGATCTTTGACCATCACACATCGGGGAAGCATCGCCGTCCACCATAGCAAACGCTTTCTGAGTCTCTCAGTGAAATTCAGGAACAGCCGTCCCTCTGTCATCTCAGCCCCAGGGTGAACGTTCAGCCAAGGGCATGGTGTGGCACAGGAGAAGTTTAAAACACAATTTAAAGGAATAGTCAATTAAGCGTTGGTGAGAGGGGCCTGCCTGGCAAAGGGTCCAGTCGGCAGGTCTGTGTCATCCAGATCCTTCACATGACAGGTTTGGCCCTTGACTGGCCCCTGGGAGGTCACTCAGAATGTCCTGCCTCTGTTGACCCACGGGCCTCGGGCCACACAGTACCTGCTTGACCTCCGGAAGGGCTGGAAACGAAGTTCAGCCGCGTGGGTGGTCAGCCACGCCTCTGGAACTGACCCACCCGTAAGAACTCCGAGGTTTCTGTCAGCTTCCCTGGTCAGCAGAGCTTCCAACATGGGGTCCCGCGTCGTTGCTGGGAGAAACAAGGCTGCCTGCAAGGCTCCGCTGGGGGTGGACGGAGTGGGGGGGGGACTCTGCTCCGCATGCCTCTGACCTGTGTCCCTTTGCTGCAATAAACCGTAAGCGTGCGTGCCCCATCTGTCCTGGCGCGTTGGCTGCCGCGGGCTTGGTCAGCTCGGGCTGCCATCACAGAAATACCTTCGACGTGATGACGTAAACGGCAGACATTTATTTCTCACCGTTCTGGAGGCTGAACGTCCAAGACCAGGCTCACGGTGAGGGTCCTCCTGCCGGTTTGCAGACGGTGTGCCTCCAGGCTGCGTTCTCACGTGGCAGAGAGAGAGAGAGAGAGAGGGGACACAGGCTATCGTCCGTTCTTATAAGGGCACCGATCCCACTTACAGGGGCTCCACCCTCATGACCTCATCCCCTCTCAAAGGCCCTCCACCTCCTAGTACCATCACATCCAGGATTTCAACATGGGAATTTTGGGGCGGACACAAATCTTCAGTCCATGGTAACCACTAACCATGGGTGTCATACTCCCCACCCCCAAATGCCAGGGCCTTTGCCCCAGGGGAGCCAGTCAAAAACGTCCTAAATTTTAACAGAGTGATTCGGGAGACATTGTTTACTCTAAAGAGACCGCCTTTGCGTCCATCAGCTACGTTCAGCTACTCCCGTTGCCCATTTCAAGTGTTGTTTGAGAACTGGCCAGTCACACAGATGACATCCTAGAGAGACTGATGTACTCAGTGACGTCTCTGGCTGAATCTATTTAAACCCTCCAGTTAACATCTTTCAGGTCATGTATTTGTGTCCTGTGACTCGGACTCAAGAAGCCGTAACTTCAAGAATTGCAATAAGCAAATAAGGATGAATAATTTGACAATTCATCCTGTTTTCTCCAGGTCGGGTTAGAGAGTTTGCTTAAATTAGAAGGGAATTTTATGAAAAGTAGAACAGGCCCTGGCCGGTTGGCTCAGCGGTACAACGTCGGCCCAGCGTGTGGAAGTCCTGAGTTCGATTCCCGGTCAGGGCACACAGGAGAAGCGCCCATCTGCTTCTCCACCCCTCCCTCTCTCCTTTCTCTCTCTCTCTTCCCCTCCCGCAGCCAAGGCTCCACTGGAGCAAAGTTGGCCCAGGCGCTGAGGATAGGTCTATGGCAGGGGTCTCAAACTCGTGGCCCGCCGAACAATTTTGTGCGGCCCACAGACTAATCCACGAAGTTCAAAATATTTTGGATAAAATTAAGCCCATGGATTAGTCTGCGGGCCGCACAAAATTGTTTGGCGGGCCGCATGCGGCCCGCGGGCCGTGAGTTTGAGACCCCTGGTCTAGGGCCTCTGCCTCAGGCACTAGAATGGCTCTGGTTGCAATGGAGCAATGGCCCAGATGGGCAGAGCATTGCCCCCTGGTGGGCATGCCGGGTGGATCCTGGTTGGGCGCATGCGGGAGTCTCTCTCTCTGCCTTCCTCACCTCTTACTTCAGAAAAATACAAAAAATACAAAAAAAAAAAAAAGGTAGAATATATGTTTAAGGGAGGGGGGAAAACAGATCACAGAACTCTATGTGGTTAGCATGATCCGAGTTGTGTAAAACGCTGCAGAAATATTCACATAGGAATAAGTGGAGAAGGGAAAACCTTCCAATGGTAACAGTGGGCTCTGGGGGGGGGGGGCTAGAATCAGGGGCCATTTCCTCTTTTTAGCTTTCTGTTGAGTTTATTGTGTGACTTCTCTACTCTCCACGGGGATTAACACAGAAAGAACGGGAGAAACGCTGATAACGCAAGTTTATTTTCTTGACAGAGACGGTTTCTGTCCTCTGGAACTTTTATGTCTTAGGGGGTCCGTAGACAAGGACCCCATGGGTAATCAGATCGGCAGGGTGGTTCTAAATTGTGATGGATGCCTTGAGAAAGATAACAGAGCGTGAGGACGTTCACGGAGTGAGGCCAGAAATAGGAATCATTCGGGGCAAGATGGAAAATAATATTTGTGAAAAATGAGGCCAAATACCAAGTGCTTCTCTGAAAAACCCATTTGCCACCTAATTGGAAGAAGAGACAGCATGGCTCCCTCCCCTCCGGAGAGGGACCCATCACTGCCTGGGACACATCCCTTTCATGGGAACACCGGTTACCAGGCTCTGGTGCCTGGCCAGCAAACATGGGGGCCCCGTGATTTAGGGACGAGCCGGTCCTCCTGCGTCCAGTCGATCAGTCGGGACGTGTTTCCCGTCCACTGGGAGGCCCCCTCACTGTGCACACGTCTCTCTGACAATTTTCTTTCCGTTAGGTTTCTTGATCCTACAAAGATTTCTCGTCCTTCTTGGGGGAGTTGCTCAAATTTGACCCTTGAAGAGGAGGAGTTGGGGGTGTGAATTCAATTGTAAAAAGAGACAGGACCCCCGGAGGAAATGGAGGTTGGCCCCGGGCCCCCGGTGGGGCTGACCTGTTGTGATTGCCGGAGAAGGTGTCGTCATGGTGTCATGGCCTCGGATGCGGGGGAGCGGAGGCTGACTCACAGAACAGAAGGGTCTGAGGGCCGTAAGTGACCTTATAAGTCATCCCGTCCACCAGCACCTGCTGCGGAAACCGTCACTTCGTGGTCCTGAGGAACGTGCTCCCGCCGGCCCAGGTCCCACTGGGAACTCCCTGTGCATAAGCGTCCACTGTGGGCCACCCCCCCTGGCCGTGTGCTTTCTCATCGCCGTCACCTGTGCTCCTGAGGTTTCTGGGACCACTGTCCGCGCCCCCTCCTTCTAGCAGCTCAGATTCCCCCTTCCTCTCTCCAGCGTTGTGTAGCCAGCCTCTCTACCATCATACAGCTGGGACATGGAGTCCTTGCCCCACACACACACACACACCTGTGCAGCACCCTCCCACGGCTCAGACCCAAAAGTGAGGACTCAGCCCCAAATCCTGTCGCTCTGTCCTCGGGGCTGCAGGACTGGACCCTATCTAACCACCCTGGGGCCGAGCCCTGCCCCCTCCCTCTCTGCTGGCCCAGCACTGCCTTCCTGTGTCTACCCGTCCCCCCCCCCCAGAGTCCTCCCGAAGCCTCCAAGGTCCCCAGTGTGGCGTGAAGGTCCCCTTTACAAGACACGCTTTGACCTGAGCCCCGTTCACTGGCTCCACTCCTGTCTGTCGGGGCACGGCCTCCGCTTGGAGAGAGCTTGTCCCAACGTTCATTATACCCAAGGGGCACCCTCCTCACCTCTCTCAAGCCTGGCCCAATGTCGCCCCACCAGGAGGGTCTTCCCAGGTCCTTTTATTCAAAATTGCGACCTCTCCTTACCCGCACGGTCCTTCCCCCTTCCCTACCATTGGATATATCAATACTATGTAATTAATGTGTCCTCTTATCCATCTCCCTACGACACCCCACCCCCGAATGCCAGCCAGTGCCTTGAAGGCAGGTGTCATCGCGTCTCGGGTTCTCTGCCGTAACCTGGCACACAGTAGGCGCTTCCCAGACGTCGGTGGCACGAACTCTGTCCTCTAATAACAAACACCTTCCTGCAGGTGTGGGAAGACATCCCGGAGCCTTTGCCTGGTATCAAACAAATGCCATCAATTCCTTCATTTGTGTGGCTTCAGGACCTGCCCGCCTGCCCAGTTCCCGGTCCCCAGTCCCTGCATACACTTGGTCGGCATCCGGCTTGAAAGGCGAAGGAGGCCCCAAGGACCACACTCCGACTCGTGTCGGGATGGCGTGCGTGGTACTGCGCTGTCGAGCCCTGCGCTGGGACCCGTTTCTCCCTCCGTTCACGGTAAGGAGTCCCGCCGTGTGGATAGCTGCGTGCACTCGGATCGCCCTTGTAGTTCATGGAGGCTCCCAGACCTTTCCACAGAAAGGTGTTGGCCGGTGGCATCCGTCTCCTACACCTGCTGCCCGGCTGACCACCTTGCAAGTTCATGAAAGGGACGAGATCGAACAGAACCTTCCATGGCGACCATGGAGCCCACATGGTTCCCCATCCTGGGCGAGCAGAGCAGAGGGTCCTGGGCTTGACCGGCCGGCCAGCGGGAGGGCTCCGGGAAGCGGTGTGAGCATGGGGCAGCGAGGCCGCTCTGGACCTCTTGGGGGGGGGGTGGCATGTCAGGCCCAGGGCCCAGTCTCGTGAGGCCAGATGGGTGGGCGTGGACAGCCTTTCCCAGCAGAAACATCCGCAGCTCACTCTCTCCCCGAGACACTGGAGCAGGGCGGCACTTTATAGGCCTGACTGCACCATGACAGGGAAGAACATACGCCTTCCCTTCCCCTGACGTTAGAAGCATCAGCCTCGGCCCCCGGGGAGATCAGACGAGACTGGAGAAACCGAAAGCCCTTCCATTGCAGATCGGAGCGCTCACAGTGCATTCTTACCATTTCTTTCACACACACAAAAAAAAATCGTTTCACCGCGTTCGCTTTCCCACCTGTGTGTGTGTGTGCCGTGAGAATACAGAGACTCCTTTCACGCTCACCGTCAGGGACCAGGCAGAAGCAGCTGCCCCCCACCCCAGGGGGGGGCTTCAGTTCTGGGAAGCAGAAGTTAGACTTAGTCTAAACACTTCCCCTTAATGAGCTGTTGGCAAAACTGGGGTGTTCACGGAGCAGCCACATCGCAAACAGGGTCTTGTCGGGTCGCAGGGGCTGCTGGGGGGATGTGCACACCTGCTCACACCTCCGTGTCCTAAGAGACACGTCACATTGGTAATGAGTGTCCCCCTCCCGCTACCTGAGACGGGCCCCCATGTGCAACCCTCCAGGAGTGGGGGATAGATACTGATGCTGTCCCTCTGTGGGTGGAGAGACTGAGCCATGGACATATTAAGTGACTTCCTAAGGCCACACAGCCATGGATGACTGAACAGAGATGGGGACAGATGTGTCTGCCCCTGGGGCCTGCGCTTCTAAGGCACCATTAGAACGGTCTCGGGCTACTGTATCTATACAGTCTGTATCGGTCTCTGGCTACTGTATCTATACAGTCTGTATCGGTTTCTGGCTACTGTATCTATAGAGTCTTATCTATCTCTCCTCCACCATGGGGATGATGTCATCAATTAGATGAAACTTCTTCCAGGTGCTGTGTTGTATTTCTGATGCCTCCAGAGTTCCCTGTCACGGAACTTATCCTTATCCGTAAAGGCTTGGTGGTCTGCAGTCGAGCCGCGCACAGAGCCCGAGATGGGCGGTGCTTTGTTTTTCCACGGACCCCAGTTTCGGGAGACTTTAGCACTGTAATTATTTGCTTATTTATTCACAGTCTACCCTGGATCTAAAAGGGTTTTAGGTAACGAAGGGCACGCTAACCTCATAAATTAATGAGGATGTTATCCGTGGGTGGTGTTAAATCTTTAAATAAAAACCGTAAGGCCTGGGGCATGCTCTCCTGGGGTTATTAATTTGCTCTCGTCCTCTTTCCAATGTTTAAACAAGAAAAATAATTCACCATGAGAGAAGCCAAAGGTGGTCTTGTCAGCCTTCCAAGTAATGCGCCTCGAGTTTCTGACAAGGGAACAACTCCCTCCCACGACTGTTTCCTGGTCACCAGTCTGTGCTCTTTTTTGCTATAACAAGTTGGGGTTTTTTTTAATTCCAAAATATTACTGGACACAAGCCTCATGCTCAGGGAACTTAGAACCACAGAATGAATCGGTTCTAGATGAATGGATGAGTTAAGAAATGTGCCCACAGTATTTGCTTCGGTCTTTAAAATTTTTAGAACCCAGCCGATGGTGACCTGCCACAGGACCTTTGCACTTGCCTTTCCCGCTGCTAGGAACAAGCTTTCCATTGCATGACGGGCTCCTTCTCATCTCCCAGGTCATGTCTTGAGAGCTCGACCCTGAGCACACACCACAGGCACTTTTCTTTCCTATCGTTGGTCTGTCTCACTGCGTTCAGTTTCCATGGTAACCTGGTTCACAGTCTGCAATTACCTGATGTACATGGGGCTTATGTTTTTACCAAGCACCATGTCCTCTCAACTGGGAGCTGTAAGGGGGTGGCTTCCGCCCTGGTCCCCCACGCCAGCCCCCGTCAGAACAGGCCGGTGCTGGACAGTTACACCTGAGCGTTCACCTAATTGTTTGTTTTGATTTCTAAAAACCATAACAAAGAGGCAAACCAACGAAAGGAAAAAGGGTCTCGGAGCTTCGTGAATGGTCATTCCATGGAGGGAGACAGGGCACGGGCTGGGTTTGCGGCTGGGAGCGCAGCCTTTGCCGGTGGAGTCTGCAGGGGGGGGGCTCTTTGACGGACAGAAGTTTGACAAAAACACTCGTGTCCAGGATTGGTCTTCTGATAACGTCCACAACTAGAAAGAGGAAGAATGCAGGCCATCCCGGGAGGTGACGTTGGAAGGCGGCCATGGGATCTTGAGCCGACGTGGGCTGAAGTGGAGAGGTCCATCCCCTTCCTCCCTCCCTTTCTCCCTTCCTTCCTCCCTTCCTTCCTTCCTCCCTTCCTCCCTTCCTCCCTCCCTTCCTTCCTCCCTTCCTCCCTCCCTTCCTTCCCCCTCCTCCTCCCTCCCCCCCACCCCTCCCTCCCTCCCTCCTTCCTTCCTTCCTTCCTCCCTCCCCCCTTCTCCCTCCCTCCCCCCTCCCTCCCCCCTCCCCCCTCCTCCCTCCCTCCACAGCATTCACAGGCTCTGCTCTCCTCCATCTGTGTTTGTGATAGTCCTCACTTCAGGGCCGCGTGGTTGGAGTGAATGTCTTAAGCAGCCACCAGGCATTCAGTTTGTCCTTCTTGGTTCTGTCCATTTGCTCAGAACTCAAACAGAACCTGAGCCACCAAAGTAAAAAGGGAAAAAAAATAAAAGCAGTCCATGGGTTGGGGATATATCGACTCTTCTTTGCAGCCTAGCGATGGGCCGAGAGGTCGAGGCAGGACCCACATCGGCCTGACGGTCGAGCAGATGGCAATCACCGCATCATGCGGTCCCCACCCGTCCGTGTCTCTGTCGCTAATTCACCTTCATACCTGGGCCATTTATTCTAACCGGGTGATGTGTTATGACAGCACCTTGTCTTCCTTGCTGTTCGGAGGGCCCTGGAAACTGACTTTCCAATGGAGCTGGGGGTCACACACAAAGCTCTTCCTCCGGAAGCCGCGGTAAAACCGGGGCCCGGGTCCGGAGACCTGACGTTGGCCCCCTGAGACGCCCGAGTTCTACCCAATGATGCCTGGCGTCGTGGCTGCCCTCCCCCACCCCCCGCCTCTCTGCATGAGCCCTGCCTCTCGCCTGGGTCATCCGCCAGTCCCGCACCAGGAGGGTCTGTCCCTGAGAGGCCCCGCAGAAATGCTACACGCAGGACAGCTGTCGAGACACCTCTCTGTCCGTGGGCCAGTGAACCGAACCCAGAGAGGGGAAAAGGTCTCCGTCAGCGGTCAGCATTCGCCTTCGCCTAGCATCCCTGCCACCAGCCGTTCCCCTTCTCTTTCTCTACGTGGCAGTGTCGTCCTTCTTTATTGGAACTCTAAGGGGGTTGCCCACCCACGGAAACACACCTCTGCCCGGGAAGCCAGCGCCCACAGCGGCAGGTGCCCCCTCTGGGGTCGGGTCATCGCTGTGAGGCGGGGACGTGAAGAGTCCACCTACTTGCAAGAAATCAGAGGCGTGTGTAGAGGCAGCAACAACATAGCGTTGCTCGGTGTGGAGCCGACCCAGGGACCGGGCCGAAGCACCTTTGATTTAAAGATAAAAAGCAATCAGAGGCCGTCGGCAGACAAGTCACTCTATGGGTCCATGAAGGATGATCCACTTCTGAATGCCTAGGGGAGAAGAGAAGGGAAGGGAGGAGAGGGGAAGGGAAGAGGGGAAAATTTTTTAAGAAGTAAAGATTGGCATCCACGAGAAGAAAAAAAAGAACAAAACTTGCATGTTCTGACTGGTTCTCCAGTTCCTTTCTGTTTTCCAATCTGCCTCCATCTCGGACGCACTCCACATCAGGCATTTATTTGGCTCAGCCGGGCATCTTACCCCCTCGGAGCCTTTGACAAGGGCCCCGCCTTCTTAGTGGGGGACGGGTGGTGACAGGTCTCACGGCCAGGACTGAACATGCAGGACACCCTTTTTCCCCAGCCATCCTTGCACCCCTCACCACCACCCTGAGCAGATGATGATACCAGAAGCCAGCAAGAGGGGCCCTCTGTTGTCCTAGGGACCAAGCGTCCTCACCAGAACCCGTCCTGAAGCGTGGTTAGGGGACCTTCTCCAGGTCGAGTTTACTAGATGCCAGGGAGAGGGGCGCCTCGGAAAAAGAGGAAGCTGGCGGGAAGGGATAGATAGAACAGAACCCCCGTGTGAGGTCAAGGTCATAGTTCTTTCTGCCCACAGGCAGATGAGTTCCAATTCCAGCCAGAGGGGCCTCAGACAACAGTCAGTCCTGGGAAAAGTTAGACTGCGACTTGCAGGGCAATTCTCCCATCATTCCTCCCGATCGCCCCAAACTGCCCCGAGTGCCCGGCCAGTGCTCACGACCTGGGCTAAGCTCCCACTCAGCACTGCCCACCAGACTCGCACCTTCACCGGACTTTCCTTCCTCCGCCTGCTCCAAGGTCAGCGCCGTGCTGGCCACGGAACTGGAACCCCAGGGTGTCCTCTGGAGGCCGTGTGTCTCATCGGAAACCCTCGGGGCCGGACGTGATTTGGAATCCAGGACTCCACATGCTTTCCACAGATAATGTACGGCATATGCTGAAATCACACCGGGAGCCCCAGAGGAGAGCTGGGGCAGTATCCCGTAATCAAACCCATTAATATTCCTGCAAGGAGAATGCATGAATATTCAGGTGAAGTGGGGGAAATAATGATTATAAATAGCCTTTCATCGGGTCAGACCTTGCAACCAAAAAAGAGTTCAAAAAAAAACTTTACATGTGCAGAACTTTTTTTTTTTTTTTTTTTTTTTTTTTTCTGAAGCTGGGAACGGGGAGGCAGTCAGACAGACTCCCACATGCACCTGACCGGGATCCACCCAGCATGCCCACCAGGGGGCGATGCTCTGCCCATCTGGGGCGTTGCTCTGCTGCAACCAGAGCCACTCTAGCGCCTGGGGCAGAGGCCGAGGAGCCATCCCCAGCGCCCAGGCCAACTTTGCTCCAATGGAGCCTTGGCTGCGGGAGGGGAAGAGAGAGACAGAGAGGAAGGAGAGGGGGAGAGGTGGAGAAGCAGATGGGCGCCTCTCCTGTGTGCCCTGGCCGGGAATCGAACCCTGGACTCCTGCATGCCAGGCCGACACTCTACCACTGAGCCAACCGGCCAGGGCCTCCATGTGCAGAACTTTTGAATGTCGCACGAGGATTGTGGAACCCGTCTTGTCCACTGCCCCCCACACACAGCAGACCCAACACCCGCAGAGGGACATGCTGGCCCCCTGGCCGTCCATAAAATGGGAGGCCTCCGTCCACTGCCTGACGAAATAGGCAACGAAGGGAGAGGAAGCGTTGGAGACTCAAAACCGGTCCTTCTCCAAAGTGGCATCCTGCGCAGGACACCTAGTGAACCTGATGGACTTTTTGAACTTCCTCTGTGAAGGCCGGACAGGTGGAAGGTGTTCAGCGTTTCCAGGCCCCAGGTGGTCTCATCTGCAACGATTCACTCTGCCTTTCTGTTACAAAAGCAGCCTTAGACCCTAGGTAAAGAAATGGATGTGTCTGCATCCCAATAAAGTTTTATTTATAATGACAGACAAAGGGCCGGCATGGATTAGCCCACGGCTCACATTTGCTAACCCTGGAACAAATCCAGGAAGGTGTCTTACTAAATGGTCAGGGTTCATTCAGCAAACACAGGACTCCTTGTCATGTGCTCAGAGCTAGAAATTCAAAGTAGAGCGCGAAGCCACCAAGCAGGATGAGGCATGCCGCTGGCCCCTGCCTCGTGGTAACCGGCCCCACTTGGCGAGGAGAGGCGGCCATGCTCAATCTGGGCGCACCAAACAAAATCACCCCGATGAAGCTACATGTTGAGGAGATTGATACGTCCGTTCTTACCATTATTTCACTTATGGATAAGTTAATCAGATGAAAAGGGGGTGAGGATGGGGGGAATGTGCAGGAACCCCAGCCTTGGCCTAGTGGACCCCCGGGGACTCCCACGGTCAGGGCTGGCTCTACAGAGCACCCACGAGCACGCACAGACTCGGATCACGCCACACCGTGCCTTGTCCCGCTTTGTGCTTCACGCTCTGCTTTGTCTAACTGTTATCTGTGTTCCGCAGACTCCGTGGTGCTACGTGAGTGGTCGGTCTTCCTCCTCATCCTTTTATTTGTGACCTCTGTGCATCTCAGGCCTTCCGTGTGCCTCTGACAAACAGCAGGCCGAGGCCAAGGCAGGAGAGAGTAGATGGGGTAACAGCAGCCTCCCTCCAACCCCGAGGCGAGCTGTAGACCACTGGCTTCTGCAGACCCCGCGTGGATTGAAGGAAGGGGTTCATTTCGGCCCCGGCCCATTTTACGGTTCCCCGGACAACACCATGGGAGCTGTGGGGGAGAGCAAGTCCCGCTCACACCACGGGAAGGACCCAAGGGACCCGTGTGTCAGCGACCGTTGAGACGGCAACTTCCCTCTGTCCTCTTCCCCCCCCTTCCTTCCCCTGCAGCTTGTCCTGGTTCTGGCACCGTTCACATTGCAGGACGTCAGACACAGGACTGGGGACCGGGGTCGATGGAGACCCACTGAGGGGAAGAACCGGGACACTCAGTAAAAGCCACCACCCACCCCGCCTCGTCCCCGTCCCAGAGCCACTTGGCGCGCCCCTTATGGAATACCCTTCTCCTTCAAACCAGAAGAAAGAGATTTAGGACAAAATGCATACGCCGGCAGAGACCGGGGGGCAGCCTTTCAATGTGCAGAGAGAGAACCGGCCCCATCGAGACGTCCGTGCTCAGCCCGTGGGATTCCCAGCCGCCCAGCAGGGCCAGGTGGTTAGAGGTCGTCACCAGCCGGTGGGCACTGAGCGCAGAGCTGGTGAGAGCACGGCTTCCAGAGAGACGTAAAGCACCTCCTGTTTGTACTTTTTTTTGTTACTGTTTTTGCTTTTGTATTTTTCTTCTGCACAGGTATAGATGTCCCCCTGGTGGGCGAAGGCTTCGTGCAGGGACAGGAGGGGCTTCCGGACATGAGTGTGGCAAGGACCGAAATTCAAAGTTGTTTTGGTGGATGGCGTCACAAGGGTATCAAGCTTTCAGAACCAACTTTTAAAGGCGAGAAGAACAGCCTTTGACCTGCAGAGAGACTCAGGTGCAGGTTTCAGCTGTAACACGACCATCGAATCAAAATACTCCCCTTTTTTATTTTTAGAGAAGATGTTTAAAAAAATTGAACCTCTGGAAGTCAGCTCACCCAAGTATAGCAAACGCTTCAAGCAAAACTTGACCTAAAGGTTCTCTTGACTCGGAGCAACTCGTCTTAAAGTAGCAAAGGGGGACCATTGGACATAGAAGCATATATGAGAATATGAGCTGCGTTACCCTTTATAATAATAAAGAAAATCAGAAGATGACCAAATGACGATCAATAGCAAGTTGAGGAAACGAATAGTGCCAGATCCATGCCAAGGAAGACTTGGTGGCCATTAAAATGATGCTACAAATCAATAATCGTTGATATGGAAATGAGAATCATGTTATACTGTATTAAGTGAAAATACACATGATACATTTTTCTTCCTTCCTTTTTTTTTTCTTCTTTTCCAAGTGAGAAGAGGGGAGATAGACAGACTCCCTCGTGCGCCCCAACTGGGATCTACCTGGCAACCCCAGTCTGGGGCCAAGGCTCACAACTGAGCTGTTTTTAGCACCTGAGGCAGAGTCTCCATGGAGCCATCCTCAGTGCCCAGGGCCGATGCACTCAAACCAATCGAGCCACGGCTGTGGGAGAGGGAGAGAGAGAGAAAGGGGAGGGGCAGGGTGGAGAAGCAGATGGTCACTTCTCCTGTGTGCCCTGACCAGGAACCAAACCCAGGACATCCACACACTGGGTCAAAGTTCTACCACTGAGCCAACCAGCCAGGGCCAACATTCTTTATAAAAGCAACGTGTGTGCAAAAACACGTGTGCCTTGGAGAAACAGCCGAAAAGTAATTCAGCAAAATGTTAACAATGGTTATTTTTTAAATGGTGGGATTGTGGACAATCTACTTTTTTTGCTGCATAGTTTATATTTTGTAAGTTATTTGAAACAAAATTACCATAACAACTTATAAAAATAAAGTCACTGAAGAGTCCATTGATAAAGTTCCTTCTGCGTTGACACGAACAATTGAGCTATTCAGTGGTTCGTGTTTACTCTAAATTATAAATTCCTGAAGTGTAGGGAGCGGTTTTTTTATTCCCTTCTTGTTTCTCCCCACGGCCCTACACACACAGCCCAGCAGGTACTAAGAGCTCCATTATGACTGTTGACTGAGTGGGTTATTTAGATGTCAAGTACTGAGACGATATTAGCAAAAATAGCTAAGAACTAAATTGCACTAGAACTTTCGTAATTGAAAACTAAAACCTTCAAGCCATTTCCTTTTATTATAAATGAACCCACCTCACCACCACCACCCCCATTCGGTTTTGAAATCCTGCCAAAGCGTTGGTTACGATCCCATCACTTGGCGGATGGGAGGGATTTTAAAAGCTGTTTAATGACATCGTTATCCCCACAAGATCATAATGAGGGAGACAAACAATGAATCTGGGGTTTGAAAAAGCCATGCCCGGACCTGTGATTTCTGAGTTACGACCAGGGCCTGCCTAAGCAAACTCAAGAAGGTGATGGAGTGGTATTTTGCATTCCCAACTTCCTCACCGATTTGACTCTGTACCCGTCAGCTCTTGCTGCGTAACAAATAACCACAAAATGTTCGCGGCAAAGGAAAAGGTCGTTCGTTCTGTTGATCGGGGTGGGGCTCCCTTGGGGACCTTTGCTTCTTCTTTGAGCTGGTGGCCTGGCTGGCCTCCTCCCCTTCCACCTTCCGGATTCAGACTCTGGTCTGCGCCTGTGTGTACTTTAGGAGTCCAGGTTAAAGAGGTAAAGCTAGTCAGAGGATGTTCCTCTCTCCTGTCGGTGGTTGAAGGTCAAGGATAAGAGTGCATGCCCAGTCACACACTTCAAATTCCTCATTGTCACCCTGGCTGGTTTGCTCAGTGGATGGGGCGTTCAATCCAGCATATGGATGTCCCAGGTTCCGTTCCCAGTCAGGGCACACAGGAGAAGCGATCATCTGCTTCTCTCCCACTTCCTGTCCCTCTTCTCTCCCTCTTCCCCTGTCACAGCTAGTAGCTTGATTGGTTCAAGTGTTGGCTCCAGGCACAGAAGATGGATGAGTTGGTCTGAGCGTGTCAGTCTCAGGCACTAAAAATAGCTCAGTTGATTCAAGCATCGGCCCCAGACAGGGGTTGCCAGGTAGATACCAGTCGGGGGGGGGGGGCACATACATGCAGGAAGGAGTCTGTCTCACTGTCTCACTACTTCTCACTTAAAAAATAAAAATCTTCATTGTGCTGTGTCTGCCAACAGCCCACGGGCCAACACAAATACTCAACATTAGCAGGGCAGGAAAGACCACAGCGAGGGTGCATCATAGGAGAAAGGGATTTCCACCACAGACCCACCAGTATACCCTCCATTCCAGCGGGGCCCCCTCACTATTCCCTGTCTCTCACTGAGTCACCTCACCTTTTCATGCAACCCTGGACCATCCATCTTCTTTGCTTGACGGAAAGCCAGCCCGGCTGGACCGGTCACCGGGGTGTCCTTTTGGAGTCAATAAAATGCTGACTTGATGTTTTGTGGACCAAGCTTGTGTTCTCTGTGCAGGGTCTTTGGAGAGGGAGGGCTGTCCCCAGCTGAGGTCATCATAGCTCTTCATCTCAGTCCTAAGGGCCAGAGCAGGCACAGGGACAGTGCCCGGGGGCCGAGAGAACCATGCTGTTCCTTTGACCGCAATCTGGGAATATTCCCGGCGATTGTCGCCATAGGGTGCCGTGGGCCGGAGGCCACATCGGTCAGACCACTGCCATTGGCACCAGTTGAGGACAAATAGTCACATTTCTCCCCCAAATGGTTGAGGAGCCACACATCCACACAAAGACTCCTTGTGAAGCTCTTGGAAAAGCTGATGCGATTTTATTTTCTGAGGTCGGACCGGAGGCCGGGTCCCCGGGAGCCGTACCGAGGCAGCACGGGGCGCGTTGGCACACGTGGACCCGTCTGGGGCTGCTGAACTGAAAGACGCTGTGGGCGAAAGGGCCCTTCCGTGGGCTTCTGCGATGGACGCACCACAGGGGTGCTTTCAGCTCGCTCCTTCCAAACCTAGACACCAACTGGGCAATTTTTGCGTCAATTGTGGTCTAAACAGGGAGAGCGTAAATGCACCTGAGAGTGAAAAGACTGAGCCACAGCCCAGGCGGTCAAGGCAGGATCTGAGAAGTGCACCAGCCCGAGGGAGGCTTCCCAGTGGGGCGGCCCTGGGCAGGGCAGGGCAGGGCAGGCAGGGCTCCCCCCTCAACCCCCCGAGTGGCCCTCAGAGCAGCAGCGACACCGCCTGGAACTTGTCGGACCTGCACTTTCTCAACAACCTCCCAGGACCTCCTGAAATTCTGGGGACGGGGTCTGGCTACCCAGGTTTTTAAAAGCCCTCCAGGTGGACTTAAGTTGAAGAATCACCAGGTTAGGGGACAGCTCTTATCTGAGCCACTTGGAAGACAGTCTGCAGAGGAGAGAACTCGGGGGCCTTCACAGGGTCAGTGGGAATGACGGGAGGAGGGGTCGGCATACAGGCGGCCAGGTGCTGCGTGACCCAGTACAGCCAGCGTCTTGGGTGGCCGTGCCGAAGCCCCTGCAGGCTGGGCGGCTTACACAACAGACAGGCCCCACTGTGCGGTTCTGGAGACTGGCGTTGGTGGGGTTCCTTCAGGGGCTACGAGGGAGGAGGGGTCTGGGTCTGTCCTGTGCTGGCTTCTGGGGGGTTGCTGTTGCCATTTGTCATCTCTGGCTTGTAGCTACATCGCCCCAATCTCTGCCTTCATCTTCACACAATCTTCTCCCTGAGATGCATTCCAGAAAGTCCATGAGTCCACACTTCCTCTTGGAGGAGGACAGCGGTCCTATGGGATTGGGGCTCACCCTACTGACTTCATCTTCACTCGACTACCTCGGCCAAGGCCCCATTTCCAGACAGGGTCTCCTTCACAGGAGCGGGGGTTAGGGTGTAGCCATCTCTTTGGGAAGGAACGCAGTCTCCCCACAATTCACCCGCTGGTAGTGGTGATGGATGACCACGGGACGGAGGGATGGCCATGTGACCCTGCGGGAGCCATCAGATGCAACGAGACTATTGCTGAGAGTTCTGGATTTGAGCTTGAAGGGACGTAAGGTCTGGAGGTGCCCCAGCCACCTTGGGTCCTGTCGGGGATGACTTAGGAGCCCGGGAATGTGACAATATAAGGCAACCAACCTCCTCATGGAGGCAAGAAGAACCAGGAGAACACAGGAAAGCCCTACTCGGTCCAGGCGACCTCACTTGAATGCCTAAAGCCAGGCCTATTCTTAGACTTTCAATTACATGAACCAATAAGCCTCCTCCTCTCTGTCAAAGTTATTTTGGATTTTTTTTTGGAGGGGGGGAGGTCCGTTGAAATTTAAAGAATGTGAACAGATAGGGTTTTCCATCTATAAAGTGAAAGCTAGGTCTAACCCCATACAGTACATGAAAACCGAAGCTAGCCATCAAAGCCAGAGGCTGCTCTTGACTGGAGAGAACCGGTCCAGGCACTCACGCTGACCAGACCCCGCTCAGCTGTGGACAGAGGCACCGCAGCCCCTGGAACACATCTGCCCACCAGCGTCTGCAAGCACGCCAGCTACGGAGGAAGCTCAGAGTGTGGTCCCAGGGCCAGCGAGGTGGCCACCCCTGGGCGGAGCTGGTCACAGAGGCAGGTTCTCAGGCACCGCCCCAGACTTCAGGCATCAAACTCTACATTTGAACGGGGTCCCACTGACTCGTTTTCCCCTCGGCAGCTGGCAAATCCCAGTTGTAACCTCAGCAGCTGGCAAATCCCAGTTGTAACCTCGCTGGGGAGCAACATTCCTGGGGGCCGGCCCCCAGCTGTGTTAACAATCTGATTGGGTCTCCGCTCATTCATGCCGCTCTAACGCTGCACCTCCCAGGATGGAGATGAACAAACTACCAGGTGATCCCGTGAACAGAACACTCTATGATAACTGTGACCACGTGAAACGCCACATCAGTGTATCAAGAGATATTAGGTAGCGGGTATGGATCCCACCTGCAAGTGTACGAGGCATCAGACGCTGCTTCTCATGGCCGCATTGTATCTCGATTGAATTGCATTCATAGGATACCACAGAATATGAAGACACAACGTGCCTTGAGTGATGACACCGTGTTTAGGCTGACCATCGGCGCTCTGAATAGCAGGTGTTGAGTTATCATAGCTCAGCTCCTAACTTGATTCCCTTTTCATTCACCGACTTCCGGAAGAGCCAACTAGACACTTGGTCGGCGCGAAAATCACCTTCCTTAGAAAGCAGCTTGGAAAGGACCCTGGAAATCTCTTGCAGTTCATCTGTTACAGCAGATAAATTCTGTCTCGCTTCCTGAATTTCAAAGTGATTTTTTTTTTTTTTTTTTGGCAGTTGTGTTTTAAATAAAGAACGACTTCCCAGAAAGCCTTTGCGAGTCCGTTTTCACGTGTGGTCATTATTCACGACCCGACCTCGGGGGAAGGCCACCAGTGGTGTGTGGGCACCCCGGTGCCACAGTCCAGGGAGGTCGGCAAGAGCAAGGAAGAACAGTTAGAGTCCACGGAAGGCATGTAAACTGTAATCAAACTGATTCTCACACATGCGAGCCTTTACAGACAAAGATTACTTTTCTCATCTTCAACTGTTTGTGTCCTTTTAAAAACATTTTATTTATTAACTTTAGAGGGGGGGGCGAAGGGGGAAGAGTGGGAACATCCATGCGTAGTAGTTGCTTCTCATATGGGCCTTGACCGGGCAAGCCCGGGGTATCGAACCAGCGACCTCAGCGTTCCAGGTCGTTGCTTTTACCCACAGCGCCACCACAGGTCAGGCTTCTTCAGGTATCTTTATTTTATTTAGATCAGAATAGATACCATCCAAGAATAAAACAAGACTACCAGAGCATAAACCAAATGTAAAGCTGAGACTATTCGAAGGCAGGCCAAGGAGCGTGTGTCCAGAAAGAGATGCTCTGAGCGGACGGCGGGGCTTCAGCTCCGGACGGAGGACCCTGAGGTTGTGCTAGTTAAGGGCCGATGACCGCCGCTGTGGAGAGAGCAGGATGAGCCTGTAGGTGTGTGCACAGGTGGTTAGAACGAGCCCCATCGTTCGTTGGGCCGTTCAGAGTCTGGGTTCAGACCAAATGCCCTCAGTTGCAGGGGGTTGGAGCCGGATGTATTATCTCCTGCAGAGGTGCTGCTGGGCGTGGAAACTCTTTGTATACAGTAGAAACCCACTTCGTCAAGATGTACGGTTGATGCCCTGGTATTAATCACTTCATTCAGATCTTTGCTCAGATGCCCTCGCATCCCAGGGGCTTTCCTTATTGTCCTAAGATCGAATCCCTGTCCCTACCCACCCACTCCCCACCGGCCACTGCCTTTTCCTTGTCCCCGGTGTGCTTGTTTGCCGTCTCCCACGAAGGTGTTCCTCCACAGCGGCCGGCTGTGTTTTCAGCACCGGGGACAGCGCCCGGCACAGTGACCCAGCTCAGTAAAAATTTCTGCGCAGAAAAACCGTGAGCTCGCCCGAACCTGCTCTATTCTCCAGCCCCCTCCCCCAAGCCCCCCACCCCCGACACCTGTCAGCCTGCTCTCTATCTAGGACCCTGTCTCAACTTTCCTTGTTAGTTCATTCTGTTCATTCGATTCCCCCTATGAGCGAAATCATGTGGTACTTGTCTAAAAAAAAACAAGAACTCCTAGGCAACCGACAAGAGGGTGGTGGTTGCCAGTGGGGGGTGGGGGTAGGGGTGGAGATGCTGGAGGATGTATGGGGATAAATGGGAAGCACAGACTTGATTTGGGGGGGGTGAGCACACGTACAGTGTCCACAGGTATGGTGTAGAATTGGGCACGTGAAACCTGGAGAATTATGTTAACCAGTTGTCCCCTCAATCAAGTCCACTTTAAAATAAATAAACAAGTAAACATGTGCCATTTAAAACAAACAAAGCGATGCTCCTGCTGCCAGAGAAAGCTGAAACAGTAACAGTATGATAAAACAATGCAGCCGGACGCTCGATATCTCGGTACGATGTCTTTTTTTTTTTTTTTTTTCTTTTTTCTTTTTTTTTTTTTTTCTTTTTTCTGAAGCTGGAAACAGGGAGAGACAGACAGACTCCCGCATGCGCCCGACCGGGATCCACCCGGCACGCCCACCAGGGGCGGTGCTCTGCCCCCCAGGGGGCGATGCTCTGCCCATCCTGGGCGTCGCCATATTGCGACCAGAGCCACTCTAGCGCCTGAGGCAGAGGCCACAGAGCCATGCCCAGCGCCCGGGCCATCTTTGCTCCAATGGGGCCTTGGCTGCAGGAGGGGAAGAGAGAGAGAGGAAAGCGCGGCGGAGGGGTGGAGAAGCAAATGGGCGCTTCTCCTATGTGCCCTGGCCGGGAATCGAACCCGGGTCCTCCACACGCTAGGCCGACGCTCTACCACTGAGCCAACCGGCCAGGACCTCGGTACGATGTCTTTAAAGCCTTGTGTGAAGGAAGCACAGGGAGACGGGAAACCCCGCACCCTGACTTGGAAGCCAGGCTAGAGCGGCATCTGTAAACACCTTAGATTCTCAGGGCGTCCAGTCCCAGCGTCCCGCCTCTCTGGATCTGCGCCTCCTCCAAGGCACAAGGAGCCCCCCTCCCCCCCCCCGGAGCTCAGAGCGGCGGCTTCGTTTGGGGAAGAACCGCAAACAAGCCTCAGGCTCCATCAGCGGCATGCTGCCCGTGGGTCTCATCAGAGAACACGGCCAATGCCCAGTGAATGCAGCCCTGACTCCTGTCCTTCCCCTGTCGTGGCCTCTGTCATGGCCGTCGACGTGAGTGACCCAGATGAACTGGCAAGCGTGGGCTGCTTCCACAGCTCACAGCTCCAAAGGGGGGAGTGTCCTTGGTCCGAGTCTGAGCACCCCCCGCTGAGTGGACCAAGCCTGGCTGCTCTCAGTCCCTCCAGGGCAGTGAGATAGGCCACAGAGGACTCTATCGGGTGCCAGCTCAGCCAGGGCCAGGCAGTCAGGGTGACTTTTGTGAGTCAAGGACCCCACAAGGGCCAGTATGAGTGAGAGACAAAGCTTTCCCCCCCACACACACACTGATTGGACCTGGCGTCCTTGTCAACAATTACTTAATCATCTACGTGCGAACTTGTTTCCAGACTCTCTGTTCTAGCACGGTCCGATAGAGGTATAATTCAGGTTACAAATGTAAGCTGCATATGTCATCTTAAAGTTTCTAGTAGCCACATTTTAAAAGGTGGACAGTTACTGGACTACCATCTTAATAATTCGTAATTTAGTTAGTCATGAATACTTACCCACTGGAGACGTGTTTATAATAAATGGACCCAGGCTGGCCAACGCAGTGGTGGTCTGTCATGAAAATGTGGCAGGTGGCCTGGCGTGCAGAAGTCCTGGGTTTGATTCCCGGCCAGGGCACACAGGAGAAGCACCCATCTGCTTCTCCACCCTTCCCCTCTCCTTCCTCTCTGCCTCTCTCTTCCCCTCCCGCAGCCGAGGCTCCACTGGAGCAAAGATGGCCCGGGCTCTGGGGATGGCTCCTTAGCCTCTGCCCCAGGCGCTAGAGTGGCTCTGGTCGCAACAGAGCGATGCCCCAGAGGGGCAGAGCATCGCCCCCTGGTGGGCAGAGCGTCGCCCCTGGTGGGTGTGCCGGGTGGATCCCGGTCGGGCGCATGCAGGAGTCTGTCTGACTGTCTCTCCCCGTTTCCGGTTTCAGAAAAATACAGAAAAAAAAATGTGGCAGGTAAGATAAAACAGATTAGGATGGTCCATAAGCTGGCCCTTCGGCTGGAAGCACAGCCCCTGAGTTACGACTTTAAATAAGATGCTATCTGGTCAATGCCAAACACATACCCCTACCTGAGCTGTACAGAGCAGAGCAAGAGTCTAAGTCCGTGGTCAGTGCCATGAGCCATCTCAGGTTTATTTAACTCTAAGAGGCAGGGGGTTGTCAAAGACAGAGATAAATCTCTGAATAAAGTTCAGTTAGGAATACACACACTAGCCTATGTCCAACCTCGTGGGCTGAATTTCTAAATTCAATTGGAAGAGAGGTGCTGTGCTACGCAAAATAAGGCCAACAGAAAAAGTGAAGAACTGTATGATGTCACTCATATGTGGAATATAACACTGCAAGCAACAAGTAAGGAAAAAAAACAAAAACTCATAGATGCAGGCCCTGGCCGGTTGGCTCAGTGGTAGAGTGTCAGCCCGGGTTCGATTCCCAGCCAGGGCACACAGGAGAAGCGTCCATCTGCTTCTCCACCCCTCCCCCTCTCCTTCCTCTCTGTCTCTCTCTTCCCCTCCCGCAGCCAAGGCTCCATTGGAGCAAAGTGGCCCGGGCGCTGAGGATGGCTCCATGGCCTCTGCCTCAGGCACTAGAATGGCTCTGGTTGCAATGGAGCAACACCCCAAAATGGGCAGAGCATCGCCCCCTGGTGGGCGTGCCAGGTGGATCCCGCTCGAGCGCATGCGGGAGTCCGTCTTTCTGCCAACCTGCTTCTCACTTCAGAAAAATACAAAAAAAAAAAAAAAAAAGAATAAAGATGTGAATAAGCAGGCCTTTATAATTATTGATTAGTTAACAAAAAAATAAACAACAGAGATATAACGGAATGATATACCGAGTATCACTACCCTCTGACTCCAAATCCCATAAAATGGCATGATATATTGGCCCTGGCCGGTTGGCTCAGCGGTAGAGCGTCGGCCTAGCGTGCGGAGGACCCGGGTTCGATTCCCGGCCAGGGCACACAGGAGAGGCGCCCATTTGCTTCTCCACCCCTCCGCTGCGCTTTCCTCTCTGTCTCTCTCTTCCCCTCCCGCAGCCAAGGCTCCATTGGAGCAAAGATGGCCCGGGCACTGGGGATGGCTCTGTGGCCTCTGCCCCAGGCGCTAGAGTGGCTCTGGTCGCAACATGGCGACGCCCAGGATGGGCAGAGCATCGCCCCCTGGTGGGCAGAGCGTCGCCCCTGGTGGGCGTGCCGGGTGGATCCCGGTCGGGCGCATGCGGGAGTCTGTCAGTCTCTCCCCGTTTCCAGCTTCAGAAAAAATGAAAAGAAAAAAAAAAAAAAGGCATGATATATCATTGTAATTTTTTAAAAGAATAAATCCATGCTAGTACTAGACTAGAAATGTAGAAGATTTTTTTTTTTTTTTTGAAGTATAAAAAGTGGACTGGATAAAAAGTGTGCTCTGAGGGGGGAAAAAAAGGCCAAAAAACAACAAATCTCCGAGAGAAAGCAGAGCCGTGACCGGAACCCGGAACTCCTGGCTCTGAACGCAGAACATTTCCCTAAGTCACCTAAGACTTTAAAACTAATCTCACGTCACCAAACCTTGGCTGCAGAGAGCAAACAAACAAATACAACAACAAAAAGAAAAGTCCCCCATAAAAAAAAATTTTTTTTTAAAAAGAGTATCCCAATTCATTACCACAAATCACATTTCTCTTATATTTTTATGTCTCCCAATTTCCAAGTCCATTGTATAGAGACACAGTGGCAACAGTGGCGATAGGAACAGTTTTATGTCTTGTTTTTCATCTGCCCTTGTGCGTAAGTACTTCCTCCGATCCCGCCGCGGAGGCTCGCCGCGATCATTTGTAACATCGCCGGGCAGCGTGCTCTGATGGAATGCGCCGTGATTTATTTTCTCCTCGCGCCTTCTCTTGGGCCGTTTGGGTTGTTTCCAGCTTGTGCTAGTATAAATAATGCTGCAATTAATATCTTCAGTTCCTCAGCTGAATTTAAATCTGTTTTAGGAATTAAGAGCCGCTGCATATGGACCTCGGGGCCATTTCTTTCTTGAACCAGAAACTGGGACGTCCTGATTTCTGAACAAGGAACGATCTAAATTTAGGTGTCCTGATGGAGCGGTGTGATGAGTCCAAATGGCCATGGCGGGGCTCCCAAAGCGTCTCCGACAATGACCGTGTAGCTCGCCTGTCCCCTTTTGGGGACGACAGTAAGTCCGACGTTGCTTCTTCAGCTTAAAGCGAATCTCAAGGTTAGCAAGTTTACCCTTGATGGGAGTTTATTTTTTTTAATCGTATTCCTTCTGGTTGTGTCACTTTCTTCACTAAGGTGAAGGTCAGCCGTGACGGCATGATTGTCAGGTCCTTAGAAAAACTGGATACACTGACAAGGTTTTTGTTGGGTTTTTTTGTGAAGTAATTTGTTGCCACCGATAAAGCAACCCCTAGGGAGACCACAGCAGGTACGGTGAGGCGGCACGAATAAAGAAAAAGGACCAGCTGACCAGGAGGCGGTGCAGTGGATAGAGCACCGGCCTGGGACGCAGAAGACCAGGTTCAAAACCCCGAGGATGCTGGCTTGAACACAGGGCTCACCAGCTTGAGCGTGGGATCATAGATGTGACCCCAGAGTCACTGGCTTGAAGCTCAAGGTCACTGGCTGGAGCACGGGGTCACTCACTCTGCTGGAGCCCCCTAGTCAAGGCACATATGAGAAAGCCATCATTGAACAACTAAGGTGCCACAACTATGAGCTGATGCTTCTCGTCTCTCTCCCTTCCTATCTATCTGTCCCAGTCTGTCCCTCTCTCTGTCTCTCTCTCTCTCTCTGTCACTTGGTCCGGGTCTTAGAAACGTAAACTCTGATAGTTACAATTTAGGTCTCAACAGCTCGATAAGTAGTAGATAGATGCAGCTGAATAATGAATACCATCTAGGCTGCATTTCATATGCAGAGGGTTGAGAGAACGGATGTGAGAATTAAAAAAAAAAAACAAAACCCTGATAATGAAATTATCCATAAGGAAAAAGAGTCGCAAGGTATTGGTCTGGATGAGTTCACTGTGAGCTGAGCAGCATGAATGAAACAGAAAAGCACCTGCAGGCCCCACTGGGAAATTTCAAAACAAGGATGAGAAGGAAATCCTGAAAGATTACAAAGTAATAAAGAGAGGGGAGGAAGAAAACAGTTGCCTACAAAGGAACCAAAGTCAAATTAGGTCCCCCCTTCTCACTAGCAACAAGGATGCTGGGAACAATTTTGCACATAGCATTTTATACTATATACAGTCAAAAAACTGATACGTGAGGCTGAGGGCAAAAATGAGGACACTGCCAGTCCCACTGGGGACTCAGAGACGTCACCGTCCATCCAGCTTTATTTGAACAGGTTAGTTAAAGATGTACTCTATCGAAAGAAACAAACAAACAAACAGAAATTCAAGTGGATAGCATAAGATACAAGTGACCCTAATGAGAAAAATAGTAAAATAAAGCTCACAAGTTTCGCAGGTAGAAAAATCAAGAGAACAGAGGGGAGAAAAAAAATGATGCGTCTAAATAATTCATGATGCAGCATGTTTTAAAATGTGTCGCTGAAAACCTCAAGCTAAAAATATTCCACAATTTCAACACGGGAGGGTATATACCAGTGTGAAGACAGGAGAGCAGGTCTAGCAGGAAGTGAGGGGAATAAAGTGATAGAAAAGGCCTTATCTTATTCGGGAGAAAATAAAAATGATTCATTCTAGACATGGAAAGAAAAATAAATGTAGGGGTAGTTACTAGGAAAAATATGAAGAGATGTATAACTTCATAATCGCAAACTACTGGAGGGGAAAATGATAAAACAATGAATTGACCAATCCTTAGAAAGAGAGGAAATAAAATGGAAAACAAGATGCTTTAAATATATTAAAACACGGTGATAATCACATAAATAAGAGAACTGATTAAATGGTCCTACAAAGAGAGGGGGAAAAAAATTGGAGAAGCTATCAACTAGTATTCGACTACAATCTACTTAAAACTAATTATCTGAAACAAAATTACACCAAGAGTTTGAAAATAAAGAAATGACGAGCAAATGACTTCTGGTTAACCTTTAAAAGAACGGGTAATTACCATGTTGTTTAAGCAAGATGTGCCAGGAGACGAAAACCCCTCCAATTCACGACTTAATTTAGCATAACTTCATTTCAAAAGCTGTTCAAGTTGATACAAAAAGAACAGAAGACCAAAAACCCATGAGCTCAGCACACCTCGCAAAAACTTGAAGGAAAAACTGCAAATTAAACAAAAGAAAGTAGAGGGAAATGAAACATTGAAGAACAGAAATTAAAACAGAGAGAGAGAGAGAGAGAGAAATATACAACAGGCAGGATCAAAAAGCCAAAACATTGTATCTTTGCAAAGACTGATCAAATGCAGGACTCCCTGAGGAGACAGAGAAGGAAGAAAGAAAGAAACATCTGGGATGAACCGGGTCACCTCTCTGAAGGTATTTATGTAGACAATCCAATGAAAATGAGACGAGATGGGTGAGCCTATTTACACTGATAACTCTGAAAATTTAGATGATGTTTACAAACACCTAGGAAAACACCAGTACCCCGCAAAATGACACAAGGACAAACAGAAAATCTGCCGAGTTCTATGACTATTTTATATATAAATGGACTCCGTCATTTAAAAACTCCCCCACAACGTTAATTTACTCCAAGCCCAGGTTGTTCCCACCGGGAAGTTCCACAAACTATTAATAATGCTGAATAATGTGAATTTTATCTAGATTCTTCCAGAGACTAGAAAGAAGCAGGGACGCTCCAGACTCATTTTACGAGGTCACGATACCAAACCCTGACAAAACCCATCGCGTCCCTGGGCAGGAATGCCCAGTTCCTCAGCAGAATATCAGCACTGATGCCCGCAGCCAATATGGAGGACAGCCCAGTGAACAAGCTGGTTTGTTCCAGGGCTGCCTGTGGGTTTAATGTTCAAAGATCAAGGGATGACAGTGGAGTACCATCTCAGCAGATGCAGGGTGAGTTTTACAAAATTCATCGTTGTTTATCGGTGATTTTAAAGACTCCTAGCCAACTAGGAATGAACTTCCTCAGGGTGACCCCATGGATCAAAAAATAAAAATAAACAGCCCACAGCAATACCCAGGCGACACCAGATCTTTAACGAGCTTTTTTGGAAGCTTTCCTTGTGAGACCAGGAACGAGGACCCCTGGGAACCACTTCCATCCCACGTGGAACTGAAGAGCCCGTGAGACGGCGTGTGGCCAGAGAAAGAGACACAACGCAAAGGATCGGAAGGAGAGAAGGAAAAAGTCCGTCGTCCGCAGGTGATGACGGCCGGCCTGTAGAAATCTGAAAGATTCTGCAGTCAATCATTATTGCACTGTGTCGATGGGTTTGACAAAGTTGCTGAACACAAGGCCAGCACCTAAAACTCCACTTACATGTACCCTCAGCAAACTGTAAATAAATAAAATCTAAGATCTGTTAGAAGATGCCATTTTTAGACCCTGGTCGGTTGGCTCAGTGGTAGAGCATTGGCCCGGCGTGTGGATGTCCCAGGTTTGATCCTGGTTAAGGCACACAAAAGTGCCCATCTGCTTCTCCACCCCTTTCCTTCTTGCTTCTCTCTCTCTCTCTCTCTCTCTCTCTCTCACTCACTCTCCCCCCCCCCCACAGCCATGGCTCAATTGGAGCGAGTTGGCCCCAGGCACTGCAGATGGCTCCATGGCCTCTGCCTCAGACACTAAGAAGAGCTTGGTTGCTGAGCAACAAAGCAGCAGCCCCAGATGGGCAGAGCATCACCCCCTAGTGGACATGCCATGTGGATCCTGGTTGGGGCACATGCGGGAGTCTCTCTCTGCCTCCCCTCCTCTCACTGAATAAAAATTTTTTAAATTTTTTTATTTTAATAACAAAGCCTTCAAACACTTAGAAACACACCTGATAAAGGTTATACATATGGACGCCACTAAAGAAAACTTTAAAAACATTATTGAGAGAAAGTAAAGAACACCTAAATATTGTGTTTATGGATGGGAAAATTCAGCATTGCAAAGTGTTGGTTCTCCATAGATCAATGTATAGATAAGATTTAGTCCCAATCAAAACTATAATTTCTGTAGAAAATTAGCGCTCAGCTTTTGAATTTATGTTAGAGATGAAAAGGGCTAGCATTCACCTGGATGAATATCACATCTCGAGATTGCTTTGGCTACTTTGGATCTCTTGTGGTTCCATACGAATTTCAGGACTGTTTCTTCTGTGTCCGGAGCCCAGTTTACGGGTCCCTCTCTGAATCTCCAGTCTGACCCAGTCTGGCTGGCTTACCTCCAGGGCTCCCAACTCTGGGTCCACAGCCAGGACTGAGGTCTGAGCACCTACTTATCCGACACACAGGTGGTCATGGCTCCTCCCGGGTCCCTCGGTGTCCCGGGTGTCAGTGACGGGACCAGGCCTCACAGAGCCGTAGCCCAGTTCTCGGGAGTGCGGAGCCGTCTGGGTCTGGAGCTGGGACCACGGTTGGTGAGTCAGCCACAGGGTGTGGGATTTCCTTCTCAAAATGTTCTCCTCGGCCTGGGGCTGCTCTGGGCTTCAGGGTCGCCTACCTGGACCCCCCTCCCCAGCACCCACAAACATGCGATTGTCCGTGGAGGGATGCCAAGGTGGCGTGCTGACGCTGGGCGTGCACGCGAGGGGCGTCTGCTACGACCATCTTGCTGACACTGCCCCAGGAATTTTATCTCCTGTGTGGTTTCTAGACGCCTCTCATCATGCCGGGTCCTCTTGTCGGATTATACTTCAAATGATCCCAGGAATTTTCCTCCTGAAAGAGAGCACTCATGAAGGCTTAGACTTAGAATCACAGCTCTTCAATGACTCCTTGAGTCCCGACGCTGTCACCCACCAGTGGGCTTGCCCCCCGCCGTTCACAGGGGCTCAGTTCACCGGGAGCTGAGACGATGACCACATCCGTGGGGTGATGGCTTCCAGGCCCCTGGAAGGGGACACACACACACACACACACACACACACACCACATACACATACATACACACACACACCACATACACACGGCCCCCAAATCAAACATTTCCCAAATCCATTCGTTGTTGCTCTCAAAGGACCTCACTCGCGTCAGAATCGGAACTCAAACCCTACAGCCAGCTGGGCAGGTGTGGAAAGGGCCCTTGTTTAGCCGGAGGGTATACAGTCCCGGCGTGGCCAGGTCTTAATCATTTTCCCCCCAAAGAAAGTCAGAAACCTGGATTCTTGTTTTTTGATTGGTAACCCTCCCAATCTCTGTAAGTTGCCAACGGAGTAAAAGTAATGTTTGAACATACACACCCTATTCAGACCAGGCTAGTAGCCTCTGGTTTGTGGTGCGGTCCGGTGGGTGATACATCACAAGGTGACCGGACTCCCAGGGCCAGGACCTCGGACCCAGCAGAGAAAGGAAGGCAGGGCTTCGGGGATGAGAGTCACAGCCGTCCCTTTGCCATGGAAACCTCATGGGAGCAGGCTTAGTTTATATTCTTCTGTCTGAGAGATCCCAGGGAGATTAATAGTGCTGTGCATTGATGTACCACCTCAGACCTGTGGGCTTGCTCATCCATAATCTCCCCTGATCCTTTTTATGAGCCCCGTATACTTGTGCAGAGCGTCCAGCACTCCCTACCCCAATCATAGGCAGAGAAGGGCTCGCTCCCTTCCACGGCTCCACCTGCAGCAGGGGTCGGCAAACCGCGGCGGCTCGTGAGCCACATGCGGCTCTTCGGCCCCTGGAGTGCGGCTCTTCCACAAAACACCACATGCGGGCGCTACCTCGATAAGGAAAAAGTACCTACCTATATAGTTTCAGTGTAAACAATTTGGCTCTACAATTTGGCTCTCAAAAGAAATTTCGGCCCTGGCCGGTTGGCTCAGCGGTAGAGCGTCGGCCTAGCGTGCGGAGGACCCGGGTTCGATTCCCGGCCAGTGCACACAGGAGAAGCGCCCATTTGCTTCTCCACCTCTCCGCCGCGCTTTCCTCTCTGTCTCTCTCTTCCCCTCCCGCAGCCAAGGCTCCATTGGAGCAAAGATGGCCTGGGCGCTGGGGATGGCTCTGTGGCCTCTGCCTCAGGCGCTAGAGTGGCTCTGGTCGCAACATGGCGACGCCCAGGATGGGCAGAGCACCGCCCCCTGGTGGGCGTGCCGGGTGGATCCCGGTCGGGCGCATGCAGGAGTCTGTCTGACTGTCTCTCCCTGTTTCCAGCTTCAGAAAAATGAAAAGAAAAAAAAAAAAAGAAATTTCGATCGTTGTTCTGTTGATATCTATTTGGCTCTGTTGACTGATGAGTTTGCCGACCTCTGCTAGGCGAAGAGGGGGGAGAGAGAAAGGGAACGGGGGGGGGGGGGGGACTCGGGTGCGGGAGGCACGCTCAGGATGAGTGTCTTTTTCCGTGTTTTCATCTGCTCCCTCCGTCTGGCACGCCCTCCTGGACTGTGGTCGCAGGAGACAGGAGGACAGTCTCCAGGGGCCCCGGGGCATGGCACAGCAGGGGTCCGAACACCAGCCAGTGACGTGGCACAGACCTGGGCAGGATCTGTAGCAAAGACACCACCTGAGAGCTGAGGACCCGGGGGTAACCCTTGCTGGATGCCGGATTTCCACGGTCCTCGAGTCCGGGCATGGGAAAGCATCACTGACTGCGGCCAGTCTTCGTGATCTGGTGACTCGGAGCTGAGCATTCTCCAGTCAGGACTTGGGGACACACCCATTGTGATGGCTACTATCAAAAAATAACAAAAACATGTGTCGGCCCTGGCCAATTGGCCCAGTGGTAGAGCATCGGCCTGGCGTGCAGGAGTCCCGGGTTCGATTCCCGGCCAGGGCACACAGGAGAAGTGCCCATCTGCTTCTCCACCCCTCCCCCTCTCCTTCCTCTCTGTCTCTCTCTTCCCCTCCCACAGCCAGGGCTCCATTGGAGCAAAGTTGGCCCGGGCGCTGAGGATGGCTCTGTGGCCTCTGCCTCAGGCACTAGAGTGGCTCTGGATGCACCAGAGCAACACCCCAGATGGGCAGAGCATCACCCCCTGGTGGGCGTGCCGGGTGGATCCCGGTCAGGCGCATGCGGGAGTCTGTGTGACTGCCTCCCCGTTTCCAGCTTCAGAAAAATACAAAAAAAAAAACAAGTGTCGGCCAGGATGTGAAGAAATTGGAACCCTCGTGCACTGCTGGTGGGAGTGTAACAGGGTTCCACCACTGTGGAAAGCCACATGGCAGTTTCTCAGAACTTAAGCATAGAATGACCCCGTGATCCAGCAACCCCGCCTCGGGGTGTATAGCTGAAAAAATCGAAAGCAGGCTCTCCGAGAGAAGTTTGCACGCCTGCCTTTACCGCAACGCTGTTCACAACAGCCAGGAGCTGGGAGCCACCCAGTGTCCACTGACGGATGAACGGGTGAACAGAATGTGGTCCACAGTACGACAGGTAGCTCTCCGCCTTCAGAAGGAGAGTTCTGACACATGCTAGCGCACGGACCCCGAGGACATGGACTCGGAAGTTTATTTTATGAGCATGTCCTCGAGAGGCTCAGCACCGTAGTCTCCCTAGTGTATGATTTTGTTTACGTGGAGTTTCCGGAAAGGATGGCCCCTCGCAGGCAGTAAGGAGATCGACAGCTGTCCGGGGTTGAGGTCGGCAACGGGCCTGTGATGGAAGAATTCGAAAGCTGGTCACCAGGGACGGTAGCAGGGCTGTAAAAATTTACTAAAAATCACTGAGCTTGCATTGAAAAGGGTTGAATTTCATGGTATATAAATTATATACTTCAATAAAGATGGGTTGTTGTTGGTTTTTTAAAATTATTCTATAAGTTACCCAGAAACTCTCCCCTGAGAATCTATCCTGAATACACTCCCGCAAAAATACAAAACGACCCGTGTATTAGTCTGTTTACTGTAGCAACAAGCAGGAGACTGGAGACCACCCGCCTGTCCATCAGCAGGGGACTGATTACTCGGGTACGTCCATGAAATGCAATCCTGCACACCTGTAAAAGTAAATTTTGAGCTATCCGGTACAACAAATTCCAAAAATTAGCATTATAGTGAGAAAAATAAGGCTGCAGAAGGGTTTGTCTTTGGGTGACGGGCGTGGTTTAAGAACAGGGAGGCCCTGGCCGGTTGGCTCAGCGGTAGAGCGTCAGCCTGGCGTGCGGGGGACCCTGGTTCGATTCCCGGCCAGGGCACATAGGAGAAGCGCCCATTTGCTTCTCCACCCCTTCCTCCTTCCTCTCTCTCTCTTCCCCTCCCGCAGCCAAGGCTCCACTGGAGCAAAGATGGCCCGGGCGCTGGGGATGGCTCCTTGGCCTCTGCCCCAGGCGCTAGAGTGGCTCTGGTCGAGGCAGAGCGACGCCCCGGAGGGGCAGAGCATTGCCCCCTGGTGGGCAGAGCGTCGCCCCTGGTGGGAGTGCCGGGTGGATCCCGGTCGGGCGCATGCGGGAGTCTGTCTGTCTCTCCCCGTTTCCAGCTTCAGAAAAATACAAAAAAAAAAAGAAAGAAAGAAAAAGAACAGGGAGCATTCAGGTGTTTCAACGGGGTTGGCTCATCCTTTCAACAGAGGAGCCGTAGAGGTTGATATCTGTTTTAAATTCCGCGTACAGGACGAACAGCCTCCTGCCTGGCCCCTCTGTTGGGAACGGGCGTAGAAAGGACCACGGTGAGTTCCACACTAGCCTCAGTCGTGTTAGACTTACAGCTGCAGACAGAAGGAGCCTCGCCTTCTGGCCGCCTGGGAGCCAGGTGAGTTGGGCTGGGGGGGGCAGGGGGGGCAGGAAAGGGGACCGGGGGACGTGCCAAAGCAGCGGGGTGCTGGCGGACGCATCACAGCTGGCTCTCCGGGGAGGCAGGGGGACCCCTGAGCTGTACTGTGGACCGATCTCCACAGTGCACATGTTCCCAACCTGGCCCCTTTCAAGTTCACGTTGTGATGTCGCCGGACCCAACCCCCACCCCCCGCTGGGAAAGAGATGCCCTTGACCAGTGACCTCGAGCAGCCCACGCCAGTCCCAGCCCAGCACACGTACACGGGCGGCTGACCCTCGGGTCCCGGTGTCCACATCTAATTAGCGAATCAAAGAGTCGGACCATCCCAAGCGTCCAATAGACAGGTGCACTGGACCGTGACGGGGCGTACACTGGCACGGCCAACTTCGGAGAGCCACACGCCGTTATTGTCCGGAAATAGGCAGAGCCCCCGCCGTCCAGAGATGCTGGCAGGTTTTCCGCCAGGAGACGCATCAACAGTATTGTTGCAGCGTGGTTGGTAAAGAAGGTGGAAAAACAAAATGAAAATGAAACTACCTAAATGTCTATCAGTAAGAAGATTTATAAATAAATTATGGCAGAGTCATTCAACAGAAGAAGGCTAGATGGCTTTTAAAATAAATAAGCTAATATAGGAATCACGATGGCTAGATCTTGGAAAACATAGTGTTGAATAATAAAAAAATCAAGCTTTAGGGTGTTATGTATAACAACAGAATTTCCGTAGAAGTTTCAAATGCCTAAAATGATACTCTGTGCCACGGAATAGAGAAACGTATTCATTGAGACGTGGTGGAATCATTTTTAAAAGAGAGCCGACAAACACATACCAAATTTATGATAATGTTGCCGCTGGGAGTAAAGAAAAAAGGAGATTGGAACCAAGGAGGGAGATACAGGGTATTTCATCTTTATTATATTACTCCTGCATATTAAGAAATATTGACCTGGAAAGAAAAGGGATACTTGTATTCGTGGTTTAAACCCTGAATTCGGAGTTATATGGGGTGGGTGGCCGGTTTACCTTTTCCTTTGTGTCCCCGATATTTTCACAAAAACTCCGCAGAAACACGGAGGCACCGTGTTTTGTGAAGGGAGCATGTTTGTTCCGTCACCGTTCAGGGGCAAGTCCCACGGGCCGAGTGAATGCTCAGGCAGGGAAGGACCACAAGAACATGGTCACGGGGGTGAGGGGGTGCTTTCTTCTCAAGTGCCGTGGGGACTCAGGGGGACAGTTTAGCGTCCCCTTCTTTAAAAAGCCTCTCCTAGCCCTGGCCGGTTGGCTCAGTGGTAGAGCGTCGGCCTGGCGTGCAGAAGTCCTGGGTTCGATTCCCGGCCAGGGCACACAGGAGAAGCGCCCATTTGCTTCTCCACCCCCCCCCCTTCCTCTCTGTCTCTCTCTTCCCCTCCCGCAGCCGAGGCTCCATTGGAGCAAAGATGGCCCGGGCGCTGGGGATGGCTCCTTGGCCTCTGCCCCAGGCGCTGCAGTGGCTCTGGTTGCAACGGAGTGACGCCCCGGAGGGGCAGAGCATCGCCCCCTGGTGGGCATGCCGGGTGGATCCCGGTCGAGCGCATGCGGGAGTCTGACTCTCTCTCCCCATTTCCAGCTTCAGAAAAATACAAAAAAAAAAAAAAAGCCTCTCCTGCCTTCCTCCTCTGGCTTCCGGCGGCATTTCCCGAACGCGCCTGTGGTGACCTGTGTCGCGAGGGTCGTGCGATAGTTATGTTTCTGCCTTTCCCATGAAGCTGTGGGGTCCCTGCAGGTGGGGACCCTGGCTCACTCAGTTCTGCGTTCCGGGGGTCTGCGTGCGCCACAGTAGGCAGGGTGATTTTAAATGAACGCGGGAATCGAGGGACCGCTTTCATCTGAACAACTACCTTCTAAATTTGGTAACGATGGTGCCGTGGCCTCAATGTTTGTGTCCCCCACCCCCGCACACACACACCCCGAAATTCATCTGTTGCAATCCCACCCCGCAATGGGACGGCCGTAGGTGGTGGGCCCTTCTGGGGTACACAGGGATCTGGGCCCTCGTGAAGGAGACCACAGGGAGCGCTCTTGTTCCTTCCGCCGGGCGAGGCTACCGTGGGAAGACGGTCATCGTGGGCCGGCAACTCTCACCAGAACCTGAGCCTGCCGGTGCCGTGATCTTGGACTTCCCAGCTTCCAGAACTTTTTGAGGAGTGAATCCCTGCTGTTGAGAAGCACCCCCCTTCCCGGTCTGGGGTACTTCGTGGTACAGCAGTAAGAAGATTTATAAATAAATTATAAAAAGATGCTCATCTTCATTAGTTATTAGAGAAATGCAAATCAAAACTGCAATGAGATACCACCTCACACCTGTTAGATTAACTATTATTAACAAGACAGGTAATAGCAGATGTTGGAGAGGCTGTGGAGAAAAAGGAACCCTCATTCACTGTTGGTGGGAATGTAAAGTAGTACAACCATTATGGAAGAAAGTATGGTGGTTCCTCAAAAAACTAAAAATAGAACTACCTTATGACCCAGCAATCCCTCTACTGGGTATATACCCCAAAAACTCAGAAACATTGACACGTAAAAACACATGCAGCCCTATGTTCATTGCAGCATTATTCACAGTGGCCAAGACATGAAAACAACCAAAAAGACCTTCAATAGATGACTGGATAAAGAAGATGTGGCACATATACACTATGGAATACTACTCAGCCATTAGAAATGATGACATCGGATCATTTACAACAAAATGGTTGGATCTTGATAACATTATATGGAGTAAAATAAGTAAATCAGAAAAAACCAAGAACTGCATTATTCCATATGTAGGTGGGACATAAAAATGAGACTAAGAGACATGGACAAGAGTGTGGTGGTTATTGGGGGGAAGAGGGAGGAAGAAGGAAAGGGGGAGGAGGAGGGGCACAAAGAAGACTAGATAGAAGGTGACAGAGGACAATCTGACTTTGGGGGATGGGTATGCAACATAATTGAATGACAAGATAACCTGGACTTGTTATCTTTGAATATATGTATCCTGATTTATTGATGTTGCCTCATTAAAAAAATAAAATTATTTTAAAAATAAATAAATAAATAAATTATGGCAGAGTCATTCAACAGAAGAAGGCTATATGGCTTTTAAAATAAATAAGCTAATATAAGAATCACGATGGCTAGATCTTGGAAAACATAGTGTTGAATAATAAAAAAAAAATCAGCAGCCGGAGCGGACGAAGACGGAGGCGGACTCTGTAGACGGACCGACGACCCGACCCGGTCCTTGGCACCGGTTCTCACGGCGTGACACGTGGAGCGGCGTGCGGCGCGGGGACAAGCGCACGCATCACAGTGAACGGCCGTGGGAGGAGTTAAGTAAAAACGTGCAGAAGGGAGAGAGCCGTGGAGTCGAGTCACGTCTAGAGACGGCTCTGGGGGGCCTTGCCCGAAGCAGGGAGAGGAAGGAGGCGCCGTGGCCGGAAGCAGAGAGGAGGACCTGTGGGCCCGGAGGGGTCGTGAGCAGAACCAACACGGAGAAGAGCCTGTCGCGGGAGAGAAGGAGGGAAGGAGGGAAGAGAAGGGGGACGCGGTGCACAGCGCGTCCGTCTGTGGAACCCTAAGAAAAACGGGGCTCCGCGGGCAACGGCAGCCGTCGCCGGCGGCTGGGAAAACGGTCGCGGAGGAGCGTGCAGTAGCTCTCGGGTGAAGAACGGAGTGTTTCCACACGCAGCAGCGGGCTTCTGGCTGTGACAGCCGGAAAACACCCTGCCAAGCCCGAGCTGCGGAGAACGCCTTGCAACAGCGGACGGCAGCCCGGCCGTCAAGGTCACTGTCCCGGAGTGCGGAGGAGCCGCGGCTGACCTCGGGGGATGACGAAGGATGCTGAGAGCTTTCGTAAGCACGGTCCTGGCTGGGGCAAAGCGTGGGGATTTGCAGTCCACACCTTTCTGTTCCTGCACCTGACTGAATTCAAGCCAAAGAAGCAAAAAAGGCAGGACTGGGTTGCTCGCGACGTATCCAGGCTTCTAAATCTCCGACGACATGGAAGGGGGAGGGTATATTTCACTCACAGAGGCCCCCCCTCGATAACCAAATTAAGCCTTCCTTGGTGCATGATGGACCACGCGGAATCAAGCCGGCTGCTGAGACTGAAACACGAACGTCACTCGGACTCAGGCAGCGGCAAGGAAGGGGCTTCTTGCTTCCTATCAATTTCTGGTCCAGCAAGACAGAGGAACTGATAAATAGCTCTTCTGCCCACCGCCAGCCCCAGGCTTTCTCTCGTTCCTGGGGACGTGTCCTCTGCCATCTCTTTATTCCTCCCCGAGAGTTCTCTGAGGTACGGGCAGAGGCCCCCCGGATCTCCCGGCGAGGTGGTGTTGTTACTACCCCAGGCGCAGTCGTCTGCGGGAGCGCAGAACATGCGGACAACAAGAGGCCCCCACGCTTCCGGGTACCGGACGGGCCACCGGCATCGGCTACTGCTCTGGACACGGGTTCCTCAGCTACCCAGTTTCCAGCAGGGAGCCTAGACCTAACCCCACAGAAGCTTCTCCAGGAACGGTGAGTATAATAAGTTCAGACACAGGGCCACCAGAGCGGGGAAGAAGACTGCAGTCGCTGACAGACGTCACCTAAGTTTGGGGTCGACGTGACCCTCGCATGGCCAGCCCGCACGACCTGCCTTTCCACCAGACACTCCAGAGGGGCTGGTTCACCTGCTTTTCTTGTTCTGGACAATGGGAGTGTGTCCATCCGTCCCCCTTAAAGACAGGTCCAGGTCCTAACCAACACCAGCTCTGTGACATGGGAGTGAGGCTGGATCGTTAACTCCTTGACTGCTCCAGACCAAAGCTGGCCACGTTCCACCGGCCCGAGGTTCCCAGGAGTCACCTCCAGCCCCCGGGTCAGCTTCCAGGAAACCTTCCCCTCCAGCCACGACGGTAAGCTCGTCCAAGTCTTCTGCATCCAAGGAGCCCAAATGAGCATCCACGGTGTGGTCATTCATTCAGGGCACGTGTCCTTGGAGCCTCAAAGAGCAGAAAAGGTACAATTTAACCTCAGACTCCAAAGATACAGCACAGACTTTTTTGAAAAGATGGTGAATATCAGTACAATTTGTCCAATTACTCAAAGCTGAGCCGACAGTGTAGGGAGAAAGCCCTGGCTTCGCAGAACTAAGCGGTGAGTTAATAATAATAATTGGCCCTGGCCAGTTGGCTCAGTGGATAGAGCATCAGCCAGGCGTATGGACATTCCGGATTCAAGCCCTGGTCAGGGCACACAGGAGAAGTGACCACCTGCTTCTCTTCCCCTCCCTTTCCCCTTTCTCTCCCTCTTCCTCTCCCACAACCAGTGGCTTGATCAGTTTGAGCATGGCCCCAGGTCCAAAGAATAGCTCAGTTGGAGCACATCAGCCTCAGGTGCTAAAAATAGCTCTGTATTTAAGCATCGACCCAAGACGGGAGTTGCCAAGTAGATTCGGGTCAGGGTGCATGCAGGAGTCTATCTCACTATCTCCCCTCCTCTCACCTAAAAAAAATAAAAATAAATAAAATAATAATAATAATCAGGGTGGCAAAGGTCACATCTGCCAGCTTGGATGTTAAACACTCTTTCACCCTTCACACCTTTACCAAGATCTGAGATTCCCAGATGTATGTGTGGTTGGTGATTAATTTTCTTTTTTTTTAACATTTGGAAACTTTGGGGACATTAGGACTTGTGACTACCCTCTTCCTTCTTGAATGTTTCTTGGCTGAAATTTGCCATTCCCTCTGGTGAAGGGAAGTTCATCGGACCTTAAAAGTTAAGCACAGACTATTGGATAATCGTCCCACATTTTCTCTTCAGAGCAGCTAATAATAAAGGAACGATTCTTTTTTTTCTTTCTTTGTTTAATTAAAAATCTTGCCAAAGTCACACAATTCCTAAGGAGCAAAGCCAGGCCTCAGAACCCTGCTGGTCCACTCTACAGCTTGTCCTCTTGACCGTGACATTTGCTAAATTAATCACATGAAGTCTGTCGGCCGCAGCCAGGAACCTGGGCGCACCGCAATTAGCGCAGAGAGAATTCAAGGTGCCAGAGTTCACACTCCCCACCCGGCTCGGGGACAGGGCTGTCATGAAGCGTGACGATGTTTCGGAATGATGAGCCAAGGCCTCTTTTTGTCTTTCTCTTTTCTTTTCTCTTTCCTTTTTTTTTTTTTTTTTTTTTTTTTTTTGCTGATAGGGATGAAATTTATGGGACCCAGTGTTTTCCGAGTGTGTGGTTTGGTGGCATCCGGGGTCTTCCTGATGACACAGGACCACTGTCTGTGTCCAGTTTCGCAACGTAGCTGGTGCTTCTCCCACGCCTGGTATTTCCTTTGACACCATCAGGCCGCAGTGACAGGACCCAGCAGAAGTGCAGAAAGAACAGGGGTCCTCGCTGTGGGCTGAATGTGCCCCTTCGCCAGAATTCCTGTGATGAAACCCTGCCTCCCCAGAGATGATGGGATTAGGAGGAGGGGCCTTTGATGGTGCTTAGGTCACAAGAGCGGAGTGTTCTTATAAAATGGAGATTGGGCCTGACCCGGCGGTGGTGCAGTGGATGGAGCGTCAGACTAAGGTATGGAGGACCCAGGTTCGAGACCCCGAGGTTGCCGGCTTGAGCGTGGGCTTACCAGCTTGAGCCCAAAGGTCACTGGCTTGAAGCCCAAGGTCACTGGCTTGAGCCCAAGGTCGCTGGCTCAAGCAAGGGGGTCACTGGCTCAGGTGGAGCCCCCTGGCAAGGCACAGATGAGAAAGCAATCAATGAACAACTAAGGTGCCACAACAAAGAATTGATGCTTCTCATCTCTCTCCCTTTCTGTCTATCCCTGTGTGTGTGTGTGTCTCTCTCTCAAAAAAAAAAAAAAAGATTGAGAAGGAGAAGGAGACTGGGTGTTCTTGTAAAAGAGACCCCCACAGAGATCCCTGCCCCTGAGGACACAGGGCGAAGGCCAGCTGTGAACCAGGACGACAGCCTTTACCAGAATTTGATCTTGGATCTCTGAGTTGACATGCTAGGGGTCCTCATGGACATTCCTGTCCGGGATGGCCCTGGCCCCTTGGCCTCCCCAGCGAAGCCTCAGCACCTCCCCCCCCCCAGTCCCTCCACCGCCCTCCTGGGGGGAGGCAGCCAGTGCGGACAGCCGCTGTACCAGGCTGAGTTTTATTAGGTTGCGCCTTCATTTCTCTTCTGCCCGAGAGACCCTTTGGGACCATTGCACGCCCTCCAAAACTCAAACTAATTAAGCTCTAAATTAATTAAAAACATAAGGAGATTGATCTGAAAGGCAAAGCAAACGGAGAGGAGAATGCAACGAACACAGTGGACGTGGTGCGCTAGGCAGAGGCCGGAGTCTGCTCTGTCCACCGGGCCACAGTCCGGGGGAAGGTGGCCGTATCAGCCAGGGTCCTCAGTTGGACAGCACCCTTCTTGGTGAAGTCCAGCATCGTTGGCAGAGAAAACATCTATTAAAATCTGAAGAGATTGCCTAGGCTCTTCAAACAGACTAGAAGATCGTTTCAGAAGTGAAAATAGCCTTAGAGATACGTTTTGAAGCATTCTAATTTATCAGCGCATTGCAGGCAGCTGGGAGACAGTAAAAGGGGGTGTTAAAGTCAGGAGACCCCCCAGGCCCTGGCCGGTTGGCTCAGCAGTAGAGCATCGGCCCAGCATGTGGAAGTCCCGGGTTCAATTCCTGGCCAGGGCACACAGGAGCAGCGCCCATCTGCTTCTCCACCTCTCCTCCCTCCCCCCTTTTCCCTTTTTTCTCTCTCTCTCTCTCTTCCCCTCCCGCATCCATGGCTTGATTGGTTCAAGCCCATTGGCCCCAGACACTGAGGATGGCTCCCTGGAGCCTCCACCTCCCATGCTAAAAATAGCTCAGTCACAAGCATGGCCACAGATGGGCAGAGCATCAGCCCCAGATGGGGTTGCCGGGTAGATCCCAGTCAGGACACATGCAAGAGTCTCTCTATCTCCCCTCCTCACACTTGAAAAAAGAAAAAAAAATGTTAGAGGACCCAGGTAGGAATCCTTAATTCCAGGTACAAGAAACAGCACCTCCGGCCTCTGTGGACCGTGGTTCCTACAAAATCACCAGTTGCTATGAGAACTAAACGCAATAAGTATTGGGAACAGGCCCACGGATAGAAAGAATGTACAAGAAAAGTTCTCTCTATAAAAAAATAATAGGCCCTAGCCGGTTGGCTCAGTGGTAGAGCGTCAGCCTGGCGTGCAGAGGTCCCGGGTTCGATTCCTGGCCAGGGCACACAGGAGAAGCGCCCATCTGCTTCTCCACCCCTCCCCCTCTCCTTCCTCTCTGTCTCCCTCTTCCCCTCCCGCAGCCGAGGCTCCATTGGAGCAAAGATGGCCCGGGTGCTGGGGATGGCTCCTTGGCCTCTGCCCCAGGCGCTAGAGTGGCTCTGGTCGCAACAGAGCGACGCCCCCCCCCCCGGAGGGGCAGAGCATCGCCCCCTGGTGGGCGTGCCGGGTGGATCCCGGTCGGGCGCATACGGGAGTCTGTCTGACTGTCTCTCCCCGTTTCCAGCTTCAGAAAAATACAAAAAAAAATAAAAATAATAATAATAATAATTCATACAACAGATATAGCTATAAAAGTGGACGTTGAGGAAGAGTATTCATTATGTGAGAAGATTCCTAATATATGTTGCAGAGACGGGGGCACAAAAAAGGGGACCAAATTATGCTGATGAGGCGGCCACTAATTTTGTAAATTCATGCATTTGGTCATTCTCTACAAATGTATATAGTTTTATAGTGATCCATAAATCACTGACAACATATAAGGGTATATAATTTATGGGCGTGTGGGGGGCGTGTACATATTTTTTTAAACCACAAGATCGTTATCAAAAGATGAGGGCGCAGGAGAGCTATTTAATCTTCCTCTGTGTTTCCTGCGGGTTGTTCTGTTTTGTTGCCATCTCTCGCATGGAGGGTAGACCGTCTGTAATTAGAAGGTGAAGGTGCCTGTCCCCCGAGGTCAGGGGAGCGGTGAAGGGGGGTGCGTCTCTCTCTGTCTCGGATGGTGGGTGGGTTCAGTGGTCTCGTGTCAGCAACACCTGCTCCTTGGGCCGGTGTTTCGAATTATCAATATATAGAGACTGAACAATCTGTTTCAAACCGAACGAGAAGCCTCTCTAGAAGAAATTGTGCTGCTGTGGGAAGTGGTTCAAACAAAGCCCTTAGATCTCAACCGATCTACGCCATGGGGGAGGTGTGGACGCCGTCACTGGCTCCGAGGTGCGGGCAGGGGCTTCGTTCCGTTCGTCAGTGTGACTCAGTTTGGCCCCACAGGCCAGCTCTGCCTCGACCTTGGATTCTTTGACCTGACTGGCCTCCTGGTCACGTGGTAAACTCTCTCTGCCGAGGTGGACGTGGACAGGAGGGTACTCAATAGCTGAGAGAGGCGTGAATCTCAGGGAAGTCCTGCCTGCAGGGGGTCAGTGCCCAGGTGGGAAGTGACACAGGGGGGGTGGCTGGGCACAGATGAATGGAGGACAGGCGTGACAGTGACACAGGAGAAGACCTGGGTCCAGGTGGCCAGGAGGAAGCGTGTCATGCAGGGAACCCTGGGCACAGCAGGTGCTCAGAGGATGGTCCCTGGAGCTGCTCCGGACAGACCTCCCGCTGGGCAGATCTCTGCCCTGGATGCAGCCGGGATCACCAAGGCAGTGGGCACAGGGCGAGAGAAGTGAGATGGGGCCCCGAGAAATGCCAGCATTGTGTGGTCAGAGGGGTGTCGAGGGATCAGTGGAGAGCTCAGGCAGGCAGGGGGCGCATCAAGGAATTTTTCACAAGAGGAAGCCGCAGGCAGAGGGGCGAGGAGCAGACCAAGTGAGAAAGGAGCCCAGCGAAGGCGGGCGAGGCAGTTCTGGCCACCTAGAGGGTCCCGGTGCCAGCCCGGAGAAGCCGAACCCACCAGGTCTGGACAGGGGCCCGCCAAACCTGTGACTGGGGCCCCCAGGGCCAGAGGCAGAGCATCCGTCCCGTCCACGGCCCCCGGCCACGACCCCCTCCGCGTCCACTAGAGGCGTGGGCTGCCCTTTGCACGGACCCAGCTTTCCCTGAGAAACGCCCTTTCCCTCAGACCTCTCCCTGGAAGTGCCCCACGGCAGGGGAGCGTGCCGTCTCCCAGGACCAATGGGGCCCCAGCGGCCAAGGTAACTGAAACGGAAGCCTGGGCTTTATCTTTAAAGTGAGTGGACACTGTCCACTCTCGTCCGTGACCCATTGAACGTGTCTGCACATGAAAATACCCTCTGACCCGCTTTACCACTGGGCCAGGTCAAACCTCCCACCTGCACCCCATAATCACAATGCTTTCTGTTGGCCCCGACAATTTTACTGCTTTTCCAAACCCGTCTTCCCCGGGAGCCTCCCCACGGCCTGCGGGGGGCAGCAGGCATCTCAGGTTACCCCAGTATTGGGTGGGGCCCCTTAGCAACAGTGAGAGCGTGGGCGGGGGCTGCCCCTGCTGTGGCTGGGAACAAGGATGGGGCAAGGTCCCCAAGGGGGAGAACCACGTGGAAAATCCACACGTGGGTAAAGCCTGCCGACCCCTGCAGGGGGGGGTCCGCCCCATCCTGCTGGGGCAACAGAGAGGGGCTCGCCCTTTCTAAAGGGCGGCGTGCTCCGGTGCCGGCCGGAGTGAGGAGCTCGGAGACGCACGACCGGTGGACAAAATCCGTGAGTCAGGACCCAGGCGTCCAGTTCTGGTTCTGCGCCCGACGGCCCGTGTGGCCCTGTGCAAAGTGCCAGGTCACTCTGGGGGCCCCCGTGAGAAGGAGATGGGGCTGGACATCGGTGGTTCTTAGATAGAAAAGTCCCACGCTTCCAACAAAGAGTTGCACGTGCAGCGGTGTGGTGCTGATGCAAAGCTCTGGCTTCCAACCTGGACTGTCTCAGGCGCTTCTAAATCAGTTTGTGAGCGGAAGAGAAGAGGCATTCTGAGCACAAGCCCTGTGGTCGGGAAGGCCTGGGTTCAAATCCACCCCGCCCTCAGTATGATGTTGGGCAAGTTTTTTAACCACTTTAGGCTTTAGTTTGCTTCCCCGTGAAATAAGTCTGCAAAACAGAGCCACGAATAGAACATACATGAGTGATGATTCAGGATGACTCGGCACCCGGCACACAGGAGGGGCTGGATACACACAGGTCATAATAAAATGGTCAATCACATTTAACACAATGAAAAAAGGCAGTTACTTCAAAGTTAGTTGTTTTAGCCACTAGATGCAAACATAAGTTGTTATATATAGATAAGTGAAAAATTTCTTGAGTTGATCAAAATCCTGGTTTAGAACCACATCACAGAAAGAGTAGAAGTTTCAGTTCAGTCACATCCCCGTAACTGAGACTGCCACTCCAGCCCCGATCGCTGGGACACCAGATCCCTCCTGAGCAAGTCCTAGATGCAGCCTGCCTGCCCTCACCTGCCCTCCCCAGTCCTGCCCTCCCACACCTGCCCTTCCCCACCTGCCCTCCCACACCTGCCCTCCCTCACCTGCCCTCCCTCACCTGCCCTCCACCTGCCCACCCTCACCTGCCCTCCCTCACCTGCCCTCCCACACCTGCCCGCTCTCACCTGCCCTCCCTCACCTGCCTGCCCCCACCTGCCCTCCTCCACCTGCCTGTCCTCGCCTGCCCTCCCCCGCCTGCCCTCCCTCACCTGCCCGCTCTCACCTGCTCTCCCTCACCTGCCCTCCTCCACCTGCCCGCCCTCACCTGCCCTCCCCCGCCTGTCCTCCCTCACCTGCCTGCCCTCACCTGCCCTCCCCCACCTGCCCGCCCCAGCCCTGCCTGTCCCCACCTGCCCTCCCCCACCTGCCTCCCCCACCTGCCCTCCCCCACCTGCCCTCCCCCACCTGCCCGCCCTCACCTGCCCACCCTCACCTGCTCTCCCCTACCTGCCCGCTCTCACCTGCCCACCCCCGCTTGCCTTCCCCTACCTGCCCACCCCAGCCCTGCCTGCCACATTCCCCAGGTTCACCGTCTCTTGGCTCCCCAGTTCATGAAGCACCAGCCCAGCCTCATGACCCGATCTCAACCTTCTCAGACGGGATGTTCCACTCCAGCACAAGGAAGATGGGAGTTGTTATATCTCACCATCTAGGATCAGCTTGGGAGCCCCCCCCCCTCACATCAAGGTCAAGACCAGCGAGCACAGACATCTCCGCAGCAAGGCAGTGGCCGTGAGCGAGTGAGGACACCGGGGAATGAACTTGGCACTGCATTCTCCGGACATTTGTCCTTCTGCCGCCAGCCACCGAGGCGTTGGGGCTGGAGGACAGGGCCGTGGAGGGGACCGAGGCTAACGGGGGACACGGGAGGTCAGCCTCTACCTCACAATTAGGGGGGGAGAGCTCAGTTGCTCCAGTTCCCCTGTATTTTTTTTCTAACTTTTCCAGATTTTTTAGATAAAATACCAGCTCAACGTTTTTTTTTTAGACTGGGCATCAAATAAAACTACGCACCAGATTCAGCCCCTGGGCCACCATTGCGTGAGCTCTCCTTGGGCCTCCTCTACCCTGTCCTCACCATCACCTCCAGCCTGTGCCCTGCCCAAGGGCCCCCCCACCAGAGGCTGCCGTTTCCACGGCATTGGGCCGGCCTCCAAGGTGTGTACCGTGAATTTCAATGGTCCACCAGTAGAGGGCGGTAACGTGTCATACGCCAACTCAGTCAATACATCACAAAAACTTACAGCAGATGAAAGTGTCCTAAGAGTAGGATGCTGACCTTTTTCTCCTTCCCACAAAGATGTTGTGAGAACAGCCCTGAGGGGGGACGGTGCTGACAAGGGGACGATCCCATCTGTTCTGGCTGGGTTGCAAAATGTCAGTCCCAGAGACGGAGCGTTGGTGAAGTTACAGAGGACCCAGAAGAGCTCCCCTTATGAGACATCCCCCCACTTTGGAAGCCGACTGACAGCACGTCATCTTGCCGGAAACCGCAAGTACCCGTGACCCAGCGATTCCATGAGACGTATACCCCACCGCACGCACACATCCGTGCAGGGGAATGGGTTCTGGAACGCCCGCAGGCACGCCGCGGGCCACGGCCCACAGCCAACACTGGAAAGAGCGCGGACACCCACCAGCAATGGGAAGGATAACTCAGCGTGGCCTGGTCACGCAGCGGACACTCGGCTAACCGCTCACTGCTGCCGCCCCCATCGTATGGGGGGATCCCCTGAGAGCGGCAGGAAGTCCATGAAACCACCACAGAAGCCAGCGTTCGTGTGGGTTCTTCTGTGTGAAATGCAGACAGCCAGGCTCCCCGGGGCTGTCGGACGGGGTGGCCGTTGCCCTCGGGCGCGTGAATGGTGACAAGGGTCCTGGGCGGGGTGGTTCTCCACCTGGGTGGGTTCACTTTGGGGAAGCTGAGCATATGTTTGTGTACTTTCCCACACGCAGGCTACACACTATTCAGCGCTGTCCCGGTGGGACGTCCGTGAGTGCTCTGGGCAGGCGAGGGCTTCCAAGGCGGAGGGAGAGAAAGCCACACGGACCTGGCACCTCCGCCTCCAGCAGTCACTTTCATTCCAGAACCACCCGGAACGGTGGACAGCGCGTCATCACAGGGGAAAACCAGCTTCCCTGGTGGTGATGGACCGACCGATCAGCAGGCCAACTTCCCGGCTGTGTTGACCCGGACTCCCTGCTTCTGGCTGCTGCAAACACCGAGTGGCATTTGCGGTTTGAAAGCACAGCCAGCCTCCTGGTTTCTGGAAGAAACGCAAATGCTGCCAGTGACCAGCACACCGTTTAATAACTGGTCACCACCTTGGAGCCTGAAGAAGCTGATCTGTGGTCCCAGCAGGATGGGCAGCCGCCAACCCCCCCACCACCACCACCACCACCACCAATTTCAAAACGAAGACACCCCGGCAAGAAAAGCCATGAGGTCCGAGGGCAGACTCAACGTCTCCCGGGTCCCAGAGGGGCGGACTGAACACAGTCCAAGCTGCTCCAAGATCCCCCGTTTCCTGTAGCCGCTTTTGGCTCCTGAGCGGTTCGCTTCCGAGTGCCTGCTTCTTCTGCAGAGGCCCGTTGCCTTCGCCTGCTGAGACTGAGAGGCGCCTGGGGCTCGCCTCCCCGCGGGGGACTGTGGCCTGTGACCCGTGGGGGTAAGAATAGGGAAGCCCAGCTTCCTAGCCGCCCACTGGAGGAACCTCGACAAGCCCTTTGGAGGGCATCACCACGAAAACCCTGCCCCCGCGGGGCTTCCTGACCTCCTCGGCAGGGACTCCTAGGCGACAGCCGTGATAAATGACTTGCACGCAAACTCGGCATCTCGGGGTCGGCCGCTGGGAACCCCGACCCGACACGGAGGGGAAGATGGGTTCTAGCATCTTGGCGATTTTGAAACCTGAGACGGGAGGGACTCGCCGGGGCCTTCCTGCCTCCCTCCCACGCACGTGCCTGTCTGTCCGGTTTCTGCCCGCCAACCCACCCACCGAGCAAGTGGCTCACAGCAAGCTTGCAAGCAGCTGTCGTCATGTCCAAGCTTTGCTATTACTCAAGCTGTGATGTTTTCTCCGGGCGCACAGGCTCGCTCCCACGGGCCATTCCTCCGTCCTCAGCTTGGAGCTCGGAACGCACTTTCCCATAAGAACAGCAGTGATAGTGACGATGGCTAAGACCCGGTCGGACGAGGCTCCTTCCCAAAAATGACATCTTAACCTGTGAATTGCCGAACTTGAAAGAGTGCTAATCCTGAGTTCCGGCGGCGTAAGCTCATCTCTGGTTTGTGGAGAGAGCAATGTTCCCCCCCCCCCGGAACCCACATTTCTCTCCGGTACAGCGGGTAAGAGCTCTTGGGTCTGTCATCTGAACAGACCCAGATCCACCCCTTCCTGCCACTCACCCTCGACCAGGCCACTGGGCCTCGCTGTCCTCTGAATGTCCCCTCCCACCCAGTGGACAGAGGAATGCCAACCTCTCAGGGGTTATAGTGTAATCCAGGGATAATATTAAGTGGAGAATAGGCCTATGGAAAGGTTTCCCACAGGACTCACCACCAAAGAAACGCCAAGAGAAATCACAGCACGGTACCAGGTTGGGCGAAGGTCAGCTCGCTCTCACTCTGGGAGCACACAGCGTGGTCCAGCTCCTTTAGAATTGTATACCTGGTGGGGCCTGCTGGAGCTAAAGGCACACAGCCCCCGGCAAGCTCGTGCATTCCCAAGAGCCGTAGGGGCACGGAGCCACCCCCAAGACCGGTCAGAACATCACTGCAGCCTCGTTTACAACAGGCGAAAGCCAGTAGCCACACGGGCGTCCCTCAGCAGCGGGCAGGGTTAGGGGCGCGCGGTGGACTCTGACGATGGGATCCGAGGCCACAGTGACAAGGAGCCGCCGGCCACGGCTCCAGCGGCACGCAGGAATCTCACCGGCACTCTGCCGCGTGGAGGAGCCAGGCATACATGTGTATATGCCGTAGGATTCCACTTAGGTCAAGTTCAAACACAGGCAAGACCGTCTTAGCTCAGACTGCCGTGTCACAAAGCACCACGTGAGCCTCACCGCTCAGAAACAATGGAAATGCATTTCTCACACCCTTTCCGGAGGCTGGGCGTCCCAGAACAGGGTGCCGGCCTGGCCGAGTCCCGTGGACAGTCACCCACATTGCGGACAGACAGCTTTAAGCGGAATGACCGTAGGACCCAGCAGTGCCGCTCCTGGGTGTGCACTCGGAAGAATGGAAAACAGTTCAAACAGAAAGTGGCGTGTGAATGTTCACAGCGGCAGCTACTCACGACAGCCAGAAGGTGGGGACCAGCCGAGGGGTCTGCCGGCTGGTGCGTGGATAAACCAGATGGGACCCAAACGGACAACAGAAGCGTATTCCGCCATCGAAGGAAGGACACGTACACTGCCAGAGTGTGGCTGAATGTGAAAGTGCTTGTGCTAACGGAGAGAGGCCACACACAAGAGGGCACGTAGTGCATGTGAAATGTCCACCTCCGTGAAGTGTCCAGACTAGCAAATCCACAGAGACAGGAGATGAGGGCTTTCCGGTGTCTGGGGGGAGGGGTGTGGGGGTGCTTCACGGGGCTAGGTTCGGTTTGGGGCGGTGGAAAGGTTCTGGAACTGGACCGTGGTGATGGCCGCACAGCACTGTGAGGTCGTGTTTCACGTCTCTGGACTATGCACTTTAAAAATGGCTAAAAGGTTTAAAAAAAAGTTAAAAAATAATAAAATAAATATTTTTTCTAAAAAATGGCTAAAAGACCTTACCGGGCAGTGGCGCAGTGGATAGGGCATCAGACTGGGATACGAAAGACCCAGGTTCGAGACCCCAAGGTCGCCAGCTTGAGCGAGGGCTCATCTGGCTTGAGCAAAAAAAAAAAAAAAGCTCATCAGCTTGAGCCCAAGGTTGCTGGCTCGAGCAAGGGGTTACTCAGTCTGCTGAAGGCTCGTGGTCAAGGCACATATGAGAAAGCAATCAATGAACAATTAAGGTGTTGCAATGCGCAAAGAAAAACTAATGATTGATGTTTCTCATCTCTCCATTTCCTGTCTGTCCCTGTGTATCCCTCTCTCTGACTCTCTCTCTGTCTCTGTAAAAAAAAAAAAAAAAAAAAATGGCTAAAAGGATCGATTTTTACATTATGTGTATTTTGCCACCTGAAAAACAAAAAAAAGTTAAACCTCGAGTTCCTGTATGAGTCAACAATTCCACTCCTGAGTGCGTACCCAAGAGAGCTGAGAACACGTGTCCACACAGAGACCTGAGCCTGGTCCTTCTCGGCAACGTGATTCATACCGGCCCGAGAGGTGGAAACAGTCCAACTGTCTATCGGATGATGAATGGATGTTGTCATTTCCCAGGTCTGCTGAAACAACTCACCACAAGCCAGGTGACTTAAAACAGAAGAAATGGATTGTTCTGGAGGCCAGACGTCTGAAATGAAGGTGTCAGAAGGACCACGCTCTCTCTGAAACCTCCCGAGAGAGCCTCCCCGCCCCCTTCCAGTTTCTGGGCGGCGGCCAGTGGCCAGCCATCCTTGGCAGTTCTGACCTTGTCGCTATGTCATTCCCATTTCTGCCTCTGTCACCGCATGGCTCTCTTCTTTCTGTGTGTATGTGTCTTCAAAGGACACCAGTCGTGAAGGGCTCACTCCACAGGAACCCTACTTTTCCTTAACTGCATCTGTGAGAACTCTTATTTCCAAATAAGGTCACATTCCCAAGCACTGAGGGTTAGGACTTCAACTTAGTTTGGGGGGGGGGGGTTGTTTTGGTTTTTTGAGGACTCGATTCAACTCATGGCTCTGGATAAAGAAAATGTGGCATATCCACATACTGGAATATTACTCAGTGAGGACAGGAAACAAAAGACTGATAACATGACACTAAGTGAAGAATGCCAGGCACAAAGGGTCACACCGTGTGACTGTCTATGGGAGGCACCCAGAACAGGCGCCGCCGTAGACAACGGAAGGCAGACTGAGAGGTGGGAAGAGGAAGGCTGAGGCGTGACTGCTAACGGGAACGGAAGGCTAATTTTCGGAGCCATGACAATGTTCAGGAACTCAACAGGGGTAAGAGTTGAACAACGTGGTGACTCGGCTAAAATTTTACTGCTGAATTATTTACTTTAAAAGGGTGAATTTATGGTATATCAGTTAGAGCTCAATCGAAAAAAAGGAGACCGTTAAAAGGATGAAAAAAACAAACTGAATATGCATGTATGCTACAACCCAGAAATTACAGTGTTGGGCATTCACCCAGAAATCAAAATTCCTGTGCTCACAAAAGCCTATTCATGGCAGCTTTATTTACAGTGTCCCTAGAATGGAAACAAATCCAGTGTCCTCCAAGGAAACTGTTACATTCATGCCATGGATACTACTTAGCAATAACAAGGGGGAAGAAAACATTGATACACATAGTATCTTTTATGAATCTCAAGGGAATTAGGCTGAGCATGTGGGGTAGAGCCAATCTCAGAAGATTACATGCTATATGGTTCTACTTATATAGCATTCTTTAAGTGACAACATTATAGGGAAAGAGAACAGATTAGTTTCCCGGGGTTAGGAGTTGGGGGAGGGGGGCTACAAAGGGCAGCATGAGAGAGATCGTCCTGGTTCATGGTGGTGGATCAGTTCCCTGTCTTGACTGTGGTGATGGTTACATACAATAGATTGACACCTATAATAAAGTCCATAAAACTACACACACACACACACACACACACACACACACACACTGTATAACTGGTAAAACCTAAGGTCCACGTATTATACAAACATCAATTTCCTGGGTATGATATTAAGCAATAATTATGCAAGATGTTCCCATTGGGGGAAACAGGATGTAAGGTATATGGGACTTCCTTATGTATCTTTTTTGGAAAGTTCCTGTGAATCTAGAACTGGCTCAAAATAAAAAGTATCTTAAAAATAGATTATTTACTTACTGATACAAAAAAACATTGACCAGCCAGTACCACCTGAGCAGTAACAGTCGGAACAGAGCCCAGATATAAACAACCTTGTCACACATGGAGCTGAAGCAAGCAGTCCCTAGTATAAGGGAGTTCCCAGTCTGGGGATGGGGGGTGGGGGTGGGGGTGTAAGATATGTATGTGACAAACCATAAAGTGATTGGTAAGACCTGGGAAAGGTACCCAACCAAAGCCTTGTGAGAGAACAGAGAAAGGGGGATGTTCCTTCTGACCATGAAGATCAGGGAAGACTTCCTGAAAGAGGTGACATCTGAGTAAAAGTTGAGGATGAAGACAGAGATTTGGACCAAGGATGTGGGTCTTTAAGTGTCAGGCTGAATGTTTTTCTGGACAGTAGAGGGTCGCTGAAGGTTTTTGAGCACAGGGCGAATATGGTGTTATCTCAGCAGCAATGTAGAGATTAGACTGCCCCCACGGGAGAGGTTAAAGGTGAGGCGGCCCTTAGGAATGCTGTGGCCATTTCAGATAAGCAATGATAAGGGGCTGCTTTAGAGTCCTGGGAAGCCAGAGTAATGATGAGAAACATTCCAGGGAGCACATCTTAGTGACTGATCGGATGTTGAGGTCAAAGAGAGATAATGCAAGATTTCTGTCTTGGGTAACGTGGTGAATGGTGAGCGTATGAACCAACCTAGGGGACGCGGGAGCAGCGGAAGGGGGAAGGCGATGGGGCCTGCTGGGAATGTCCCCCAGGCAGCTGGAAATCTGAGTCCAGAGCTTGGGAAGAAAATGTTGGTAGTCATCACCTTCAAGCACTGAATGACGGGTCATCTCTGTCTGGTTGCTATGAGGATCCTTCATGGGCAGGTGCTGCTCTTCTAGCGATAAAAAGAATATGCTATTTTTTTTTAAGGGTAAAGAAAGCAGAGACAGTCGGGAAGATCACAGACACCACGACAGAAGCGAGCGAGGACCAAGACTGCGGCGTGCCGATCGGCACGGCCGCCAAGCACTTCCTGGCCGTGCCAAGCTCTGGGTTCCCTGAAGCAAACACCACAGTGACTGTGACAGCGTCCCAGGCTCAGAGAGCCCTGAGGAGCGGGCAGCTGCCGAGGGTTGAGAGACAAGCAGATGTCCCACTTTGAAAAAAAAAATCAAGAAAGGCCAGATTTCTGGAAGTGGCAGAACTCAGCATCTGGCTGGGCAGTAATCCTAAAATCCTGTAAGCCCTGGAGAACAAGGCACATACGGATGGTCCTCAGCAGACGCCCTGGGCCCGGCGACGGTCCCTGCCAGGGGGAGCTCGCTTCCCTCCCCGAGAGGAGACTGAAGAGAGGGTGCATCTGGATCGCAGCCCAGCACATGACAGAGGTCCCCGTGGGGGTCCCACGGGTGCATTAGACAAACACGGGCCAAGGGCTGTCAAGCGAGACAGATTCAGAAGTCTGGACAGGCAAATGCAAAGTTTTGATTAATGGATTGCTGTTGAGCCAGAAAAAAAAGGTCTCGCGACCTCACAGTTCCTCCTCTTGGCTCTGTCCTGTTTATTTTTTTATTATTATTTTTTAACTAAGGAAATAGATATTGGCTCAGGATACAGAACAACTTAAGCGATCAGACATCTCCGGAAAAAGAACTGGCAGGTCCACTGCCCCCGAGGAGTCCCGTCACCGGGTATGTTTGAAGCGCACGCGCGCGCACACACACACACACACACACACACACCCGGTGACCATATTCCTGGAACATGGAGGCCAGCGACCAGCCCTGAGTGACAGGATGTAGCAATGTCCTCTAAGAGCCTTTCCAGCACTGAGGCCCCAGGCATCCGTAAGCGCCCTTTGGACAGATCCACCAAGCAGCTTGCCATCTTGGCAAACTCAATGTGTCTACAACCGAGCTCATCCTCGGAGGGCGGTTCACCTCCGTCGGCGGCGCGGGGTCCTGGCAGCCAGCCCCTCCCATCCACTGCCACGGACATCTGGGTGCGTGCATTTGAGAAAAAGCACTCCACCTCCCCTCGGCCTCAGGGTTTTCCTCTGTGGAAGGTGGTGACACCCGCCTGGTGGAGGGAGCTGTGAGGGTTCAGTACGGACCTCTGGCGGACCTCGGTGCCCAGGTCCACCAGAGAGAGACAGAGCCACTGAGCATCTACCGGGGCCATGTTTCCACGAGAGGCTAGGCATACAGGGGGTGGACGACAAACACATTTAAAATGGGCAGATATACCAGAGGATGATAATTACAAAGTGAGGGAGAGACCTGGGGGACGAGGAGGGTCAGGACGTTTCTCTCTGAGCTTAAAAAACAAACAAACGTGCAGAGCCTCTCAGGCGTGGACACAGGAGGCATCTGATAAGTGACGGTCACCTCTTATGCCACCAGCTCTGCTCTCCTGCCTGGTGTGTCAATCTGCTCCAGGTGCCGTGACAGGGGACCACAGACAAGGAGGTTCAAACAACAGAAATTCATTTATTTGTCTCACAGCCTGGAGGCCGGACATCCCACGTCATATCCAGCAGGGTCTGTTTCTGGCGTGAGCTTTCTGCCTGGTTTGCAGATGGCCACCTTCTTACCATGACCTCTCAGGACAGAGAGACAACAAGCTCTCTTATAAAGACACTAATCTTATGGGGTCAGGGCCCCACCCTTGGGACTTCTTTCATTCCTAATTACTTCCTCAGAGACCTCCATCTACAGCCACGGGCACACTGAGGCTTGGGATTCAACACATGAATTTTGTGGGACACGGAGACTCAGCGCATAACCGAGGGCGTCTGCCTCTCACAATCCCCGCGGAGGTCTTCACGGCAGCTCCGCCCCCTCGGCCTCCTTCACCGGGGCCCTTCCCTGGTCTTTCCAGCTGGTGAACTGGCTCATGTAGCATGGCTGCCCCTGAACTGAATGTTTCCCCAAAGGCCAAGGGCAGTCAGGCCCTCACACAGCTGGCCAAGCCCAGCACCCCTGTCAGTCCCCAGTGAACAACCATTTAACCCTTAGGGCCTCAACCCGCCCCTGCCTTCCAGACCTGGGCCCACTTATTTTTATTATCTTTTTTTTCATTTTTTGTGACAGAGACAGAGAGAGGGACAGATAGGGACAGACAGGAAGGGAGAGAGATGAGAAGCATCAATTCTTCGTTGCGGCTCCTTAGTTGTTCAGTGATTGCTTTCTCATATGTGCCTTGACCAAGGGGGCTACAGCAGAGCCAGTGACTCCTTGCTCGAGCCAGCAACCTTGGGCTCAAGCTGATGAGCGTTACTCCAACCAGATGAGCCCACACTTAAGCCTGTCACCTCGGGGTTTCAAACCTGGGTCCTCCGCGTCCCAGTCCGACGCCCTATCCACTGCGCCACTGCCTGGTCAGGCTGGACCCACTTTTGGAAATGCGAACATTCCGGGACCTCCGTGATCTGTTAATGATGCCAATAATCACAGTATCTAACATTTGCCGATGAACGTAATACCATAATATCTAACATGGCTTGACTGTTCACTGTGACTCACTCACTCAAAAGACCCAAACCTGTGATTCATCCCCAGTCCGAGAGCTCAGGCATCAGTCGGAGAAGGATTCCCCCGACGGGTTACATGGGAAGGTCATGCCGGGATTCGTACCCAGGCCTTTGGGCCCCCGGTGCACCTAGGGCATGAAACCCCTCGACGCAGCCCACCTGTCCAGCCGAGGAGTGTGGTCCGCGATGGGCCCGGAATGCCTACCTCTCCCTAAAGCCTCAATCTTTTTCAAGAGCCGAGAGAGGGAAATGCCGGTGATTTAGCTAGCAATTCAACACATTTTGATGCTAAACGTGCCTCTCTTGTGGAGTAGAACGCAAAGCAAAACGTAAGAGCCAGCCAGCCGTAAGAGCCTGTTAACGGTGAGGCTGGATTTCAGCTGGGCAGGACCTGGAAGCCTTCTTTCTCTTGCCCCCTGGGATAAGGAGGTGGATAAGCTGGGGAGACCCACCCCTCCCCACCCCACTGAACCACCCCCTTCCTGCCCAGCCTCCCCCACCCTCCGCCCTCCAAACTCCCACAGCAGCCCCTCCCCTCCGACTTCCATTCACCCTCTGGTAAACGATGCTGCCAGGTTCTCCTTCTTTTCATGGGTCGTGTCCAATCTTTCCAGTAAACTCAGCGGTCCTTTGCAGGCAAGAGCCTGTCTACGGCTTGGTGCGACCGGGAACCACGTCCTGCACACGACACTGGCTGATGACTTTCGGGGCAGGTATTCCCCGCCTGTTGGCCCTATTTGTTCAGGGCCATGCCTACAGAAAGGCACAGGGCACTTTTTGAGTGACACAATGTCCCGTAAACTCTAGCTTTGACTGGCTACGTCTTGTTTGTCACCAGGCAGAAGGGGAAACTGTAAAGGAATCTGTCACGCACACAGACATGCATAACTATATTGTCATCTTGAAGTCACCGGGCATGCTCCCTGCCCCAGCCGCTCTGCCTGCCTGGTTACTTATCTGTCCCTTAGCTCTCTCCTCCCAGGTGAGGTCAAAACCCCTTCTGAGATCTGTTTTGAACACCGGGGAAGCTCTTCTCGGTGGCACTGACTCTTGGATTATACCGGGGAAGCTCTTCTCGGTGGCACTGACTCTTGGATTCCCTGTATTTGGCTGAGGCTTAATTGCCGTTTATTTTCTTCGCATTGGGTCTGGGTCCCTGGTACCTAGCAGGCAGTCATAGAAATGCTGGTCAAAGACTGACCGGTGGTGGTGCAAGTGGATCAAGTGTCGACCTGGAACGCGGAGGTCGCCGGTTCAAACCCCTGCACTTGTCTGGTCAGGGCACATATGGGAGTTGAAGCTTCTTGCTCCTCCCCCCTTTCTCTCTGTCTCTCTCTCCTCTCTAAATGAATACATAAGGAGAAAACCAAAAGAAAAGAAATGCTGATCAAATGACTGAGGGGAGGCTCTCCCCGTAACGTGAACCCCCCACCATGTCCTCCAGTTGTCCTGTCGGAGGACCGCTCAGGGAGGGGCGCGGGGCTGACTCACACTCCTGGTTTATGATCAGGGAAACCAGCGCCGGGGGTAGGAGCGCGGGGAGGCTCTCCCAGGCCAGCCCTGGCGATCCCGGGTTACACAGGACGAAGCCGCGAAGTCAGGGAGGAGCCGGGGAGGGTTTCCCGGAGCCGCCGGGCCCAATCCCCGTCCTGCACTGCCATCTCCCGGGCACCCGGCGGCTCTTCAAGCGGATCGAGGTGCGGCCAACTCGGGGCTGGGAAACAGAGAGTCACCCTCGCGATCGGGGCTTTCCCTCCGAATAAGGTCAGAGCGATTGAGAAGCTCGTGCACACTGACCTTCTTCTCCTTGCTGTGCGTGGAGGGGGGGGGCACTCACTGCTCGTCCCCTCCGCTGGGAGCCAGCAGGGCCGCAGGGCTCCAGCAGGGAGAAGTGCCCTAGAGCGGCACCCACCCCACCCACCTACCCCACCCACCCCACTGTGTCCGGCAAGCTGGGGGCGGGGAGGGCTGGGAGTCTGCGCTTCTAGTACACCCCACATGCCGGTGGTGCTGCTGGTCTGATACTACCTAGGGTCTGTCCTTGATACAAACGTGGTCCAAGGACAGCAGCCTCGGCACCAGCACCTCCTGGAAGAGTTTGGCTACTCGGGATGCTCATTCAGACAAGCTCAGCGTCACCCGGGGGCTTGTCCAGGAGACAAGAGTCTCAGGCCCCACCCCAGACCTCCTGGTCGGGGATCTGCATTTGAACCGGACACCGTAGAAGGTGTTCCTCGATCCATCCACAGGTTGAAACCACATGCAGGGCTTTTTTTTTTTTTCCAATTGCTGCCGTGGGAACCCCTATAGAGAACCCCCAGTGTCATCAGCTGTGTTGGGGGCGACCTGCAGATCAGCGCGTGTTGTACACTCTCCAGGTGGTGCTGCTCTTAACCTAAAAGTTTTGAGAGTTTTGCTTTAGGTGGGAATATTCATCAACATTTTATTGTTTCACTCGTATTCTTATTACTATGTTTTAGAATCTTTTTTCCTCCAGGGAAGACATACCAATAGCCACGAGCCCATGAAAAGGTGCTCAACATCATGAATCATGAGGGAAATGCAAATCAAAACCACAGTGCGCCACCACCTGACGCCTACTCGAATGGATACAATTTTAGAAACGGAAAGTAACAAGGGGGTGGAGAGGATACGTCCAAACAGCAGCCCTTCCTCCACGTTGCGGCAGCGAGAGAATCGCCCGAGTCCAGGACCCCGGAATTACACGTGGGTCCCCGCGTCTTACGAGATTTCTGCGCCACACTCAGGACTCACAGTGTTTGGGATGGGATTCTGTCGTTTCCAGAGCTCTGCTGGAAGGGACGCAGGCCAGTCACACGCAGTAAGGGGACAGGGACTTTTCCTGTCGTATCTTCAGAACCCATGCCCCAATCGGGGCCTCCCCAACCTGCCATCCAGGGTGAACGTCACTTGTGGACACCCGCGACCCCAACCCCACTGACACATCTGCCAAGGTCTTCATTTCAAAATGAGCATGAGTACAGGTGCAATAGGGAGAGGGGATGCCACCAAAGGAAGTGGCCAGATTGTCCCCAGGCCACGTCCCCTTGGCTACATCCTCACTGCCAAGCAAACACCAACACAGCCTTTCCAGACAACAGTCATCATAAAATGGCCTCTTTCTTACCTTTATTTTCCCTTTTGGCTCCACCTCGTCCCCTCCTCCTATGATGACCTTTCTGACTCTCTTAGCATCTCTATGAGCCTGTTTAACTCCTTGAAGACAGGAGGTGTGAACTAATACTCATTTGAATAAGGATTCCTTACAAGTGTCCAGGGGAAGCCTGGCCCTCTGGCCCTTACTAACTCTTGAGCCCATGACAAGTTGGGGAGGGGGGTGTCGGCAGTGGACAAGCCAGCCGTCCACGACTGGAATCCTGACTCTGCATCTGACCCTGAAAATGGGCCTGAGGCCGTACTGTCAGGACCGTGCTCACGTCCACAGAGCATCTGGCAGTTGGGCAAACCGCGCGCACCCTGCCCGGTGAGCCCTGAGCAGGTCGGTGGGTTCACTCCGCAGGGTGGGCTCAGACCGGGATGGATGCCTGCAGCACAGCTTCCATGAGACGAGCAAGGCTTTTGGGAGTGGGCGAGACAGACCCGAAGCCATCACCCGAGACATGACATGGAAGACGTGACACGGACCGTGATGGCACTAACACGGGACGGAAATAGACGCGCGCATGCTACTTTAGGAGGGAAGTGTTCCAAAAGGCCTCTCTGGGGGACATCTGAGCCCCAAGTAGGTCATGAGAGCTGTCATCCTGCAGCCCTCTTGCATGTGGCTGGGGCAGAGGAGGGGGGGAGGGACTCAGGGGCGGGGGTGGGCGCTGGGTCGCTCAGTCCCTGCTCTGTTCTGGAACCTTCCGGCACCATTGCCTCCATCTGTAAAAAGAGCCAAGATCACCTGTGTAGTGAGGTAAAGCATGGCTCCAGGACTCTCTGATACTCTCCCCACTGAGAGGTGGGGTCTGTGTCCCCCCTGTCCTTAAACCTGGGTAGGTTTGAGATTGTGCCAACCAACAAAAGTATGAGGAAAGTGAGACACCAGCGACTTTTGAGAGTAGGTCCCAAAGGACCATGTGGATTCCACCTGCCTCTCTCAGAAGCCTCCTCGGGCAAGAAGTCCGACCACTGTGCTGAAGAAGCCACAGGTGGGCACACGCAAAGACAGCTTCATCTGAGCTCCCAGCTGCCGGTCAGCATCACCTGCCAGCCAGGTGAGCAAGCCAACGTGGATGTCCAGCCCCATCCGGCAGCCGGGTGCCCACAGCCCCCGCCGGCATCAGAGGGTACTGCATGAGACTTCAAGCAAGAACTGCCTCGCTGAGCCCTAACCAAACTCCTGAGACCCACCAAATTGGGAGCCAAATATGATTGTTGTACACTAGTGAGTTTGAGGGTGACTTTGCCCACAGAATGGGAGTGCCTAGCTCTCTGCCCTCCCTTCTTAAAACTCCCCCTTGCTCCTAGGTCCCACCTGGTCTTTTTTTATTTTCCTCAAAACATTTCAGCCTGACCTGTAGTGGTGCAGTGGATAAAGCATTGACCTGGAATGCTGAGGTCGCTGGTTCAAAACCCTGGGATTACCTGGTCAAGGCACATATGGGAGTTGATGCTTCCTGCTCCTCCCCTCTTCTCTCTCTCTCTCTCTCTCTCTCTCTCTCTCTCTCCTCCTTCTCTCCTCTCTAAAAATGAATAAATAAAGTCTTTAAAAAAAGAGAGAGGAAAAAAGAAAAACATTTCAATGGCTCTGACCTGAGGGCTTTTTTGCACCAGGTTACCTTTCTCTCCTGGGAAATTCCCTTCCCTGTCCTCCCAATCTCCCATGGCTGTCTCATCTGTAGGTCTCAGCTCAGTGGCCACCCCTCAGAGTTGTTCTTCAGGATCACTTGGTGTGGGTGAGCGCCCCGTCCCCAAACGCCAGGTACTTGCAGCACCTCTGCCACCTGGCGCTCTTCTGTTGACGGAGTGCCCTCTGCCAGAATGTCGAGCCGGTGAAAAGAGAGGCCCCACCTGCTTTGACCACCTGTGTATCCCCCGCTCTCCCTGTACAATCCTAGCATGAAGTAAGCGTGGATACATTGTTTACTAAAGACAGGGCCAGGAAACAGCCAGGAGATGAGAGGGAGAAGCATCTCCCTCAGAGGGAACAGGGAAGAGGAGCCTGAGGCTGGTGCCCTCTGGGTCAGAAAAGCAGCTGGTTGGGGCTGAAGGGCTTCCAGGTGACACCGCAGGGGTCAGAGAGGTTGGGGGCCTTTCAGAACGTGAGCAAGATACTGTAGGGACCTCCTATCCGTGGCATCAGACAACATTGTCCCCTCTGCCTGGATTATTTCACTTGCACGACGTCTTCCAGGTCCCTGCATGTCACAGCACGGCCTGGACCGCGATCAAGGACGCGCAACACAGAGCTGACGTTGTTGCTAAGGTTGCTCGTATCTCCCTGTGTGTAAACGCCGCATCGGGTTCCCCCTGGGCTAGCAGGGCGGCCCGGTGTGTTGCAAGGGGCCTCTGGCGGCCGGCGGGGGAAAGTCCCCACGGGGAACACGGGCCTGGGGCGGCCGCAAGGGCAGCTCAGTCCTTAATCTTCGCGACCACGATCTCAGCCCCACGTCGCAGGCGAGGACCCCGAGCTGTGAGCAGCCAGGCGGGTCACCCAGCCGGGAAAGAACAGACCGAGGCCGGGGTGCCGGGAACCCGCCGCATCCACCGCTTCTCGGCCGCCGCCCTTCCTTTCCCCTCCTGGCCGCACGACTCCGCCCCGGCTGTGAGCGCGCACGCGCAAAAGGAGCCGCGCCGCGCAGCGCAGGGCGCGTGCGCGGAAGGAGCCCCGTGCGGAAGGCTCCGTTCCCAACGGGTGTAAATCCGCGATCCGGGCTTTTGGCTCCGCCAGGGGTTCTGTTTATAAACACACGGCGAGGTCGCCCGGCGAGGGCTAACCCTAAAGGTAGTGGGGTCGGAGGTCAGAGGTCAGCAGGGCCGCCAGCCGGAGAGAACGATCCCTTCACTCTCGTGGGCTGCTGACTCTACGGCGTGGCCGATCCAGTGATCCGATCGCCGTCCCGGGCTGCCGGAGGGGGACGCCACGTGGTACGCACGTGGTTCGGTCCCGGCGCGGCCTCCCTTCCCCCCCACGGTGCCGGCGGCCCGCAGCGCCCCCTGGCGGCGGCCGGGCGCGCCACGCTGCACCTCGCGCCTGTGCGCAACGCGTCTTCCGGTCCGCGCGGGAGCCCGGCGTGGGTCCGCCGCGGCCTCGTGACAGCTGCGTGTCCGCCGGCCGGATGGGGCGACCCGCCAAGGCCACACAAGCGAGCGAGGCCTGGCGGCGAGGCAGTGGGGCCCGGGGAGGGACCTCCCGCGATCCGCGTGGATCCCGGGGCCGGATGTGCCCCGCGGGCGGGGCTGTGATGCACGTTGATGACTCCGCGCTGGCGGGTCTGGGCGGGGGGGGGGTTCCCCGACCGCTTCCCCAACCTGAAACGGGCTTCCCCGTTCTCAGCCCACGCGTGGTTCAGTGCTCAGCGCACTGTTAGGAAGAGAACGGATGGCTAGTCGGTGGGTGATGGAAATATTCCCAAATCATTGTTGTTTTCAGGTGTTTATTACATCATCTACTTTGTAGCTTTCATTTATGAGATTCTGCGTGGCTGTTGCTCCTCCCCACCCACCACCACCACTTTTTTGACTCGATACTATTAAGTCTAAAAAGATCTGAGGGACTTACAACACATTGAAAAGCAAACTTCCCCTGACTTTTTTTTCCTGCTCTTTTCTCATTAATTCTCACAGTTGCGTGGCCGCTGCGATTGCTCTCTGGAACTAGTGTTCTTAGAAGTTGATGCGCTCCGGCGGCATTTTTCAAATACCTGCTGTGTGCCAGGCACTAAGGGACATGGGTCACATCTGGCTAACAGGAAACCTGAAGTGGTTAAATTATAAAGGAAATCCAGGAAGTACTTATCCTAAACATCAGGCTGATGGTACATAGTCAACAGCCGGCAGGGGTGAGGAGGTCATGTGTACATACCCACGTTTATTTTAAACGTGGTGGGTAGGAAAGTATATGTATCACACTGCAAAAAAAAAAAAAAAAAATTATAAAACCCACAGTACTCTATAGCCAACCCGTGGTTGAAATTTAACTGCAGCCCGTCAAATTGAGTTGCCTCCAACCCACTGTTTTCCCAATAAACGTACTGCCATTCAGTGGAGTGTGTGATAGGAACTGTCGGTTGATACTCCGTTAATGAGTGAGACAAATGAAACCAGAAAGACGTAGGTCTGGGTACCCTGGCGACGTGAGCTAGCGTGGGACCTGCACAGGAGACCGTTTCCGCCGGCCTGCTTTCTGTTCATTTCCTTCCCGTTTTAAGTCCTCCGTGCCTGTCACCTTCCTCTGACTTCCCCAGCCTGCCCTCGCCTCTGCTGTGCTCCCCAAGTTAGCCCAGGCCCTCGGAGAGCTGAGAGCCTTGTCCCTGGTTCACAGGCCTGCATTCTTCTCGCGGTCACAGAGGCCGGGAGGCCCAGCCACCTCGGCGCCTGCACAGAGGATCCCTCCCTGCGCCCCTTCCTGGGAAGTGTCCACTGCACCAACCCTGCCCCTGGCGCCTTGATTCTTTCTTATCTGTGAGCTTTCACACAAGAAAACAAGGGCCTCTGGGCCCTGGTCCCAGCTCCAGCGCTTTGCAGGCAGAGCAAGCCCCCCACTCCCCCAGACAAAGCTTCCCAGACAGGCTCTGGGCGCAAGGACGGCCTGGCAGAGACGAAACCTCGCCGGCATGAAGTCTGGTTTCCCAGCCCATCGCCCTTTATAGCTGTTTTCTGCTGAACAAAGGCCTGGCCGGCCCCTGCAACTCACGCCGCTGCTCTATTGAAATCTTGAGGTGGTTCCCTATTAATCACTCCCTCCCGTGCCTCAGAGGCCAGAAAGGGAGTCAAACAAAACCTCCTTTCTAAGCAGGAAGAGGGCTCCAGAGGCCTGAGCAGAAAGATGCCCCCCACCCCACCCCCTGCCACCCCTCTAGCCAGCATAACACTAACAAGATGCCGGGCCTCCCAGACTCACACACAAGGACAGCAGCCTGGGGGTGGGGGTGGGGGGCTTGGAATGCGACCAGTTCCTCTGTGAGCTCCCAAGGCTCCATGCAGGAGGCAGGGCCCTGAGCGAGGGGCTCGCCTGCTTGCGGCTCTAACTCACTTTACTTTAGAAACCAAAGACCTGATGAAATGATTTAAAAAAAAATTTTTTTAAAGACACGAGGAGGAGGATGGGAGAGAAAACAAAAAGCCATAACCTTGAATCTCTCCTTCGTCTCTTCCCCCCCCCCCCCATGTCACTACTAGGTGTTACCCAATAAGTGGTATTGCGTTATTCACTTGTCTGGAACTATGAGAGTTGGCTTCTCTCTCTCTCTCTCTTTTTTTTTTTTTTTAAACAGAAGACACAAGCCATCATTTCCCTGGCAAGTCCCCGTGCCTCCCCGGGAACCAGGCCTGCCATCGGCGAGCCTGCTTAGATTGTCTTGTTAGGGAGAGAAACGGCCTTTTCAGCCAGGTGCTGTGATTCCTTCCGGCGTGAGAAGCACCAGTCCTAGAGTTTTACTCCTTCGAATGGAAGCGTGTTCTTTTTCATTAAAAATATAACTTCTAATGGAAAGGGAGAGAAAAACAAGCTGGCTCAAGAGCATTTGCAGGCCGTCCACTCACGTGTGAGAGAGAGCAGAGGTCCATCGGAAACTGACCGGGGCAAAGCGTGAACTTGGAAAAGCAGGTGAATTACGAGTCAGCCGTCCATTGGGAAGGCATCGTGACCCTTGTCCCAGCAAGGTGGGGTTGCCGCCACAGTGTCACCGTGGCCCGCCTTGGACATGGTGCTAGTCCGGTGAGTCTGAAACCGAGATCGTCTAGACCACAGGGAGGATGGGGGGTGAGTATCATCACCCCAAGAGGCCAGACGCTCTTCTCGCAGGAAAAACCTGAGACACAAACTTCACGACTTGATCTGTGATCAGCAATGCCTACTCCCCCATTAAGGGTTAGCAGGACTAAGTGACTGGAACTCATCACCTTGGGGACAGCTACCCGAGCCTGGCACGCCCCATAATCAGATAGCAGGAGAATCCTTCTGTGGCAGTTAAGAAATATTCTGGGGCTTTGCTATTATGAGATTTTTTTAATTGAATAAAATGACACTCTAATATGAGAGATGATGCTAATAACGGTTCTTCCGTGCTTCCTTAGGATTCATCACACCAGTTAAAGTAGGGCTTTAAGGAACCACCGCGGGCCCACTCACTATTACTCCAGGCGGTGTCAGGCACTCGATGGCCGGTCTTGCTGAGAAAAGGCCACCGACGATGGGAAAGTTTCGTCTTTTGCTTTTATATCTTGCAGCACAAATCAACACACAGGGCCCCACATTAAAAAATGCAGGGATGTTCGTTCCTCCCCATCCTCAACCCTTGGGACAGGCGTTAATTGTCTCAAACTGAAGAAGAGGGCTAGAAGGATGCTAAACCCTTGAGCTAACTTCAGAATTCAACACACGAGAACAGGGAGGAAGGTCGGCACTCGGGTACTGGGCTCACCACCCCCCTGCCCCTGTGAGAGCCCTTCCAAAGCACAGGTTTGTAGTGGTTTTGCAACGAGTAATTGACCAATGTAGGTGCTATACAGCTATTTCAAATGATGTCCATCCACTAGGGATTTTTGATAAATGGGGAAATGCCATATCAAGTGAAGTGGAGAAAAGCAAGATATGAGACAGACTGTGTGTGTGTGTGTGTGTGTGTGAGTGTGTGTGTGTATGTGAGTGTGTGTGTGTGTGTGTGTGTGATCTGAAGAACGTGCACCAAACTATCAATCACTAGCAGTCAGTGGTAAGATTACGTATATGACTGGGTTCTTTTATATATATATATATTTTTTTTTTTTACCCGATTTTCTACAATAAACCTATATTGTATTTCTAATAAAAAGTGTAGCCCAATGGTAGTCAACCTGGTCCCTACCGCCCCCTAGTGGGTGTTCCAGCTTTCACGGTGGGCGGTAGCAGAGCAAACAAAGTATAAATAAAAAGATAGATATAACTATAGTAAGTTGTTTTATAAAGATTTATTCTGCCAAACTTAGCGAAAATCCGGCATAAAGTACTTGGTAAGTAGTTATTATTACATGCTTTAACTTGCTGTAACTCTGCTTTATAAATTTTATAAAGTGAAGTTACCTCCCTACTTAATAAATCACCATTACTGTGGAACCGGTGGGCGGTTAGAAAATTTTACTATTAACAGAGATACAAAAGTGGGCAGTCAGTATAAAAAGGTTGACTACCCCTGGTGTAGACCCTGGCTGGTTGGCTCAGCAGTAGAGCATCGGCCTGCTGTGCGGAAGTCCAGGGTTCGATTCCCAGCCAGGGCACACAGGAGAAGTGCCCATCTGCTTCTCCACCCCTCCCCCTCTCCTTCCTCTCTGTCTCTCTCTTCCCCTCCCGCAGCCAAGGCTCCATGGGAGCAAAGTTGGCCCGGGCGCTGAGGACGGCTCCATGGCCTCGGCCTCAGGCACTAGAATGGCTCTGGTTGCAACAGACCAACGGCCCAGATGGACAGAGCATCGCCCCCTGGTGGGCATGCTGGGTGGATCCCGGTCAGGCGTATGTGGGAGTCTATCTGTCTGTCTACCCACCCTCTTCTCACTTTGGGGGAAAAAAAGGTGTAGTTCCCAAAATTAAATTTAACAGAAACTGGCATAAAAGCCTCTAATACTCTTTTTCTACCATGCTACCTTTCTTCTTTTGTGGTTGTGTGGTTCCCTTAAGTTCCTTCTAGTCAGTTCTTGGCTATGCCAGCTTGTTGCTTGAGAACGATCGCTTTTTAACGATTGGCTTGCTCCTCGTCGGTCCCCTGCCGTGAGGTCGCGTGACAGAGCAGCCTGGTGTGAAATGAGTTCAGACCTGAGCAACAAATGAAATGATCTGACCTCCCCAACGATCTCACCTTCCACCTTATCGGACGTGTCCGTACTGCCGCCAGCATTACCTTTAAGAAATGTACGAGAAAGAAGAACGCCCTAAGGACTCACAATTCCTAGTTTCTGCTTCCACAGCCAGCCGTGAAAATCCCTACCTGTGCTTTAGACACCGCTGGGCTCCAGAGTTCTCCGCCTGCTCTAGCAGGTGCGTTTCGGTGACCTGGTGACCTGCCTCGCAGCCCCCACCCCTGGTCCTCCCCTTTCTCTGCCGGGAGAGCCCGGGGTTCTGTCCAGATCCCCAGTTCCCATCAGCTTTGGGAGAGGCGGGCCCAGCTCCCAAGGGAGAAGCATGATCCAGTTAGAAAACATGGGGGTCTCCAGCTCCTGGCCAGGAAGTGGGTGGGGCAGGAGCATGTGTGTCATTTTGACCAATGAGGCATGAGGGGAAGTGGGGGGGGGGGGAGGAGGCCCTGAGAAAAGTGTCTTTGTTCCTAAAAAAGAGATGCACAAGGCAAAAATGGTCTCCAAAGGTGGTTTGGGATGAGGGGGTGGAGGTGGCTAGAACCTCTGCAGCTACCTGGGAGTCAGGAGAGTGCGTCCATCGAGGACAGGAGAGCCAATGCCGGACAGACAGCAGCTGAGTCCGGGACGGCCCCGCTGAGTCCGGGGGCTGCCCTTCCCCCTAGTTCCCACCCCTAAGGTCACGCATCTCATCGTTGTGTTGGGTTTCCTTTTCTTTGCCAATGAAGCCTGCCAGCTGAGCCGGCGATGCACTCCGCGAACCCTGTGACCCATACACCTCCTCTGGGTGTGTAGCCTGGAACAGTGGTTCTCGAACTTCGGCTCCGTGCCCCCCCCCAGTCTGAGTCAGGGTGTGTGCGGGACCCCGGAACCTGCCTTTCTCACAAGTTCTCAGAGAGTGCTGATGACCTGGGGAAGCACGCTTTGAGAACCATCTAGAGAAATGTATGTCCTCTGGGTTACCTGCTCAGGAAATGTTCTTAGAGCGGTAGCTAAAAATGTCCATCAGCCTTTGAACGAGTCAAGTGTGGCGCTTCGTGGTATCAGACGTTCACCCTGTAAAGCACCGGACATGAATGAAATACCACCACCTGCAAAAGTAGGCATGCCTCAGCCGTGCACTTGGAATGTAAAAATCCAGACATGGTAAACCAATAGACAGTGTAATTCCAACCATAAAAATAAAAAGCTTAAAAAGCAGGTAACACGGCCCTGGCTGGTTGGCTCAGTGGTAGAGCATCGGCCTGGCATGCAGGAGTCCCGGGTTCGATTCCCGGCCAGGGCACACAGGAGAAGCACCCATCTGCTTCTCCACCTCTCCCCCTGTCCTTCCTATCTGTCTCTCTCTTCCCCTCCCACAGCCAAGGCTCCATTGGAGCAAAGTTGGCCCAGGCGCTGAGGATGGCTCTATGGCCTCTGCCTCAGGCACTAGAATGGCTCTGATTGCAACAGAGCAACGCCCCAGATGGGCAGAGAATTGCCCCCTGGTGGGCATGCTGGATGGATCCCGGTTGGGCACATGTGGGAGTCTGTCTGACTGCCTCCCCGTTTCCAGCTTCAGAAAAATACAAAAAAATTTTTTAAAAATTAAAAAATAAAAAGGTCCTGGCTGGTTGGCTCAATGGTAGAGCGTTGGCCTGGCGTGCAGAAGTCCCGGGTTCGATTCCCGGCCAGGGCACATAGGAGAAGCGCCCATCTGCTTCTCCACCCCTCCCCCTCTCCTTCCTCTCTGTCTCTCTCTTCCCCTCCTGCAGCCAAGACTCCATTGGAGCAAAGTTGGCCCGGGCGCTGAGGATGGCTCTATGGCCTCTGCCTCAGGCGCTAGAATGGCTCTGATTGCAACAGAGCAACACCCCAGATGGGCAGAGAATTGCCCCCTGGTGGGCATGCCGGGTGGATCTGGTGGGGCACATGCGGGAGTCTGACTGCCTCCTTGTTTCCAGCTTCAGAAAAATACAAAAAAATTTTTTAAAAAAATAATTAAATAAATAAATAAATAAATAAATAAATAAATAAAAAGGGGCCCTGGCCGGTTGGCTCAGCGGTAGAGCGTCGGCCTGGTGTGCGGGGGACCCAGGTTCAATTCCCGGCCAGGGCACATAGGAGAAGCGCCCATTTGCTTCTCCACCCCCCCCTTCCTCTCTGTCTCTCTCTTCCCCTCCTGCAGCCAAGGCTCCATTGGAGCAAAGATTGCCTGGGCGCTGGGGATGGCTCCTTGGCCTCTGCCCCAGGCGCTAGAGTGGCTCTGGTCGCGGCAGAGCGACGCCCCGGAAGGGCAGAGCATCGCCCCCTGGTGGGCAGAGCTTCGCCCCTGGTGGGCATGCCGGGTGGATCCCGGTCGGGTGCATGTGGGAGTCTGTCTGACTGTCTCTCCCGTTTCCAGCTTCAGAAAAATAAAAAATAAAATAAAATAAAAAGGCCCTGGCTGGTTGGCTCAGTGGTAGAGCATCGGCCTGGTGTGCGGAAGTCCCGGGTTCGATTCCCGGCCAAGACACATAGGAGAAGCACCCATCTGCTTCTCCACCCCTCCCCTTCTCCTTCCTCTCTGTCTCTCTCTTCCCCTCCCGCAGCCAAGGCTCCATTGGAACAAAAGATGGCCCGGGCGCTGGGGATGGCTCCTTGGCCTCTGCCCCAGGTGCTAGAGTGGCTCTGGTCGCAACAGAGCGACGCCCTGGATGGGCAGAGCATCACCCCCTGGTGGGCATGCCCCAGATGGGCAGAGCATCACCCCCTGGTGGGCATGCTGGGTGGATCCTGGTCGGGCGCATGCGGGAGTCTGTCTGACTGCCTCCTCGTTTCCAGCTTCAGAAAAATACAAAAAAAATATGTAAAAAAAAAAAATAAAATAAAAAGGTAACCTCAAACCATATTATTCAGGGTTGCATGCATAGGTGATAAAAAGAACTCTTAGGAGAATCAAGAAAGCCACACAGAAGTTGGTGTAGCGGTTTCCTGCGGGGGGCAGTGATGTGAGCAGGGAAAGTCGGCTTGCTCCTCATGGAGTTACTATCTGGTCTTCAAACTCAGCCTATCGATCGGCTCCGTGGTGTCGGGCTGGGACTTAGGACCAGCCAGTAGGTGGCGACAGACCAAGCCGGGGAGAGGAAGGAAGGACTTTCCAGGTTTCTTCCCTGTGGGTCCCCCACCTGTTTCTGTTTCCCTGAGATCTTCCAGCCCAGCGTCTTTGCCTCTGTGTCACCTGTGCCTCCTGGCAGCAGCAGCTTCTTCTTTGACAGCTATTTTTTTTCTAACACAGAAATGACTCGGGTGACACCCTCAGGGTCCTCGACACCAACCCTCCTCGTCAACTGGGGTTGCAGTTCCTCTAATTTCCTACGTGGCTCTAGTCCCAGCTTCGCCACTCTGCCCCCACCCCAACCTGGGGTTCGTTTGCACTTCGTGGAGTCGCTGCCCCTTACGGTTCTCTGTCACCCTCCAGTCACCTAGTTCACACGGTTCTGCCTCTCGGTTCTTTGTGTTAAAAATAAGCCAGTGGATCTTGTCGTCTTCGTACTGGTTTCAGGGTCACCTCTAGTTTTCAGCCCACACCTCAGGCAGTCAGAGGGGCATTCCCAGCTGTGGCTGCCGCTCCACGAGCCCTCTCCCCTGGCTGGACTTTCACGCTCAGACTCAGAAAGCCTAGGTCAGCCGTCTCAAAGCTTTGGTGACCTCTGCTTAAAGGCATTAACCATAGTTAATGTTGTACGGCCCCCACTGGCTTCAAGGAAGGCTGAGGAATATCTTTTTTTTTTTTTTTTTTTTTTTTTTTAGAAATGTCATTTTTAGACTCAGTGCCCACCCCAGGCCAAATCAAAGCGGTGCTAATAAAAGATCAAGGCAGAGCGGACACAGGGGAGGCTGCCGGTGGTTCTGCCCTTTTAACTCCAGACTGACCACTGACCACCCTGCGACGTCACCTGAGGTCAGACGGCTGCTGCCTGTTTCCCTCGCTCGAACCGTGACTGATCCGTTTCTGGCCTCCTAGAGGGGAGAATCGGCCCCACCCTTGACCGTTTTCAGTCTTAGGTGGCTGATTAAATTCTGCAGGACAGGTGCGGGGCGGTCCACCTCCCCTGTGGTGTGGAGTGGCCGAGTGACCGGAGTGACCAAGGGGAGCAGGGCGGTGTTACAGAGATTCCTTTGGTCTTCCCACGTCGACGTCAAGTGTGGCTCTGTCCACATGGGGGGGTCGGGGTTTCAGTTCTTAGTTTTGTGAGGGGTCCGGGAGTCTTGGGTCCTGTATTCTTTTTTTTTTAACCTTGTGTTTATCTGGTGCTTTTCCGGACGTTATCATTGCATCCTAGGCTTATACTGAAGAAGACCCTTTGGCACCCGCATCTCCTACTACTGGCTTTGCAGGAAAACGCTTGCTAGGGAGGATTTCCAATCTAGTAGGTTGGGATGCCGGCCCACTTGAATTTCACCAGCTAGCTGCTTGTCCCTTATGGAAATATTAATAATAAACATAAAAAGAGGGAGGCAAGCCCTGGCCGGTTGGCTCAGTGGTACAGCGTCGGCCTAGCGTGCGGGAGTCCCGGGTTCGATTCCCGGCCAGGGCACACAGGAGAAGCGCCCATCTGCTTCTCCACCCCTCCCCCTCTCCTTCCTCTCTGTCTCTCTCTTCCCCTCCCGCAGCCAAGGCTCCATTGGAGCAGTGTTTGCCCAGGCGCTGAGGATGGCTCTGTGGCCTCTGCCTCAAGTGCTGGAATGGCTCTGACTGCAGTAGAGCGACGCCCCACGATGGGCAGAGCATCGCCCCCTGGTGGGCATGCCGGGTGGATCCCGGTCGTGCGCTTGCGGGAGTCTGTCTGACTGTCTCCTCGTTTCCAACTTCAGAGAAAAAAAAAAAAAAGAGGGAGGCAAAACGAAGTCTTCTAGATTTAATTGTTTTTGGTTAACTTAGTTTGTAAGACTCTTAGCCAGCTGGTTCTTTTCCTTGAAGAGTTAGTCACCCTGTTGAGGGTGCGGGTGGGTAGGTGGAGGGCAGGGAGGGAAGCCCGTCTACGTACGTGTCCTGTGCATGTCGTGACCTCCCCGCCCCTCCTCCCGAAGGCTGCAGCTCACTATTTCCGATGGCCCCAGCCCCCACGCGTGCAGTAAACCACACTCCTTACACACACACCCAAGAGTTGGGCTGCAAGCCCTTCTTCTCAAATTCCATTTCCTCCCCAGGGATACCCCTGTCCCCATCCACATGGGAAGCTGCCTCTGCCTTTTCCTTTCTCCCACATCAAAACGGGGACTCTGAGAACATATACTGAGAGCAGGAGGACACATCAGCGGTTCCTACCTGCAGCGTGTCACTCACGACGTCCGGTTCCGTTTGGTCCCTCTCTCTTGAATCCCATTCTCTTCCCCATTCAGAGCTCTGAAGATTTCTAGTGGAACCCCTACTCGGGTCCACTTTTTTTTTTTATGCTTTGATTATCATTTTAGGTTGGACCCCTTGAGCTCCGTGACAGTTGACCACATGTGACCCTCTGTGAGGGGCAAGGGGCAGAGTCAAGCGACATGTCATAGCAGAGGTTGAAATCTTGCTTGCGCCAAGCCTGTGATGCACACCTGTCGCACGGTAAGTGCTCAGTAAAAGTGACCTCAGATAAATCACAGCGCAGCAAACTGCGCAGAGGAGCTGGGGAGCGGGCGGGGGGTGGATCTGCTTCTGGGGCCAGTTTGCTTAATTTTTCCCCAGCAGCTTCTATGAGCTTGGACAAGACCACATCTGAGTGTCTGTCCAGCCTGTCAGCTGCTGAACCATAACGATAGTCTCTCAAACCACCTTCAAAAAAAAAAAAAAAAAAAAGACCTGGCCATTTGGCTCAGTGGTAGAGCCTCAGCCAGGCATGTAGATGTCCCGGGTTCAATTCCCGGCCAGGGCACACAAGAGAGGCGCCCATCTGCTTCTCCACCCCTCCCCCTCTCCTTCCTCTCTGTCTCTCTCTTCCTCTCCCGCAGCCAAGGCTCCATCGGAGCAAAGTTGGCCCGGGTGCTGAGGATGGCTCCATGGCCTCTGCCTCAGGTGCTAGAATGGCCCCAGTTGCAACAGAGCGACGCCCCAGATGGGCAGAGCATCGCCCCCTGGTGGGCATGCTGGGTGGATCCCGGTAGGGCACATGCAGGAGTCTCTCTCTGCTTCCCTGCTTCTCACTTCAGAAATAAAATATAAATAAATAAATAAATAAATAAATAAAATTTTTTAAATCCTAAAAGCCAGGTATTGCTGGTATAAAACATGAAGACATGGCCCTGGCCGGTTGGCTCAGCGGTAGAGCATTGGCCTCGCGTGCGGGGGACCCGGGTTCGATTCCCAGCCAGGGCACACAGGAGAGGCGCCCATCTGCTTCTCCACCCCTCCCATTCTCCTTCCTCTCTGTCTCTCCCTTCCCCTCCCACAGCCAAGGCTCCATTGGAGCAAAGATGGCCCAGGCGCTGGGGATGGCTCCTTGGCCTCTGCCCCAGGCGCTGGAGTGGCTCTGGTCGCGGCAGAGCGACGCCCCAGAGGGGCAGAGCATCGCCCCCTGGTGGACGTGCTGGGTGGATCCCGATCGGGCACATGCGGGAGTCTGTCTGACTGTCTCTCCCCGTTTCTAGCTTCAGAAAAATACCAAAAAAACCCACAAAAAACCAAAAACAAAAAAACCCATGAAGACATGATCCTTAAAATGTGTGCAGCAGGGCCGTTCCCGCCACGTAAGTCTATCCTCTGTCCTCTGTCCTCCCCGGATTCCTTCCCGGGAGCAGCCGGGCCTTGTGCACCCGGGTTCCGGGGGAGTTTGGGTTGCGACTGAAAGCCCGAGTGTTCAGTGCGGGGTCCTCTCAGGGGCCTCTGCGAGGGGAGAGGGTGACGTTTCCAGAAGGGGGGCCCGGGCCACCACCGGCCTGCTCTCTCCTCTGTGGTTTCCCCTGTCCTGACGCTTGTCACACACAGAATCAGGCGACGCGTGGTCCTCTGTGCCCGGCTGCCTCCCCGCACACGGCACAGGGCCGGGGTTCACCCACGCTGCCGCGCGTATCAGCAGCTCGGCCCTCCGTGTTGCTGAGCGTGCTTCACTGTCTGCAGACAACACAGCTTTGCCCTGGCCGGACGGCTCGGTTGGTTGGAGCATCGTCCCAAAGTGCAGAGGTGGCCGGTTCGATCCTGGGTCGGGGCACCTACAGGAACAGATCAATGTTCCTGCCTCTCTCTCTCTCTGTCTCTCTCTCTCTCTCTCCTCCCCCCTTCCTCGTTCTCTAAAATCAATAAAATAAACATTAAAAAAATTTTTTTTTCAAAAACACAGTTTTGTAAAATCAGTCCAACCAATTGACAGACTGGATGGTTTCCAATGCGAGTTTTATGAATGAGCCCCTGATCGACACGTGCGGACTCGTCTTTGGGAGCCTGTTTTCCTGTCTCCCGAGTGGACCCCTCGGGCTGCGACAGCTGCCTGACGCAGGGAGGGTGTGTCGGACTTGTGAAGAAATTCCTAGACTGTTCACCCCAGTGAGGACGGACTGCGTGGACACAGAGAGTCGTTTGGGGTGATGGAAATATTCGGAAGTATTCTAAAACTGGACTGCAGGATTATTGAGCAACTGTATAAATGGACTCGAATTGTGCAGGGACATTGTGTGAATGTTATCGCATGGAAACGAGACCTGAGACCTCGGTCAAGTTGTTGATAGTAAGTATCTAAACAGTGGCCCTAAATCTGATACTAAGGAGGCTTTATTAGGCTTCTCTTAAAGGTGTTACAAGGATGGTTGTGTTTTTGTTTTTTGTTTTTAATGAGCTTTTTATCTCTTTAAAGAGACACACTGAGTTGTAGGAAAAGATACAGTGCTTAAGATTTGCTACAAAAGAGCATGGGGTGGGGGGTGGGGGTGGGGTGGGCAGGCTTATGGATGAAGTAAGATTGACCATAAAGCGATCATTTGTTCAAGCTGGGTGATGGGCGCCTGGAAGTGCATGGTTTTATTTCGTCTTCTTTTGTCTGTGTCTCCAAGCTCTCTGTAACCGTCAAGTCTGAGGAAGGTGACCTTCAGCGTCTTTATGAAAAAGCTGAGCTGGCTGAGCCCTCCGCCGGTCCCTGACGAAATCTGGCTGGAATGAGGCAGTGGACAATCTATTGTTTCTGCCTGCTCGGGGCTCCCTCCTTCTCCCGCTAACAGCAACCAGACTTTGCTTTGAACCGCGGCCAGGCCTCTGCAGCAGTCTTCCTGGGCTGCCTGTTGGCGCCTGCCCACCTTGGGCCCCCCGGCCTGGGCAGAACATCCGTCAGCTAAGCCCATCAGCTGCTGCCTCCTTGGGGCTCCAGCCACGTGGAGAACGATGCAGGAAGGGAGAGTTGGGGTTGATTAACCCTGGGGGTGAGTTGGTGGGGGGTTGCATCCTGAATCACCGGCTTGGGGGTTTTCTGCCGGATCCTGTCTCTCTTCCTGGGCAGCTCGGACCGGCCCTTACTGAAACCTGGACTCGGCTGTCTTCGGTTCTGTGAACTTCCTACCATCGTGCCAATACGTTCTCTCTTTGTTGAAGTTGGCCAGAGCTGGCTTCCGTGGCCGAAAACCAAAGCGCCCTGTGGCAGGGACAGCATGGCTCAGCAGACACCCCGTGAGCTCTCCGTGGGGCTGATCCGGCCGCAGGCTGACAGCCTGGGACAGACACAGAGTTAACTTTGAATTTCCTCACGCACTGCTGCATTAAAGCAGTCTGTCCTTTGAAGCTGACACTCAGGCTAACGGTCCTGCCTTCCTCATTTCCAAGTTGGTTCTTACAAAACACTTGGCATTTCTAGAGGCAACACGAGTGAGTTTCGCAGTGCGCACAGCCCCGGTGACATCATCTCTTCCAAGCCCCCGTCAGTCCTAAACCCGTTTTAGAGTCGAGGGAACTGAAGCCCAGAGAGGCCAAATAACCTGTCCAAGGTCACACAGCTGGTTAACAGTTGAGCTGGCTGTGCCCCTCCCACTGTGCCTCATACTGCTCTGATGGGCCCTCCAGACTCAGGGAACCTTCCAGAAGATGCAGCCCCCCTTAGAACAAGATGGGCTGTGTGTCACTCATCTATCGCTGTGTGACAGATGGCTCCAAAATGTATTGTCTCACAGGATCTGCTGGTCAGAAATTTGGGAGTGGGCCCTGGCTGGTTGGCTCAGTGGTAGAGCGTCGGCCTGGCGTGCGGGGGACCCGGGTTCGATTCCTGGCCAGGGCACATAGGAGAAGCACCCATTTGCTTCTCCACCACCCCCCTCCTTCTTCTCTGTCTCTCTCTTCCCCTCCCACAGCCAAAGCTCCATTGGAGCAAAGATGGCCCGGGCGCTGGGGATGGCTCCTTGGCCTCTGCCCCAGGCGCTAGAGTGGCTCTGGTCGCAACAGAGCGACGCCCGGGAGGGGCAGAGCATCGCCCCCTGGTGGGCAGAGCGTTGCCCCTGGTGGGCGTGCCGGGTGGATCCCGGTCGGGCACATGCGGGAGTCTGTCTGACTGTCTCTCCCCGTTTCCAGCTTCAGAAAAATACAAAAAAAAAAAAGAAAAAGAAATTTGGGAGTGACTCTGCTGGGTGGTTCTGGCTCTGGGTCTCTTGTGAGATCACATCAGGATGTCTCATGGAACCTGACCGGTGGTGGCACAGTGGATAGAGCATTGACTTGGGACACTAAAGACCCAGGCTAGAAACCCTGAGGTCGCAGGCTTGAGTGTGGAGTCACCAGCTTGAGCGTGTCAATGATCCCATGGTCACTGGCTTGAGCCCAAAGGTCACTGGCTTGACTGGAACCCTGGTCAAGGCACATATGAGAAGCAATCACTTGGCGCTTCTCATCTAAAGTGATGTAACTACAAGTTGATACTTCTCATCTCCTTCCCTTCCGGTCTTTCTCTCTCTAATTAAAAAAAGAAAGAAAAATAGTCCCATGGAGGATTATTCCGTCTGTCTCTGTCTTTGGCAGCCCTCTGAGTAATTGTCACAGGTCCCATCACTGTGATGTGAAACCCTGGGGACTTAGCAGGAAGTTAGTTGTATTGGGGACACAGGAAGGGCCCGAGGAAGGTTATAGCAGCGGCAGGAAGTGACATTCAGACAGGAAAAGGGGATGATGAGACGATGCAGAAGAGGCATTGGTCAAGTATTTATTGAACTGCGGGCCCTGGGAGATGTTTGTGTGCGTGGACGCCCAGGTGGGCCAGCAGTTTTCAGATATGGAGACCCCCTCCTCCTCAGCCGCACCGCCTGCCTCCACCGGGGGCCGGGAGGGGGGCTGCGGGATCTGCAGGGGGACCCTGCCGCTGGGGCTCTACCCTGCGGCCCTGCACCCACCCACCAGGAGCAAGAGTCCAAGTGAGGGACCCTGGGGCTCAGGGCAGGGGGGTGACCCCATCAGCTCTTCTTTGTGGGGATTGCTGCTTGGCGTGATTCCCTGACTTGGGGAGATAAAGGGAGGAGAGGGCAGAGGTAGTGAGCCACCCACCCTCAGGGCAGCGCTGTCCAGAACTTTCTGCAGAGACTGGCACGTCTTTATCTGCACCGCTCAGTGCAGCAGCCACACAGGTCTCCAGGGCCAGCACTCAATATGTAAAATTCTGTTCCATTTTAGAGTAGAAGTGTAGCTCGTGGCTTCTGAGTTACACAGCTGTGTGTCTATCAACACAATCTAGAGGTTTTTAAAAAAAATTTTTTTTAACTAAAGTAGATTTACATACAATAAAATTCACTCTTCTTAGTGAACACTTCTGCTACTCTGGACAAATATGTAGGTCATATCGTATATAATCGCCACCACAGTCGTCACCCCCTCCAAAATAATTTCCCATGTGTCATTTTTATTTATTATTATTAAAAAGTGAGAGGATGGGGAGGCAGAGTCAGACTCCCACATGCACCCCGACTGGGATCCACCCAGCAAGCCCACTGGGGGGGTGGGGGCGTTGTTCCATTGCTCAGCAACCGAGCTCTTCTTAGTGCCTGAGGTGGAGGCCATGGAGCCATCCTCGGCACCCAGGGCCAACTCACTCCAATCAAGCCATGGCTGCAGGAGGTGAAGAGAGAGAGAGAATTGAAAGGAGGAGGGGTGGAGAAGCAGATGGGTGCTTCTACTCTGTGACCTGACTGGGAATTGAACCTGGGACATCCACATGCCAGGCCGATGCTCTACCACTGAGCCAACCGGCCAGGGCCTCCCATGTACCATTTTGTGGTCAGCCTCTCCGCAGACCTCCAGCCCCTGGCAAACCACTCATCTGTTTCTGTCTCTATAGTTTTGCTTTTTCTAGAATGGCCCATAAATGAAAGAATTTGGGATCACCGTGTTGCTTTGTGTGTGGGCACCCTGTTCTTTTTCATGGCTGCGTAGCATTCCATCATGTGGTTGTTCCCCAGTCTGTTATCTGTTCCCTAACTGGGGTACATTTGTGTTGTCAAGTTGTTTCCAGTGTGGTTTGTTTGTTTTATGATAAATAAATCCACTATATATACATATATATATCAATATATATATAAATACACACACACACACAGTGTGTCTGTAAAGACACGGTGCACTTTTGACCAGTCACAGGAAAGCAACAAAAGATGATAGAAATGTGAAATCTGCACTAAATAAAAGGAAAACTCTCCCAGTTTCATACCTATTCAGTGCAGTTCGATGTGGGCTCACGCACAGATTTTTTAGGGCTCCTTAGGTAGCTATCCCGTATAACCTCTACAGACTCGTCACTGACTGATGGCCTACCAGAACGGGGTTTCTCCACCAAACTGTCGGTTTCCTTCAACTGCTTATCCCACTTAGTAATGTTATTCCTATGTGGTGGCGCTTCGTTATAAATGCGCCGATATTCACGTTGCACTTTGGTCACGGATTTGAATTTAGCGAGCCACAGAACACACTAAACTTTCCTCTGTACCATCCACATCTCGACTGGCATGGCGGTGGGCTGCTCCACTGTATACACGGTGTTACGTCATCTGCGCATGCGCACATGCTGCCACGCCATCCTACAGAAACTGGGAGGGTTTTCCTTTTATTTGGTGCAGATTTCACATTTCTATCGTCCTTTGTTGCTTTCCTGTGACTGGTCAAAAGTGCACCATGACTTTACGGACACACTGTGTATGTGTGTGTGTATATATATATCATACACACACACACACACACACACACATATTCCTAGAGAAAAGAAAGGAGATGCATCAAACTCATATTTGTTCATTGATTGTTTCTCACATGCGCCTTGACTGGGGGGTTCCAGCCGAGCCAGTGACCCGTTGCTCAAGCCACCGACCTTGGGCTCAGGCCGGATGAACCCATACTCAAGCTGGCGACCTTGGAGTTTTGAACCTGGGACCTCAGCATTCCAGGTTGATGCTCTACCCACTGCGCCACCACTGGTCAGGCTACTATAAATATTTGTCAGCACAGGTCTCTGTGTCGACAATTCACTTGGGGGAAATACCCCGTCATAGATGGCAGGTCCTAGGGCAAGTCAGTTGAACTTCATGAGAAATTGCTCAACTATTTTCCCAAACAGTGGCCCCTTTTCGCCTTCCACGAACAACGGAGGCCAGCTCGGTGGTTTTCATTTGCTCCCTGACAATCGATGATGTTGAGCAGCTTTTTGTGTACTTGTTTGTCATGCGTGTGCCTTTGGTGAAGGATCTGCTGGCGTGGTCCTGGCTTCCATTTGTTTGTTTGTTAATGGATTGTTTCTCAGGATAGCTCTTGGCCTCTACAGTCAATCACTCAGTGCCTCGGAGTTAATTTCCATTTCTGCAGCTAGGCTTCTTCCATCAGGATAAAAGCCTGGACGGATGTCGGAGGCTCTGAAAGATTGACTAGGTTCTCCCTTGCAAGCTCCTTTATTTTTCCTTGTTTGAGTGACGGCTGGTGAGACACAGTTAGCATGCCCTCCCGACCTGCAGAGAGGAAGAGAAGAATTCAGTTTCTCCTGTCTTCGTTCGTGAATGGCTTTTTATTGCACCTTCCCTTGCCCTCTCTGCTGAAGCTGTCAGTATATTCAGCGCCGGCTGTTTAGGGGAAGGGAATCACAAACGATGCAAGGGGTAGCTGCACTTGGCAAGGTCACCAAGAGTCAGCCCTGTGAGCACCCGGCATTATCATCTTACAGGTTCTCGCTCCTGGGGGGGGGGGGGAATGGACCATCTAGGCTTGTTACTCTGTGCGGAAGTCTTGACTTTTATATGACGTTAGGCCTGAGGGGGCCTGGAATCACGTACCTACCTATCCCTTGTTCTCAAACAGACCTGTCATTTAAAAGTGAGAAATCACATGAGCTGAATCAGAAAATAACCTTGGAGGCTGTATATAAATCTCTCTATATATATAAAAAGAAATTATGGTAAAAATACAGATAACATACCACCTTAACTGTTTGAAGCGTACAGTTAGTTCAGTAGCAGTAAGTATATTCACATTTTTGTGTGACCATCACCATCACTCGTCCCTGTTAAACACTAACTCCCCTTTCATTACCCCTCCCCCCAGCCCTGGCAGCCACCATTCTACTCTCTATGAATCTGACTCCTCTGCCGACCTCACAATAGTGGAATCGTACAGTGTCAGTCCTGTGGTGACTGGTTAATTTCACTTGGCACAATATCTTCCAGGCTCAGCCGCGATGTAGCCAGGCCGGCATTAGAATTTCCTTCCTTTTGAATGCTGAATAATAATACAATAATACGGACGTTTTGTTTATCCATTCACCTGTCAGGGGACCCTTGGGTTGCTTCCACCTTTGGGCTATTGCGAGTCATGCTGCTGTGAGCATGACTGTACAAATACCTTTCCAAGACCCTGCTTTCCATTCTTTTAGGCTTACACCTGGCAATGGAATGGCTGGGTCATACGGTCATTCTATGTTTTATTTATTTATTTTTTTTTTTGAGGAGCCTCCATACTGGTTTCCACGGCGGCTGGAATTTTATATTCACACCACCAGTATGTATGTAAATTTCTTCATAGAGAGAAACACTGTTTGAATCCCCCAACCTCTTGCCATCTCCTTTCATCAGCCTCTCTTTGGCTTGTCTGCTAGCACCTGACTAGTCTCCCACCATCCCTCTGAACCCCTTTCTGGTCCAGGCTGCATACACAGCCAGTGATTTGGTTTCAAACGTATGGGTCTGCAGCCTAACCTGTGTGGGCCAAGTGGTCACTCATGCTCCCTTGCTTTATAGCACACGCTGTTCCTTGGTTGGAATGCCAGCTCCCATTGCTACCCATCCCCCTCCCCTAATGGCTCCAGATCATCCTTGGACTTCGGTTCAAACGTTATTCCTTAGGAAAGAGATCACTGACCCCCTTGTTGACTGACCTCGTCCCTCTCTCAAGTCGTTCTCTTGTGACTTCTCTCAAAATGTTCCTTGGCTCCCAAACACCTAACCTCTAATGTACCTACACATTCGATCCTGACGATTGGGTTCACGCGGCGTTAGCACCAGGCTGGGAAGCGGGTAAGCACACAGGCTTCCCACCCTAAATGGGCCCCGTGTCCCCAGGCACTCACATGTCCCCACGCAGCAGGGCCTCCCAGGACTCGTGACAGTGGTGATTTTATCATTGTTAGTCTGTGCACTTCATTCATATCTGCTTCTCCACCTAGACTCTAAGCTCCACCGGGAAGAGTCAATTTCCTCAAGCTCAACAATTATTCAACCATACAAATGTGGAAACACTGCTACCTTTTTTTGGGGGGGGGGGGCTGAATTAGAAATGCATGATGACCAGGATACTGAAGTACTAATGAGATCTCAGCGATGCCCTAACTGGCCAGTTCCATATTTGCAGCTCAGATCTTTCTCAGGGCATCTGCCTTCCCTGATCAGACGGTGAGGGGCGTGAAGGGTAGATGTGTCTGCCTCGTTTACTCTCGTGGTTAGCACGGGTCCCGGGGAATCTGATGGAGCTCTTGGCTGAGTGAACGGATGACTCCAAAAAGGGACACAGGGCAGCAGGCATCGCAAGCCCCTCTAAGTCAAATTTCCCTTAATTTGAGTGCTTAAGTACATTTGTTCGTTGGTTGGTTCGTTCGTACCTTGGGGTTGGAGGATGGAGCGGTTGGGGCCCAGGAGACGACTGAGGTCATTTGTTCCAGGACCAAACTTTCCAGTTAGATATTTCAGGGGGTTCCCCTGCCCTGTCCCGCTAAGAAGGAGGAAAGGGCAGCCCACAGTCGGGGGGTAGTGGGAGAGGGGCTGGCCCTGGGGCAGACGAGACGGACGGCTGCAGACCGCGCCCCACCCCGTCCCCGCATCCACCCTGAGTCCCCGCGAGCGTCGGCGGGCGGGCGGGCGGGGCGCGCGGCGTGTCGGCTCCGCTCCGGGGGCGGCAAAGTCCAGCCCGGGATTCCGCGCCCGCCGGCGCCCCGCGGAGCCCCGCCCCCCGCCGCCGCGCCGCCGCCGGAGGCCGCTCGGAGCTGCGCGAACATGGCCGAAGTCGGCGAGGACAGCGGGGCCCGCGCCCTGCTGGCGCTGCGCTCGGCGCCCTGTAGCCCCGTGCTGTGCGCCGCCGCCGCCGCCGCCGCCTTCCCCGCCGCCGCGGCCCCCGCCGCGCCCGCCGCCCCCGGGCCCGCCGCCCCGTCGCCGCCGCCGCCGCCGCCCGCCCAGCCCCCGCCGCCGCCACCGCCGCCGCCGCCGCCGCCGCCCGGCGCGATCGCGGGGGGCCCGGGCAGCGCGGGCGCCGCGGGCGAGGCCCTGGTGGCCGCCGCCGCCGACTCGGTGCGCCGGAGCCCCGGGCCCGCGCTGGCGCGCCTCGAGGGCCGCGAGTTCGAGTTCCTCATGCGGCAGCCCAGCGTCACCATCGGCCGCAACTCGTCGCAGGGCTCGGTGGACCTGAGCATGGGCCTGTCCAGCTTCATCTCGCGGCGCCACCTGCAGCTCACCTTCCAGGAGCCCTACTTCTACCTGCGCTGCCTTGGCAAGAACGGCGTGTTCGTGGACGGGGCCTTCCAGCGGCGCGGCGCGCCCGCCCTGCAGCTGCCCAAACAGTGAGTGCGCGCGCCCCCCGGCCCCTCACCCGGCGCCGCCCCCCACCCCGCCCAGGCTGGGCCCGGGGGTCACCTCGGACCCCGGCCCGATCGCTGCCCAATCTGTACAGGGGTCCCTCCTGACCCCACCAGGCTGGGGGGCCCCGGGCCCCCGAGAGCCAACCCTGACCCCTGCCAGGCGTGGATGGATCCTGAGGGTCACCCTTGTCCCCGCTCCGATTTGGACCCTGGGGTCGCCCCCACACGTGCTGGCGAGAGGGATTGCGTCAGGTGGTGTCGCTCGGGGAGGCGTGGGTGTCCCTCCCCCCCCCCCCCCCCCGCCACCATCCCCACCCCCACCTCGGAAGGCCCGAACCCCTGGCAGGAGGGGCCAGGTCGGAACCGCCGGCGATTTGGGCGTGGAGGGGACGCTCCCATCGGAGGGAGGACAGAGGGACAGGACCGCGGGTGTGCCCTCTCCTTCGTGTGCGTGGACACGCGGGTCAGGAGCCCACGCTCCCGGGATGGGCAGTGGTACCCGGCACGCTGCTCGGGGCCCAGGAAGGAAGCAGAAACCGCAGGGCGTGGAGGCCGCGCAGGGCGCAGCCGGTGGCAGGGCCGCTGACGCTGCGAGCTTGTAGCAACATCCCGGTATTCCTTCCGCTCTTTGCTCACTTTCCCCTCTTCCGGTTCCCACGCACACATTTCTCTCCCCCCCCCCCCCCCCCCGGAGATCCTAGCTGTCTCAAGATCGGGAGAAAACCCACTTAAACTACTCATTTCCTCTTTAGGCACTTTCTTTTTCTACGTGTTAATTGCTTTTAACTCTTCACTGGTGTTTATATTTCTCCAATAGGCTTCATGTTCCAGAGTCCTCTCTTGACTTTCTAATTAATTCTGTTTTTATGAGTGCCCTAAGTTCAGGGAATTTTTGCTGGGGTAATTCCTAGCCCCCCCCCCCCCCCCAGCTTGTTTCTGTAAACTCCTTTGCTAGGGTCTTGGCATGTTTGGTTGTAAATATCGTATTGAATAATCTTCAAGTGCAACATCAACAATGACTCACACCCATTTTGCAAACATGAAAGGTATGTATTTGGGAAAATCAGGACGGGGTGAATAATTAAAGTTGTTCTACTCCAGGGTTATAATTACTCCGTCGCCCTATCTTTGCCAGTAGTAACCTTCATGCCTTCTCCATTCTGGGTCATTAAATGAGTTTCCCGGTGCTAGCCACTCCTCTTGTGAGAAAGCACACAGGTAAACAGCTCCCTCCCCTCCCCGCCCTGCGGCTGCCTGAGGCCTGTTTCTGCTAATGCACTTTGTATGACTCAGGTCCTGTAAGTGCTGGCAGTAGCAGTCCTGTTTGCAGAGCTCTGGGCCTGGCTCTTGAGGAGGGTGCCTGCCTGACTAGGGCCTAAGTGAGTCTTGAATTGCACCAGTATTTTCCCTAACTCCAGAAATTTTGGCCAGGGGAGTCCTCAGATCATTTTCCGAATAGGCCAGACCAAGTCTGTTGTCTATGAAGTGGTTTTGGTGCTCACCATACTTTGCAGATTTACACCCTAGGGGAGCTGGACTTCTTTTAGCTGAGCGCATCCCAGAGCACTGGGGCTGAGCTGCAGCCCAAACACTCCACCGGGCACTGCTGTGTCTCTTCGCCCCACTGTGCCTGACTGTTTGACTCCTGTGCTAGTACACTGCGTGTAGGCAGTGACATAAACGTGACAAGGACAGCAGGTGTGCAGCAGGAGGAACATTAAGTGGAGGTCCCTGTGTGCCCACCTAGAAAGGGCTGTTGGCCTCTGAAAACTGTCACAGCCTGTTGTCAAGTATGTCAGCAGTTTCAGCCTTTTACATTCTTTCAGAAAATGTAAACCTAAGGACTCGCAGATATCCTGTGGCTGTTGTAAACTTCTTTTTAGAGTGAGTAAGGCCAAGGGCCCTTTGGCCTGTTACTGGGAAGGTAACCAAGAACTTTTAATGAATTCAGAGGGAGGAAGTTAAATATATACATTTTCCTCACTGACTTTCAAGGAGTGGCAGTGATGATTGTCTGTTTCCCTGAGGCTTTGGCATCCAGTTTTGCCGTTCCTGTGTGAAGTCACTAACTGCTCTGCCATAGATCTGAAATTCTTACTGTTCTGGGATTTTGTTGACTTGACCGGCTCGGGTTTAGTGGGCTGTGGAGCATGACACTTGTGCTTTTTACTTGCCTGAGGGCGTCATGCCCACCTCCCCTGGTACGTACTGTCACCCAGCTTGGATGGCTATTGTGTTAAAGGCCAAACTTACTTTATCTTTGTCCCCACTCATCTTTCTCCCTGCCCCCAACTATTTGGAAGCAAATCACAAATGTCCTATATGACTCTGTCTGTAAATACTTCAATAAAAGATAAAAATGTTTTTTTTAACCTTACCACAATGTCATTATCACGCCTAAAAAATGAACAAGAATGTCTTATTATCATCAGACACCGGACAGTGTTTGGGTTTCCCTGACGGTCTCGTGAATGTTTTCTCCAGTGCAGTTATTTGCATCAGAACCGGTCAGGTGCTACATTGTGACTGGTCAGTGTGTCCAGTGCAGTTTTAATCTGTGCACTCCATCTCGTCCTCCCCCCCCCCTTTTTCTCTCTCTGAAGAACCAAGGTCGTTTGTCCTGTAAGTTTCCCACAGCCTGCTCTTACAGCTTGCATTCCCGTGGTGTCTGTTTAGCACGCGCTCTCCCTGCCATTCCTGTAAATTGGTTGTTGGACCTAGAGATGTGATCAGACTCGGGGGATGTTTTGTTTTTGCCAGACTTGCCTCCTAGGCAGTGGGTGGTGCCTGCGTCTGTCAGGAAGCAAAGTCTGTCTCCCTGAGTGGCTTTTTGGGCATTGCCTAGGTCCACACACATATTGTCACCTGCACTATTGTACTGGAGTTCATTCTGGGCCCTGCTCTGCGTGCCGACGCCCTTCCCTCTGAAAGGCGTGCCGTGAATGGCAGATGTTACGGATCACGGCTCCTGCACATGTACCGTGATGAGCGGTAATTAATTGTAACCACCAAAGCATGTTACTACATAAATGGTTGTTTTAGGCCCTATGAAAACATACAAAACGTAGTTCCTCGTTGCTGTTCCAGATGGTCATTTGAAGAATATGGAATTAGTTACCTGCCTTCCTACAAGAAGTATTTTAGACTGAAATTGTTTCGAAATTAATTGGAAAGTGCCCCAGACTAGGGAAGACAAGGGGCATCAGCCTGAATGCTCACCACCCGGCATCTGGGGAGACAGGACCGAGCTCCTTCCCTCCCTCCGCCTGGTCACTCCGCCTCCCCCAGGTCCTCACGTGGCCTGGCCCCGTGGCCCCAGCAGGTTGGTCCAGGAGTGGGCATGTGTGCCGAGCTGCGTGTGCACTCGGGACAAGAGAGGGTGTCAGGTCAGTCTGTTTCCAGTGGTGGGGACTGGAAACTGAAAAGTGAGGCTGTGCTGGCCATTTCCAGGTGGAGAAAAGAGCCGTGACGAGGGAGGCGGGTGTGGCGTGATGTGGTGGGACGTGTGCAGAGCCCGAAGTGCCGCGGAGACCACTTGGGAGATGGGCACTCAGGCTGGCCCCTTGTCGCCCGGACAGGGCAGCTCTGGGACTGGAGAGGATGCGATTGAGCTGGAAGAGCATCTGAGGGAGATGCGGTCGGCCAGGGGATTCTCGGGTAGAGGGGTGGTTTGTGTCTGCACCCAAAGGAGCAGGGGCGGGGCCTGCTGCGGACTGGCGGGGGGGGGGGGGGACCTGCAGACACCCTGATTTGGCCTGCCCCGTCTGGGGAGCAGGGTCGAGACACAAAACGTGGTGCTGCTGTCTCTAAATAGCTGCGTTAGCCTGGTGGTCTAGCCAGTTAGCAGTTAGGGTGCGGCGTGTAAGTTTGCTCCAAGTTAGGCTGTCATCTTGCTCAAAACCGACTTTAAGAAGGTTTCCGGGAGTATTAGCAAATTGGGACCCAGAGCCAGAACATCGAATTTGTGGGAATAAAGTAGGCACCACTCTCTCTAGCATGTGGTTCACCTGGAGATGTGGGGGCTTATTACCCACACAAGAAAATTTATATCGTGTTTTAGAAATTAGCCTCTGAGAAGAATGTTGTCTGTCGTGCAGTCTGTGGGTCACTGAATTTATAGTAAATTTGTGGAAGCCTTTATCAGTGATGAGGAGACGGCTCGCTGCTGAAAGGGCAGTAGGTCGAGTTCTGACAGGGCCCTTGATAGTGCTTCTGAGAAAGACACAGCCACGTTTAAATTATGTGCCGAAAAGAAAGGAAAGCATCAGATTTGGACATACAGTTATTTACTCTTTGCTGTTTGCAAGTCTTGTGAATGTCAGGGGATAGACTTGCTAAATTAATGACAACTCCAATTATGGCAACACCTCATTTCCATAATTACCCTACATTTAAAGCATTTCATATTAAAATGAGAAGATTACATAAAGCGCTTTGAGTCTGGTTTCCTGGAAATGGGCCCTCCGTTGTGACTCACAGGGAGGCCTTGCGGTTCATTTTCGTTGCTACTCATCGTTTTTCAGGAGTTTCTAGTTTTCTGGGCACACGTTGCCGGCTGGTTAGAAACGGAGGAACGATGGGATCTGTGTGTGTGACCCTGTCTGGGGAGGGCGTGCTGCGTTCTGTCCCCGAGTCTGACCGGGGCTGTGGGAGCCGAGTTCCTGCTGGTGTGCTGGCACTGGCCCGCGGTCCCCCTTGGGCCTCCCGTGAGCCACTTCCAGACTGTGGACCACATAGGCTTTCCTTGGGCACGGCGGGGTGAGCTGGTGGCTGCCTTCCTGAGGTACAGCGTTTCTAGCATGTGGTCGTGAGATGCTCGCTGCACGACTCCGGGCTCCGAGGACTCACTTCCCGAGATGCACGGGATAGGGGTGGATGTCTTATCCATGATTTGATCAGCTTTCAACGGCAGTCACTCTCAGGCCTTAGTCATTTGTAACGTGTCCCACCATGCCGTCCTCCGTGTGTTTCCTCAGAGGCACCCCTTCTTCCCACTGCATGTACGCCGGGCACGTGGCCGCCCAGTGCCTGCAGGGCAAGGCCCCTAGGCCTCCGCAAAGGCCCCGGCATTCCTGGAGGCCTTCCCCTAGCCTGCCACCGGTGTGTCAGGGTGCACGGTGCCCACTGCACACAGGCGCCTGTGGGCATCCCACACCTGCATTTGTCCTGGCAGGGCTCGGTGTTCGGGCCAACGCCCCTGTTGTGCCCAGAGAGCTTTTGTTGCTGTGGCATTTGTTACCCTTACCATATTAGAAATTAGAACTGAGAGATTTAAATGTATCTATTCACTATCTTATTCAAAAATAGCAATTATAAACCTATTTCAAAAATAACTGTATCCCAGGACAACAACAACAAATTTTAGGAGGACGTGTTAGTTTTTTGTAAAACGTCTTTAGAGAAGACAGCTGGGAGCTCGTCGCAGCCCCTGCCCACCGTGCTGTGCTGTTTCCAGTGCGGGGGGGGGGGGGGGCTGGGGGGGTGTCCAGCCGCCTACGGAGCTGGAGACACAGC